>NC_050447.1:41405762-41713262 GCF_903995425.1 Onychomys torridus
CACAAGCTAGAGTCATTTTAGGAAGAGGAGATCTCAGTTAAGAATATATCCTCTCTAGATTGGCCTGTGGGCAAGGCTATAGTGCATTTTCTTGATTGGTGTGGGATGGCCCATATCACTATGTGTAATACCTTGCTTGGGCTGGTGGTCTGGGATCTATAACAAAGCAGGCTGAACAAGCCATGATCAACAATCCAGTAAGCAGCTCCCCTTCATGGCCTCTGCATCAGCTCCTGCCTCCAGGCTCCTTCCCTGCTTTGGTTCCTGTCCTGACTTCCTTCAGTGATGGACTATGATGTGGAAGTATAAGCCTAATAAACACTTTCCTTCCCAACTTGTTTTTGGTCATGGTATTTCATCAGAGCAGTAGTAACCCTGGCTAAGACACCACACAAGCATCAATTTCATAGCTGTGTTTACTCAGCATACCAAGAATCAGTGATCCCTCTACAGCAATGAGCACACCCAGCACTGAAATCCTAGTTTCTAAGTATCGTTCACCCATGGAAGAAAACAGTAAGACATTTAGGGGAATTCCCAATCCTTAGCTGTGGCAGGATGTATATGTACTCCAGCACTCCTACCTTTCTCCCTCACTCTTTGTAGCTTCTTGCAGGGGATATAAATATATAATTTATTCTATGTACACTTATCACTGCTTCTTTCCTTCAAGGGCACCAGTATTCACATACATATACATCCCAAACATACATAATTAAACCTTTTAAAATACTGTTTTTAAAAAGCTAAATAAATTAATGAATAAATGAGAGTGGGACAAATATTCCTTCCCCAGAGATTTCCAGATAAATATAAAAGGAATGAAGGGGACTGGAAATAACCCAGAAGGCTTCTACAGCAGTGACTGTTATAGGCAAAACCCATGGTGGAAATGAGAGCTAGTGTATGAAGCTTTCAGAAGAATCAGGGTCCATCCCTAGCCCCTGTCTAGCTTCCCCCAAATACATACTAATTAAGTAACTTTTACTGTACATGTAAATCAAACGGAGTGATGTGGGGAATTTTTGACTAGTCAACTGTGCTGAAGATGGTATCGAAGTTCAAAATGCAATAAAATAGAAAAGCGACATCCTCATTCTATGAACCATTAGACATGTCTAAGTACACAGCTGTGCACATCTGCAGCTTTTGAGCCTGAAGACTGTTTACTATATGTAGACTGACCTCCTGCTCTGTGTAGTATATTTAAAACACTAAAACCAATAATAATAATAATAATAATAATAATAATAAGAATAAGAAGAAGAAGAAGAAGAAGAAGTAGAAGAAGAAGAACCTTCGAACTGTACCTTTCATAGACAGGATAACAAATGGTATAAAAATATTATTAAATGATACTAAGTATTGGTGTCCTGGAAAATAAAACCATCAGTGTTCTCAAATATTAGAAATACATAACTTTGTATCTTTGGTCTTGATATTTTTTTCCAAATAGATAGATAAGATGGATATCTTCTGCATTTAACTCAGGTAGAAGAGTGCTTCTAACGGAATTCTCAACATTCTCTCCACAAGAGACCCAGTGGGATTTCCACCCTCCTCCCTGTGGGATGCGCTTGTGGACTCCCTTCCCTCAGAGAGGGAAAGTAAAGAAAGTGGCAGCTAATAAGCTCCCTGCAAACGCTGGCAGGCAGCACCTGAATGAAGTCACCAATGCTGCTTTTGTCACATGCCGTCCATCCGTAGACCTGGGGTAACTTGTCATCATGCCCTCTCTTCCAGTGGGAATCACAAGGGAGACCCCTGTGGCTTGAGCCACTAACAGAGCTGCTGGTTTTCACACACCACTACTCATGGTCATCTGTCCCATATATTCAAATACATTTAGATCCTGGAGAAAGGCATGCCCAGCCTGAGTCTGGGTGGCTAGGAGCTTCTCACTATTGTGATGGGGACATGTGAATGGGTATGTCTTTCTTGGAGAGAAATTTTATTTTCTGCCGTGCATCAGACATTTCAACACACTCACAAACAATTCAAATATTTTTTTTTTCAGTAGCCTCAATCCAGAAGTTTAGCTCCATTAGTGGAGGCACTCACAAACAGGCCTGAGTTCAAACTCGGGATCCCATGAATGGGGACACCTGACTCCAGAGAGCTCTCCTCTGACCTCCACATGTGTGCTGTGGCATGCACATGACTACACTCCAACCTACAAAATAAAACAAATAAAAAGAGACTTGAGAGGATACATGCTTTCTTGTTTTACTCTGTAAACAGCCTTTTGTTTTGGGAAAGAAAACACTGACTGGAGGCATCCAAGGAACAAATGACTAGATAAATAAAATTATACTTCATTTTTTTTTTTACTAAAAATGATAGCATCTAGATTTGAGAAATAAGTCATCCTCCAAAATTGAGGTTTTGGTTAAGCCAGCATAATCAGAGCTTCAATTATTCATAAGCAATTAATTCACTGTTAGCTCAGAATTTCGGCCTGGATGGTTCAAACCTTGTGCATGAGTGGCCTGGGTTACCCTTGCTGTCCCAGTGTATTTGTTTGACCCTGCCTGGTTTAACCCTTGTCCTAGATTTTTCAAACTTTAATGGAGAGTGATTTTTAACACCCTCATTCATATAAGGGGTCCTTCCTTTGGTAGAGTAATCTTGTTTCTTCCAACTTTTCAAAGGACCCACAAAAGAAGTCAGCCCCAGCTACAGGAAAACTGTCCACTTACAGAAACACATGGTTAAGGCCACAAAACAACTAGCTGTGCCCTCTCTCCTTGTCCAAGCACTTTATAGACACGGCATAATGAAACACCTTCCTTTCAAGGACAGCATGCAGCTGCTAAAGTAAGAGCTCTGAGACAGGAAGAGCTTAAACAGTGACCCCATCTGTCTGTGGGTAATAGGAGAGAGGAGCCCCATGCTCTGCCCCTGCTGGTCACTTGGGATCCCCATGGCTATCTGTGCTGAGCTAAGACACAGGAGCAGGGAGTATCCTGGGAAACAACAAGTTAAGGATGTAAAATAAGTGAGACGATGTAATAGCCTCAACACTCTTACTACAAAGGTTCTGTCATTTATTGTGTACATAAATCTCTTTAATTCACTTAGGTATTGTAATGCTTTTTGTTTTAGTATAAAATAAATCTTTGACACCAATGAGCCTTAAAAGGCACATTTAATTTTAAAGCATCAACAAGTCTGATGTAATGTGGTGTATACCATATCTAAATTATAACAACCACAAGAAAACTGGAAGATACAATTTCACAACAAAGCAATGTCTGTTGCAAACTTGTTTTTGATTTTGAGAAGACATTGCCTGAAGCCACCAATTCTCAATGAATTGGAGAAAGTGCTAGATTTCTTCAGGTAAGTCATTTGGTTCATTAATTTTCTTTAGTTTGAATTCCATTGTGACATATCTACTTTATTTCATGAGTGACATCTGCCAAATAGTAAGAACGATGTCTGTGGTATTAGCAATAAGTCCTCCAAAATTCAATGGTGCTATTTTTTAAACTATTTACTTTTGTTCAACATATATCAGTATCTGTCTGCATATATGTATGTGTACCATGTGTGTGAGGTGTCCAAGAAAGCTAGAAGAGGGCATCTAGTCACCTGGAACTAGAATTACAGATGGTTGTGAGCCACCACGTGTGTGCTGGGAATTGAATTTGGGTCCTTTGCAAGAATAGCCAGGGTTCTTTAACCACCAAGCCATATCTTCCACCCCGAATGTTGTCAGTTTTACATTAGGTCCATTACATATTGTTAATAAAAAATTATTTGTTGACACATTTCAATAGCTTTGTATCATCATAATGATAGAGAATTTATCTTCACGGTACTTTGAATAACCTATCATCATTGTATGTGACACTTTAATTTCAGTAAAATTCTATTTTTGAGGAAATTATTTAATTGTATGACAATACAGCAAATAGAAACTTCAGTGCTGCATGGCATCTTGGTAAAAAGCCATGTTCTTGACTCCTGGGTAAGATGACGAGCTAGAAGCCACTTGTATGTGACCTTGTGAATGAGAGTCAATACAAGAAAGAATAGACTCAAAAGAGACAGAAAAGGGCTTCCACCAAAGTAGAAATGGCACAACAAATAATGATAATGATATTAATTATTATTATTATTAAAAATTATGGGAGAAAAGATCAGCGACTCACCAAAAAGATACCAAGCTGAACACAGCTCCTGTGTGAGTCCCCAGCAGTGGGAAGGTGAACGAAGTTCATTCTGAAGATATACCAGACAGCCCTATCAGTCCTGCCTTAGGACAAACCCACAGCTAACACAGGCCTCAATTCCAGTTGACAAAACAGGGCTTCTTTTCACTGCCGACCTACTGTGTTACTCGCTATGACTCAAAATTCAGTGGCCAGGATGCTAAGAGGGAAAGTACTCTTTAGAACTGAGCTACCTAGGGGTCCTGAGAACAAGGCAAAACCACAGTTAAGGAGCCTGTATTTAGCCTGCCTCATCCCCAGGTTGAGACTTAGTGTTGGGAGTCCCTTGTAGACAGCAGGAAGACAGAATGCTAGCAAGCAAAGCATAGGGATTGTAGGAGGATTTGCTCAGGCAGTGGCATGCAAGGAAAAGAAGGTTCCACCATCAACCTCTGTGGCCAGGAACAGGCCCATGAAGGAAAGTGACTGGAGACTGACAGTCCTGATCATCCGGTTAGCAAGTGGGTCAACATCTGCAGAAACCTAGTTGCCATCACAGCTATAGAGTCTGAAATTTTTAAAGCTCTGATGAAACACTTAGAATGCACAGCTACATCCTTCTAGCAAGAGATCCATGATTACGGAAATCATGAAAACAGGTCCATTGCCTAGACAGAGAGCAGGATGGTAGCTGTTTCCTCCACTCAGGATGCACTTGGAAGAACCCCTTCAGCTGGAGCAATTACCCTACCCCCTATAATCTGAGAAATCTGTGGAGTGCCTGAGAACCTGTCCAGCCCATTGTCTGCAAAGCTAAGTATATACGGCCAGCAGAGGCCTTGGGTTCACAAAAAAGGAAGATGCCAAAGTGAAGTTGGTTTAGGATGACTGTAAATAATGGTCCCACAGGAGTTCAACAGCACCATAGGCTATAGGAAGCACAGAATCCACAAATTTAGATGGCCCTCCTCCCCATATGCTGGGAACAGTCCCCAAATTTCAAGAACTCAGGAAGAACCAATTCCAATTTGTTTTCTTTCTTTTTCTTCGGTTCTACATATGCATGATACATCCCCTTTTCTCTTTTACATTTTATTTTACTTTACCATATGTTATTCCACTTTATTGAAACAAAATATGATTTTAGATTTTGTCAGGCATCATACATTTATCTAATACTGAACACACTTTTTTTCTTTATTGGGCAGTCTTTTCTTTTTTTTTTCTCTTTTTTTCTCCTCCCACACTGCCATGGTTCCCTTGTTTAAAATATACATATACATACATATATATATATATATATATATATATATATATATATATATATATATATATATATATATATAGAGAGAGAGAGAGAGAGAGACAGAGACAGAGAGACAGAGAGAGACAGAGAGAGAGAGAGACAGAGAGAGAGAGAGAGAGATTAGGATATAGATAGGGCGGGTCTAAGTGGAAAATAAAAACCTATGAGTGCTTTCATTTAAAGAAACACCAAAGATATCTCAAATTAAAATCCTAATGCTGTGGGATGTGCTGTATGTCAAATGTGTTGCTCTGATTGGTTAAAATAAATAAAGTGCTTATTGGCCAGTAGCCAGGCAGGAAGGATAGGGTAGGTGGGACAAGGAGGAGGAGAATTGTGGGAAGTGGAAGGCTGGGTAGAGAGATACTGCCAGCCACCATCATGACAAGAGAGATGTAAGGTACTGGTAAGCCATGAGCCACATGGCAACTTATAGACTAACAGAAATGGGTTAATTTAAGATATAAGAACTAGATAGCAAGAAGTCTGCCACGGCCATACAGTTTGTAAGCAATATAAGTTTCTGTGTGTTTACTCGGATGGGTCTGAGAGTCTATGGGCCTGGCAGGTGAGAAAGATTAGTCCTGGCTGTGGGCCAGGCAGGAAAACTCTAGCTACAACCTAATGATGTATCTAACATATTAATATAACGAGAACAAGCAATAGCCAAGAGCAGTAGATCATAAGAAATGATAAAGTATCAAAGAAGAAACTGATAAAATAAAGACTAAAAGAACAATACAAAATTCAAAGTGTTGGTTTGTTCAAAGGGTAAACAAGATAACAAACTCCTATTATGGTGATTTAAATGAGAATGCCCCCCATAGGTACATATATGTGAATTGTTTCCCCTGTTAGTGGAACTATTAGGGAAAGATTAAAAGGTGTGGCCTTGTTGGGGGGGAGGTGTCACTGAGGGTGGGCTTTGAGGTTTCAAAAGACTGGTACCATTCCTGATCTCCCTCCCTCTCTCCATCATTCTGTTGCTTTTTCTTATGCTTCTGAATCAAGATGTCGGCTTTAAGCTGTTCCTTCACTCTAGCATCATGGAGTCTATCTACCTCTCTGAAACCACAAGCCAAATTCAATACTTTCTTTAATAAGGTACCATGGTCATGGTTTTTCACAGCAATAGAAAAGAAACTAATATACCTACCCAAACTAACCAAAAGAAACAGGATGCCCATAAAAATAAAATTGGACTTGAAAGGGGGTGTTGAAAGTGATCCCAATAAGATCCAGAGAATCACTGGGGAACATTTTGAAATTTATGTTTTCAGAAGACTGAAAAATATAAGAAAACAGGCAAATTTCTTGACATGTATGACCTATTAGAATTAAATATGGAAGGTATAAAGAACCTAAAAATACCCACAGTGTTCAATGCGAGCAAGTTGGTAATGAGAACATCTCTCTACAAAGAAAGTCTAAGACTGAATAGTCTCAATAGAGAACTCTGATAAATCTAAGACAGAGCAACAGGAATATTTCTCAACCTGTTCCACACAGTAAAACAGGAAGAAATACTACCAAACTGATTCATGAAGCCAGTATTATCTTAATACCAAAATCAGATAAAGACACAATAAAAAAAGAACCACAGTTCAACTTCCTTGATAGTAAAAAATGGAATGTTCTCAACAAAATACATACAAATACAAATTCAGTCCAAAAACATACTGAAGGTCATACACCATTACCAAACTGGTTTCCTATCAGGAATGTAAGTTTAGTTCAAAATATGCAAATCAATAAATATAATGTAGCTCATAAATGGACTTAAAGACAGAAATGATATGATCATTATATTAGACACAGAAAATACCCTTGAGGATATGCACCATCCCTTCATGAAGAAAGGTTTGAAGAAATTAGGAACTGAATAAATACATCTCAACATAATAAAGGTTATATATGACAAATCTATAGCTAACACTAGATAACCTGCAGAGGAAAGGAAGCATTTCTTCTAAAACCATGAATGAGACAGGACTGCCTATTCTCACTACTCTGCTAATCACAGCATTCAAAGTCCTAGCTAGACCAATAAGACAAAATAAAGAAAGAAGGTGAACTAAAGATGAAAGAAGAAGACAGAACATCCCCTATTGGCAAGCGATTTTATACATGAGACTCCACTAGAAACCTCTTCAACTTGATAAACACTTTTAGCACATAGCAGGATATAAAAACAGCATACAAACCTCAGTAACCTTTTTATGTATAAATAACATATTTTCCAAGAAATAAATTGCAGGAGGGATGGATCTTATTCACAATAGCATCAAAGCATAAAATACTTATGGATAAACCTTGCCAAGCTACTGAAGGACCTGCACAATGTACTTTAAGACACCCAAGAAAGAGATGAAAGAAGACAAGAGAAGGTGGGAACAGGAAGCAGTCCCCATCAAAATTCCAATTATATTACAAAACTAGAAAATTTTAGTCTTTTTGTTTATTTGGTTTGGGTTTCAGGTTTGTTTGTTTTTTTTTTTTCATTAAAAGAAAAACATTTATTTATTGCATATTTTGTGTGCATGGCATGCATGTGATGAAAGAAAAACTTGAGAAACTCAGTTCTCTCTCTCCATCGTCTGGGGCCCAGGAATCAAACCTAGGATGTCAGCTTTGGCCACACAAGTGCTCACCCTCTGAACCATTTTGGTGGCCCCAAAACTAGAATCTTAAAATTCTTGTGGAAAGCACATGGCTTAGTCTATTGTTTCTATCGCTGGGATGAAACCCAGCAACTTGGAGAAGAAAGGATCACACTTCTACAGCATTGTTTATCTTCAAGGATGTCAGGACAAGAACTCAAACAGGATAGGAACCTGGAGGCAGGAACTGATGCAGAAGGCATGGAGGTGTGCTGCTTTCTGGCTTGCTCCACATGGCTTGCTTAGTCTGCTTTCTTATAGAATCCAGGACCACTAGCCCATGGATGGCACCACCCACACTGGGCTGGCCTTCCCTCATTAATCCCCAATTTTAAAAATGCCCTACCGGCTTGCCTACAGCCCAATCTAATGGAGGCAGTTTTTCAATTGAGCTTCCCTCCTCTCAGATGACTTTGGCTGTGTCAAGTTGGCATAAAACTATCCACAAAAGCACAAAAGGCCCCAAATAACCAAAACAATTCTAAGCAGAAAGAAGGGCTGAATGTATCATAACATCTGACTTCAAATTATAAAACAGAGCTACAAAATCTGTATGATCTGGTGTGAAAACAGACATGTAGACCAATACAATAGCCTGCAGATACCAGAAATAAACCCACAAAAGTATTGGCCTATGATTTTCTTTTCTTTAAATAATATTTTATTAATTGAGAACTTCATACAATGTATTTTGATTGCCACCTAATTTTTTGATGATAGGGTCAAAAGCATACACTGGAAAAAGAGGCATGTTTTCTACAAATACTGCTGGGAAAACAGGGTTTCTGCATGCAGGAGAATAAAACTATATTTGAATCTCTCGTTCTGCACAGAAGTAAATTCAAAATGGGTCAAGGGACTTAATGTAAACCCTGAAAATTTGAAACTGCTAGAAGACAACATAGAGAAAATGCTTAAAGATATAGGCATAGATAAGGATGTTCTGAAAAGGACTCTAATGTCCCAGGAGAATTGATAAATGAGATTACATTAAATTAATAAACAGCAAAGCCAACAGTCACCAGAGTGAAGAAACAGCCTACAGAGCAGGAAAAGAATCTGTCTTAGTTAGGGTTTCTATTGCTGTGAAGACACACCATGACCACAACAACTCTTATTAAGGCAAACATTTAATTGGGGCTGGCTTACAGTTTCAGAGTTTTAGTCCATCATCATCATGGTGGAATAGGGCACCATGCCTGGTGCTGTAGAAGGAGCTGAGAGTTCTACATCTTGATCCCCAGGTAGCAGAAGTAAAGGTAACACTAGACATAGCTTGAGCATCTGAGACCTCAAAGTAACACACTTATCCCCACAGTGACACACTTCCTCCAACAAGGCCATGCCTACTCCAACAAGGCCATACCTCCTAAAAGTGGTACTCCCTATGGGCCAAACACTCAAAGATATGAGTCTATGTGAGCCATTCCTATTCAAACCATCACAGAATCTTTATCCATACACATCAGATAAAGGATTAATACCTAGAATGTCTAAAGAAGTGGAAAAATTATCATGTCAATACATTAATGAAGGAGCTAAGTTATTTGAAGGAAGACATACAAATGGCCAATAAATACTTGAAAAAGTACTCAACACTCTTAGCCATCAAGGGAATGTAAATTAAAACTACTTTAAGATTCCATTTTACCCCAGTCAGAACAGCTATCATCAAAAAAGGCAAATGACATCCATACTGGTGAGGATGAGGGGAAAAGGAGACCTTGATTCTCCATTGATGGGAATGTGAACAGATGCTGGCATTAAGTCAGTGTGGAGGCCCCTCACTAGAGTGATCATGTGACCCAGTTGTATAACTCCTGGATTTACTTACACCTGAAGAACTTTAGGTCAACGTACGACAGAGATATTTGTGTGTCTATGTTTATTGTTGCACTGTTCACAGTGACCAAAAAATGATCATCTAAGCTAGTTAACAACAGATGAATGGATAAGGAAAATATGATATATAAACATGATATAATTCATGGAGATGTAAAGCAAAATGAAATTATGATGGCTGGCAGAAAATGGGTTCAACTGAAAATCATTATGTAAAACTAAATAAGCCAGACTCTGAAGGCAAATAAGAGAGAGAAAGAGAGAAAGGGAGAGAGAGAGAGAGAGAGAGAGAGAGAGAGAGAGAGAGAGAGACTGTGTGACTGTGAGTGTGTGTGTGTGTGTGTGTGTGTGTGTGTGTGTGTGTACACAGTAGATTATGAAAGGAGAGTGGTGACTATGAGATGGGAAGAGAACTTGAGGGGAGGCACAATGAGGAGGTGATGGGACACATGTTGTATGTAAGCAAAAGAGGCAGCTATTATGGATGTGAGACAGGGAACCAACAAGAGGAGAACAGAGCAGATGAGGGAAGGCAATGGGAGAGGGAGGCAAAACATAATGTCTAATAACATGTATGTCTGCCAAAATAAAGCCCTCTACCTTGTATGTAACTGGAAATCTAACAAGTCATGGCTCTGGAAACATTTGGGAACTTGCAATACTTTTGATAATAATGACAGAGAGAATTCTTAGGGTAGTTGTGCTCACAAAGTCATGAGACCACCCAAAACAAAAACGACACATAAGACTTAGCCCTGAACTTTCTGCACTCCCATCATTGTATTCTGGAACATTCCAAGTTCCTAGTTGAAGTTGGATACATTTTATATTCTGTGCTGGAATCATATCAAGAAAGCCTATGATTTTGTGAACTTTGTAAATTTGATGAATCATTCAAAATTATCATAAATAGAAGCAATTTGTTAAAAGTTTTGCTTAGAGATGTGTTTAACAAACTCAGTGCTCTGTGAGAAGGCAAGAAGCCAGTGCCTAGGAAAATATTGGGGATTAAATATTTACACACTTCTAGGTTACAAAAAGATAGACTTGAGGATATGCCTCATTTAACAGGATTTGCTCTGATGTCTTTTAATCTGGTGCTTAGCATTTATAGTCTTTCCTTCAGATATAAAAATATTATGGTTTAGGGCCAGTGAGTTGGCTCAGCAGGTTAAGGCATTTGCCACCAAGCCTAACGACCCGAGTTTAATCTCTGGATTCCACATGATTGAATGAAAGAGCTGACTTGTCCTCTGACCTCAGCATGCTCAAAATGGTGCATACTTGTGTGTGTATGTGTGTGTGTGTGTGTGTGTGTGTGTGTGTGTGTGTGTATGTATGTATACTCACACACATACACTAACACATACATTCATACACATTCACACACATACACTTACACATACACTCACACACACAGAAACTAAATGTTTTTCAAGAATAAAAATATTACAATTTATAGACATAAGTTACTTAAACATGCGAATAATTTGCATTTCTTTACCACTAGATGCAATTTTGAAGCAAAAAGTAGATACCCTTTTCAACAATCAGCATAACTTTTAGAAACAGGAATTCAGCAAATACTAGGTTCACATTATTATCGACGTAGCTAAGAAAAGAAAAAATACATAATATAAGGCAAAAACATACTAATCTTTTTTAATACTTTGATAATAAATATTAAGTGTTTCATTACATATTAAAACAAAATATTATTAATATATTTTTAATTTTATAGAAATGAATTTATTGAAGAAAATATTTTTAGAGTAAAACTATGCAGAGGATAATGACGCAAGGGCAGTAATCTCAGTACGTGAGAGACTGATGTAGGTAGATCATAAGTTTGAAAGAAACTCAAGCTACACAGCAAGATCTTATCACACACATACAAAAAAAGCCAGGCATGGTGGTTCATGTTTAATCCCAGAACTCAAGAGGCAGGAGGCAGCAGAGCTTCTTGAGTCAGAGTCCAGCCTAGTCTACATAGTGAGTTCAAGACCAGCCAAGGCTACCTAGGGAAGGCTTATCTCAAGAAACCCCAAACAAACAAAACAACAGCAAAAACATGCTGCATGAGATTATGGACTTGCCAATATAACAACCCAAACTTGACAATGAGTCGATACATATTTTTAAAATGTGATAAGGTCTGTTAAGTGGCTCAGCGAGGAAAAGTGCCTGCTGTACACCTGACAACCTGAGTCCAACCCTGGAACACGTTGTGGGAAGGAGGAAACTGACCCTTAGCAGTTGTCTGCTGACCTCTATGTGCCTTCTGTGTCAAGCACATGACTGCACTACACACACACACACACACACACACACACACACACACACACACCCCATTATCATCATCATACTACTACTACTAATCTCAAAAGTGCCTTATGAAACATGAAACAGGGAGATGTCTCTGTGTAATATAGTTGAAGTCACACATCTGTGATCACAGATGAGCTAAGTCTGTGGCACTGCATTGAAAATCTACAACCTGAAAATCCGCATACTATGTCACATGCCAAGAGACATTGACCTGGTTTCTTGGGATGATTGATTGAATTAGTACATAAAGAAGGGTAGGAAAACAACACAGAAGTCCTTAAAGATCAGGAAAAAACCTTGGGTGGTACGAAATACTGAATGATACACAGAATGACACGGCCCTATGCTGACAGAAGGCTTAGAGGACAATCATTAGAAGAAGCCTCTCTCACATCAAGGCAAAGAAGGAAACTACACATTCTACATAACTACACTGCAGTAATGTGGGAGAGCAGATGCCCTAGCTTGCTTTCTGCAATAAACACCCACCCCAAAAGCAAGCTGGGGGAGGGTAGATTTTATTTCATGTTACAGTCCATCATTTATAAAAGCCAGAGCAGGAACTCAAGGCAGGAACTGAAGCAGAAACCATGAAAGAATGCTGTTAACTGGCTTCCACCAAGGCCCATTTTAGCTACCTTTCTAATACTGCCCAGTTTGAGGTGCCTAAGGATGGTACCACCCACAGTGGGCTGGACCATCCTACATCTATTAGCAATAAAGAAAATGCTCCACAGACATGCCTATAGGCCAATCTGATGAAGGCAATATTTTCACATTTTTCCGTAAGTGTCACATTGACAGTCAATATTAGCCATTATAGTAGACAACCATGCAGATGCAAAGTTCAGAACCAAAACAATTGTAGGAGCTAAAAGACACAATGCAATTAGCTAAATATAGCTTGAGGTCATTTATTCATTTGTGTGTTCAACAAGTATTTTCTGAAACTTTACAACATACCAGGAAATTCTTTATGCAGTAGTCAGAGAACAATATGCAAGACAATGTTCCTGTCCTCGAAAGTGCTAAGAAAGGAAACAATAATATATATGTATAACTATTGGGTTCTAGCACTGTAACATTGTATGGGCTGGGAGACAGGTGGTCCTTGGATTGAGGCATAGATGGATGCAATGATCTTGTGATTCTGTTGAGTCTGCCATCCCCAGCCTACAAACACAAATCTAGGCATTGACATGGATTTATTTTTGTAAATGTGGTTAAAGTTCATATCTATTGACTTTAAAATAATGGAAATCATTTAAACTAATTTGGACAGCCTGATTTCATCAGTTGCTAACAGCTGTGAAGCCAGAGCTGTAGCCACCTGAAGAAGAAAGCCCGTACTCGCCAACCCCCACCCCATGACCAGCATCTTAAGATCTTGATAATGACCTGGTCCACAGACTCATAACTCAACTATTCAGTACTGACAATTGCATGAACTAAGGTCCTATGACAAATCTCTTCACAAGTATTTCCTGTGAAGTCACAATGTCACTAAAGTTGTTAGGATCAGAATCTGGGTCCTGACAGCCCTAATAGACTAGGACCAGCCATGCTCCTTGGTAGGCTGGTTACACAAACAGGCCGTCATGCAAAGCAGGAGGAGATTTACTCAATGGGGTCATATTAGGAAGATCAAATAGATTAAATGACCCAATTCCAGCCTTGGTGTCCTAACATGAGGTTTAGGATTAAATAAAAAGCAAATTCTAAGAAGACCTGATCAAGTTGTGTTCCTGCTCATCATCACTGTCTTTATTCCAGTCTGTCCTGCAAGGGGGTGAAACAAGTTGTCACAAGTTGTGGAATCTCTTCCTGGGACATAGACTTCTTCTCTGGCCAACACCTGGCTCACAGCCATTTCATTCTCCCCAAGATTCTTGAGAAATTCTGATTCCATGGGGTCCATTGCTTCAGTAGTCAATAGCCAAAGGTGGGTGAGCACAAATGGCTCTTTGCAACATTTTCAGGATGGTTGCAGTACAGAGGTAGACCCTGGTGAGATTCAGAATCTCCGTTGAAGGTAGCACTAAATTGTAGTTGGCTGCTTTTACTCTTTAACACTTTGCTCTTTGTGGGCGTACTACCCAGTTCCCAAATAATTACACAGAGACTTATTCTTTCTTATGAATGCCTGGCCTTAGCTTGGCTTGTTTCTTGCCAGCTTTTCCTAAATTATCCTATCTACCTGTTGCCTCTGGGTTTTTACCTTCTCCATTCTATATTCCTTTCTTTCCTTCGTACTCCATGGCTGGTTGTGTAGTTGGGTGGCTGGTCCCTGGAGTTCTGCCCCTCTTCTCTTTTTATCCTTATATTTATTCTCTCTGCCTGCCAGCCCCACCTATCCTTTCTTCTAACTGGCTGTTGGCCCTTCAGCTCTTTATTAGACTAATCAGGTGTTACAGACAGGCAAAGGAATACAGCTTCACAGAGTTAAACAAATACAACATAAAAGAATGTAACACATCTTTGCATCATTAAACAAATATTCCACAGCATAAAGGAATGTAACACATCTTAAATAATATTCCACAACACTAAATACTGAGTATGAATCAGTATGAGTATGACAGAAAGTAAAAGTTGCTCTCTTTATCAATTGTTCCTCATGTTAATTCTTCTCCCACTGATGTGGACAGAAGACCAGCCAGGGTGATCAGTTCTGTCTATTACCTTCAGCTGAGTCCTTATATGTCCCTCGGATTGGTCACTTTCCTTGTCATCGCTATCACAAAATATGTGATAAAAACTACTTCAAGAAGAAAGATTTAAGCCGGTGGTGGTGGCGCACGCCTTTAATCCCAGCACTCGGAAGGCAGAGCCAGGTGGATCTCTGTGAGTTCAAGGCCAGTCTGGTCTCCAAAGCGAGTTCCAGGACAGGTGCAAAGCTACACATAGAAACCCTGTCTCAAACCAAAAAAAAAAAAAAAAAGAAAGAAAGAAGAAAGATTTGTCTTTGTTGATGGTGTCAGAGATCTTTGGCCCCCTGTGTTTGGTCCGTACATCATGGCAGTGGGAATCTGTGGCAGAGGCGATTCCTCATGAAGCCCAGAGAGTGAAATACAGGGAGCTTCTGGGTAAGATGCAGTGGACATGCCCTCTGAAGAATTTTTCCTTCCATCAGGCCCCACTTCCTACTTTTCACTGCTCTCCCATAATACCCTGGAGACACTGAGCCATTCATTGAGTTAGTGCCCTAGTACTAATTAATAATAATTAATCTCTGAAAATGCCCAAACAGTTAAGGGAAGTGTCCTTTACTCATTTCTTAGGTACCTCTGGGTGAATAGTGTGAACAAAAGGGTGGAAATTAGGGGGTTTCAGGTGTGCCTCAGAGTACTTGCATAGCAAGAACCAGGTCTGGGTTCCACCCTCAGAACTCCCTCATAGTCATTATAGAATATTTCTCACAATCCTTTGTATATGTATGTGATTTGTATATAGATATAAAAATATACTGCATACAAATATACTACTTACACATATAATCTAGCTATATAAAATATGGCTTGTGACCATAAATGCAAAGACAGCAGGCTGAATACAAACTTGATTGTATCTAGTACAGGACCTCACACATGCTAGGCCAGTTCTACAGCTGAGCTACACCCTTAGGCCCCCTGCAAATGTATTATTAATTAAACTGCAGATGCACAAAAGCCTTTTTAATTTTATGCTAAATACCACAATGAATAAGTTATCTTTGATGGATTGTAGGTCCATGTCATTCACTCAGTAAATATTTATTGACTCTTTACAGCCCAGACATTAAATGCTGGGAGAAAAGAGAACAAAATGTTTTAGTTCTTACTTACCAAGATTTCTATAATAAATTCACTGCTTTGTTTGTTTGTTTGTTCCCATTTAGTTTTTTGTTTGTTTGTTTGTTTTTTGACAGACTCCTGTAGCCCAGGCTGCCCTCCAAATTCCTATAGAGCTGAGGACAATTGAACTCCTGATACTTCTGCCTCCACCTCCCAAATTCTAGGATTACAGGTATGTGCTACCAAGCTCAGCTTTCAAATTGCTTTTTAAATACGTAAAATTTTTCTTAAGGACAATATTATCCCAGTTATTTCAGAAGAATATTGCATTTGTTCTCTCTAGTATTGAGGTACAGAAAGAAGATATCAAAAAATAAAAAATGAAAATGGCCTCCAGGCACGGGGATCCATCCTAAACTGTGGTGAGGTCATCCTGAGCCTGCATCCATTATTACACTGGGTGTCATTTTTCTCTAGGTTATGTGCTGACCTTGTGAGATTCTCCCAGGCTGAGTTTTGCGATAATTGGAGCACAACCTCATGATGGTGTCTCCTTTTACAGTGGCCTCCAGAGGACCGTGGGCAGATAGTCTGTGGCCACAGGCTACCTAAAGCTGTTCTCTGTAGTGATTTGCCTTTCTAGAAGCTTCCTTTTTGTACCAGAGTTGGGAGCAGGGTGGTACATTTGCCTCCATTTCCCATTTGATCCCTTATGTTTTCCAGCTGAAAGAGAAAATAACAAGATGTATAGTTCCTCCTTGTTTTCTCCCTCCAAGGTCCCTTCCATGTCCTCAATTTCTATTTCTATAAAATCACAATCTTAGCCAGCCTGCTCTTTTCCCTAAGTAAAAACACATTAGCAGTTATTAAGTGGCTTCAGATATCTAAACACACTATTCTGATATGAAAGAGTTTTATAAATCACATGAGAGGCAACTCCTCAAAGGTGTTTTCCTTTGGGGCCAATGCTTCCATATCTCACATAAAGAAGGACAATGCCTGGTCCAATTTCACATAGCTATTACAAGGAGCATCTAAAATGTTATTTTAAGCTACTAGAAAATTATCCTCCAAAAGATGTCAGCTTAGTGCTTATCGATAGTAATTTGAAATACGTAAGATGTCAGAGTGAACTATGGACTCCTGTCCTTCCAGATGAAATATACTGCAGAAGTTCGCAGCATTTATTCAAATGCCTCTCCTGAGAGGTTAACAGGGCTGCTGCTGCTGCTAGAACATTCAGTGCGCTGGATGCTGAAAGCCCAGAGAGCCCATGGCTAGGCTGGAAGATTAAGGACCTTCAGCTCCTGGTGTCGCTGCCAGCACCCAGCTTTCCCATCAATTTCTCCAGCAGTCTCCGGACACATGGCTTCCCTGTTGCAGTTTTTTAAGCAGGATGAAGTGAGATATTTTGCCATAAACACTCATACCTGACTGCAAAGATAAATACTTTAACTCTCCAGCATCAGAGAGGAGAAAATCTGGGTAAACGCTAAGAAATACAGAAATTAGGTCAGCAGGCACCCTCAGAAATACATTTACGGGAAAACTAACAGTGGCTTCCACTTGCGCTGTGTGTGTTGGTGACACAGCACAGATATCGAAAGCCTGAGAGCAGCCAGCAGCAGCATGAGGGTGGTTCATCGATATGCATTATTTATTGTGAAAGGTTATTTGTCGATTCTGTTTATGTTTTATTTCTGTTGCTTTCCCTGTGTGTTTAAGGTTCTTGTCAGAATTAATCACTCCATCCCCTTGGTTCACAGCAGGTTAGTGGTACCTCACTCTGTCTTTGGTTGTCGCTAGTACATAGCTGTTCTGAACCTAGTCTCCTCCCTAACTGCAACCCAAACCCTCAAGAGGGTGCCCCACAGAAGCAGCACCTCACAGGCAGACCCAGACCCGTGTGCTATGTCAACTTCTGCAGCACAGTATTATTGCAATAACCTTGAATCCAGTCTGATGGATCTAAAAATAAGTGCTTGCAAACGACAGGTCTTCAAATATTTGCAAAAACATAAAATAAAATCTCTGAGGCCTGACTCACACAGGGCCAGTAAGGTATTGTGTAAAACACCCCGCTTTAATGTCCAATAGCCATCTAGCTGTAGTGGTATAAGCCTGGAACCTCAGCTACTAAGGAGGCGACTAAGTTTGAGGTCAGCCTGGGATATATGTGTGTGTGTGTGTGTGTGTGTGTACATATACATATATATGTATATATATGTATATATGTGTATGTGTGTGTGTGTATATATATATATGATCCTGTCTCAAAAGAAGGAAAGAAAAGAAAGAAAAGGAAGGAGGAAAAGAAAAGGAAAAAGGGTGGCCCATGAAACATCTCAGTCCACGGCAGTCAGGAATGTGTGACACAGGCTGTTCATACCACGGTGGTCCAGGAGGCAGAAAGCAAGCCAGGAACTAGGGACCTGATACAACCTCCAAAGGCCAACTCTAATGACCTACTTCTTTTTTTTTGTTTGTTTTGTTTTTTCGAGACAGGGTTTCTGTGTGTAGCTTTGCACCTTTCCTGCAACTCACTTGGTAGCCCAGGCTGGCCTTGAACTCACGGAGATCCACCTGGCTTTGCCTCCAGAGTGCTGGGATTAAAGGCGTGCACAACCAACGCCTGGCATGACCTACTTTTTAAAGGTTCCTACTTCTTAAAGGTTCCATAACTTCCAAAATAGTACCACCAACTGGGAAATAGCAGCAAAATATGGTGTTGAGGACATTTCAGATTCCAACTATAACACTGATCATCTCCTTCATCCAAGTACCCAGAGCACAGCCAGGGGCACCTTCGCTAAGTGCAGACAGTTTTCCTATGGCTTTTAGAACAGTCTTCAATGGCAACCTGATGCTGTCAGGATCACAACACATAGACCTATTTCACATGGCCTGCAAATGCTGGCAAGCACCCGACTTCCCTCTCCTTCTCTGTCCCTGAACCCCACATTGCCCTCTGGGCTCCAGTCTTAGGCCTTGTCTGTCTAGTCACTTCCCACTGGGCTCTTTCTCAGTCTGGAGCCTTCATATACTTGCTGCCTTCCTGTGTCAACTATTCCTCAATCTTAAGCGCCTAACCCATAAGGGCATAATACTCATGCCTTTAATCCCAGCACTCAGGAGACAGAGGTAGGCAGATTCTGTGAATTCAAGACCAGTTTGGTCTTACAAAGTAATCCCTAAGCCAGCCAGGGATACACCATGAGACACTATTTCAAAAAAATAAATAAACAAATAAAAGAAACTAGCCCAATAATCACTTTCCAGGTATGTCTTTCCAACTCCTTGTTTATGTAAACATGACTGTTAAAGACTCACCTGGTACCATGTATTTGTCCTGTCAGCATTTAAACTCGAAATTCCACACTGATTAGTTGGCATCATCCCATGTGGGTTTTGTGTGATTCGGGGACAAAATGCTTGTGCCTAGCTAATTTCATCTACAACATGAGAATAGTATTCTCATAGTTTGTTGTAGTTAATTATATGCATCTACTGTATAAGAAATAAGTCAGCAGAGAAAATGAAAGATAGATTCATTACAAGCGCAAAACAGTAAGAGCTGACTTTATTGGCCAGAGAGGTCGGTGCTCCCAAACTTGGCAGCTCCGTCTTAGAGAGCACAGGGTTTGAGAATCCGATTTTATAAGTGGGAGTAGGGAGAGGGGAGAGACTGTCTTCACCAGAACCAGAAACACAGCTTTTAAAAAGTTTAAAAATAAATAAATTGCATGGTGAAAGAAGGACCAGGTTGCCTGGTTTTTCAAGCTCCTGCCTCCAGGACATGTGGTGCTGCTGATTTGGCAGGTTTCTTAAAGCCCTGGGCTGGTTTTATGACCTTGGTTTGAGGTGAGGGATTTATTTAACATTTGACTGTGGAGTGTTCAGATATTTGAGCAAATGCTAGTCCTGGTACATCTGTGAATGCGACTGACATGTTACTTGATAGTTGGGCAAGCAGGTTGCCCTCCTTCATTTGAGTGGAACTCATTCAACCACTAAGGGATCTTGGCAGCGTTTTAGCCTGGCTCATAGGTCAGCTTAAATGACTGCAAAAAAAGTGGTACCCATAACTAACACGTGGCAACCAAATGTATTTGTGCTCAGCTGCTATAGCCCCTGTTGCTGGCATTGCATTGAGAGCCAAAGTCACATGCCTGCCCATGCTAGAGACTCTAGCTGCTTGTGGCCCTGCTCTTCCCATCAGTTTCCTTCTTCTCACAAATATTGTTCTTTTTAATTGATGCATCCTAATTTGCACTTGCAGAGTATGGTATTTCAATACATACAAAAGAGTCATGATCGGATGAGAGTGACTGGTCTGCTTGGCATTTCCCAGTTTGTTGTATATGGAGCACAGAGAATCTTCACTGCTAGCTGTTTTTAAGTATGCAGTCAATTGTTAAAAACCTTACTTGCTTTGCTATGCTAAGGAACACTAGGATGTGTGCTTCCTCCCATTAACCATCCCCCAGTTATGCTCCCACCCACAGCATCCCCAGGCCTTACTAACCACCGTTCTCTCTCAATTTTAGATCAGCATGCTTTTATGCCCACATAAGAATAGAAATACATGGTACTCTTCTTTCTGTGCTCAGATTATTTTACAATATCCTCCCGTTTCATTCATGTGACTCTCAGTGACAGGATCCCATTCGTCTGATGGCTAAACATTATTCCATCCTGCATATGTGCTAGGTTTTCTTCATCCATTCAACCACTGATGGGCACTCAGGTGCATTCCACATCTTGGTGATTTCAGATATATTCTGATCTGTGTTGAAAGAAGTTTGCCCCAGGTTTTGGTGACTGTTCTCTGGCTAGCTCTCTGCCTGGAGTTATTTGAAAACATACAAAAGAGGGGAGATGGGAAACAACATGAAAGACTTGTCTCCAAGAATAGAAGTAGTCCTGAAAAGACATAAGAGATGGCTGCTTGCTCACTAAGTTTGGGAGGAGGAATTGTCCCCACATGCCCCGTGCTTTTTATTCTCAGAATAGACTCCTTCTAAGTCCTGTGTCAGCCAGCAGGAGCCTGAGGGCACAACTATCATTGGACCTGCACTGTGCAAAGTAGCAGTATGGTATCCGTTCAAGCCCTTGAATACACTCTTTGAAGGAAAACAAACTCAGAGAATTACCCGAGGCCTGGCAGGTGGACAGCCAGCATCATCAGCCTGAGAGCAGCTGAAGGAAGGTCTAACAATTAAGGAAAAGACCCCAGGGCGTAGATCCGTCATGAGAAAGAACTGATGCAAGGGTTCTTCAGGCAACGCCAAGTTCAAAACCGAGTTTTCAGTTCTGGACGGGCCCCCTGCTCTGGGGGTGCAGAACAGTAACCTTTGAAGAGAGAAAGGCTCTGACACTCTGTAGTTCCGACATCTTTCTTACGTGGCCTACAGAAGCAACACTATCGAATGTCCTCAAGCCACCTCTACCCAGAAGCCACGCTGGAACTTGCCAGAAGGAAGAAGTCTACCTGTGAGCATCTTCTTGTCTGTGACACCCACAACTAACACCTGCCCCAAAAAAAACAAAACAAAAACAGAAAGTCTTCCACCAGAAACCATGGATAATCCCTTAGCTAAGAGACCAAGAATTAGAAAAGAGATACCACCTACCATCCATCATGGCCTCAACTTCATGTGGGGCAGATGGGTTTTGGATCTTTGCCATTTCTTAACTATGCATTGCATGTCATTTAACCTCTCCAGGTCTAGATACTGCTTCATCTGTAATGTATGTGCACTGCAATATTGACTTCAGAGGCTTCTTCTCTCGTTTTACTTGAAAAGCATCATGCCAAGTACTGAGTATGCAATGTGGTAGTCTGGTATAGAAATGTTAGCTATTATAATTGATCAATGATCAGCTTTGTAGTACTGAATTATGCCCTGGATGTGGTTGTCATTTTGGTACCAATAAAATGAATCAGGGGCTGGGGAGATGGTTCACCAGCTGAGTGCATACTGCTCTCCCTAATGACTGGAGTTTGGTTCTCAGCACCCAAGCAAGGCAGCTCACAATCACTGTAACCCCACTTCAAGGAAATCAAAGGTTTCTTGTGGACTCTGCAAGTACCCGCACTCATGTGTGCACATACAACACACACACACACACACACACACACACACACACACACACACACCCCAATAATAATCTCTAAAAGTCTTCTTACAAAACAATATAAACTTTCTCTCCAGACCCTTTCTTGTGACAGTAACCTATTTTGGCAGTGAGCAGTGTTGTGGGGTTTCTGAAAGAAAAAAAAAATGACATTACTTCAAATAATTATCAGGCCTCTAGGAAAGATCTGTGATTGTAGGTCTAGCCCCTATAATCCATAGGGCATAGCAGAGTCTAGAGATGCAAGAAGGCAGCATGGGCAGAAGCTACTTATGTTAGGAAGCAGCCTCAGAGATGTGGGAGGAGAGTATCATCAACTCCACCTTGCAGAAGTGAAAAGGCAAAGGTTCCAGGGCAATGGTTCTCAACCTGTGGATTGTGACCCCTTTAGCAATACATTATGATTTGTGACAGTAACAAAATTATAGTTATGAAGTAGCAATGAAAATAATTTTGTGGTTGGAGGTCCCTACAACATGAGAAACTGTATTATAGGGTCATAGCATTAGGAACATTGAGAACCACTACTCTACGCTTAAAAAAGAAACAGTCAAGAGGGGAAAGAAAAAGCAGGAAGACTTCAGCTGGGTGTAGGAAACCAGTGCAAACTGAGGCCTGTGCTGCCCTGAGGCTGGACTCCCTCTCCTTGTATCTCTCCATATCCCAGAGCTGTGGATCTACTGCCACAAGGGATTCAGGGTAAATATTTCCAGAATGTGAACTAAGATTAAGAGGCTTTTGCCTTGGCCCTTTGTTGATAGGGTGAAAGGCAGTTCTCTCAGGAGAATGGCTGATGGAGGAGTGGCCAGGTTACCAGGTTTCTAGTGACCACTAGAACCTCTGGAGAGAAAGAAAAGGAAAATATGTGGTTGTAGTTGCCTATATTGTATGCCAGTGTTCAACTGGACTCTGTTCCTGCAATCAACTGATGGGTGCCATACCATATCATCACGAGGACCCAGAAAGCCCTCTTTATAGACAAGAAAACAGACTGAGTGGGTTACATCTTTCAGCCAAGGAGCTAAATGAAAACAAACCCAGGTGTAGCTAGAGTTTTTCTGGTCCTGCCTGGCCCACAGTCAGGACAAATCTTTCTCACCCGCTGGACCCACAGCTGATCAGACCCAACCAAGTAAATACACAGAGACTTATATTGCTTACAAACTATATGGCTGCAGCAGGCTTCTTGTTATCTAGTTCTTCTATCTTAAATTAACCCATTTCTATTAATCTATAAGTAGCCACATGGCTCATGGCTAACTGGTACCTTACATCTTGCTTGTCATGACAGTGGCTGCCAGGGTCTCTCCACCTCAGCCTTCCACTCCCCAGCATTCTCTTCTCTGCTTGTCCTGCCTATACTTCCTGCCTGGCTAATGGCCAATCAGTGTTTTATTTATTAACCAATCAGAGCAACACATTTGACATACAGAACATCCCATGGCACTTCTCCTTTTCTTTTTTTCAAAAAGGAAAGTTTTAACTTTCATATAGAAAAATTACAGATAATAAAACAATTATCAAGCAAGAATTACAGTTACAATATTAAGATGATAGCCTATCTATCCTATCTTTGTGAGTCTAAGGTTTCATATCTAACTTATCTTTTGTTATAACTAAGGAAAATTATAACTGTCTCTAGTCTTCAACTACATCAAAGTCCTCAGAAGGATATAATATTACCTGAAATATGGGAGAAGGACGCAAGCAACTTTTGAAAGTCTTGAGACAGACAGAGACAGCTGGCAGCCTGGACAGTCATCCAAAGTTTTTTTTACAAAGTTGGGGCATCTGTCTTCAGCCCACAGGACTAGTGTCTCTCAGTCACTCCTCTCTGTGTCCTGTAGAATGTCTGGCAGTTTCCTCGGCAAAGCAGGAACCCGAAGGACCATTTTGCCAAGCAAAGTTCAGTGCTCACCTTCCTATGAGTCCTGCATAGCCCGTTGATCAAGTAGTCAAGGCAAGAACAGTTTCTTACCTGAATGGCTATTTTTGCCAAGGTGAAGATAAACTCTATATAGAGTGTCTTTGATGCCCATCTTCCTCTCTGAAGTAAATCCAATGCTGCCAGAAGCAGACATGTCTCACTGTCCAGGAAGTCTAAATTTTTAAAAATATTTTAAATGCCATATTCTGTAGGTCTTTGAAGTGTTTGAAGACTACCTATCTATCTGAAATATATCTATGTATACCTAGAAAATTTAACATGATTATAAGTTTGACTATCATAGAAGACTAATTGTTCCATTACAATTTAAATGAGTTGTATAAACATAATACCTTAAACAAGAGTAAAAATACACATACAGTATAACAAAATTAACTTTAAATTTGTATCCATAAACAAAAATCCATAGCAATGTAAAACATTTTTAAACAAGTTGCTCTTTAAAAGTAGGTTTAATAATCTACCCTTTCATCCTATCATATCTAAACTATTCCCTTTTCATTTTTAGAAAGAGACTGAATTTATAATCAACCTGCTTTAAATAAAACTATTGGTTTTTCTCTGTCCCACACCAGAGGGCTCTTCTGATATGGGACATAAGAATCTCTTAACCTTTTATTTTAGGAATACAGTTGGGTTTAGAGAAGGAGTGAGCCAATTCTATCTCCAAAGCCAGCTTGGTATATTTGGGAATTTGTGCGTAGCTTCTCTTGCTACTTCCTGCTGGAGGGGGATGCTGTATCTTATGGGGACACAAAGAAAATTTTAGGATTATGGAGTAGTCTGTGAGGGTATATCTTCTGAGCCAGTTGTCTTGAATCCATCCTGAATGTTAATCATCTGGCCCATGGTGTCATCAGAGACCTTTCAGGCGGTCTTGGATGGTCAAACCTGATATATCTTAATATGGAACAAATCCATAGCCTCTTGCTTTCTGTGGAAACAAAAGCAGAGCCTCTTTTCCAAAGCAACATATCCTTACATCCAAATTTTGAAGTCAAGGTATCTTTAAAATATACATATTGGTTTAACTCTGTTGCCTTTACAATCAAATATCTCTCTTCAGTTAAAAATCCCAAAGACAACACAATACAGCTCCTCTCTGTAATATATCTTTATGTGGCTTATTTTTTTATACTACCTTTACTGTCTCTTTAAAGACTTTATTTTTTAAAATAGTTTTTTTATATAACTGCATATATTCCTTTTTTCTCTCTCTTCCAAGCCTATGTACATTTTTTACACACATTGTAAACTATTCCATCTGAATCTGTCTTATTGTGAACCTAATACTTTAAACTGCAGCATTCTAAGACTGAAATGGCTGCTATGGCTGCTGGCTCCGCCCACCTCAGCTTTCCAACATGGCGGTAGTACAGTTTACCACCAGCTTTAGGTCTGGAGCCATGTGTACCATCAACTATCAGAAGCAGTTCTATCAAAGCAGCATGTAGCCCAGAAAGCTTTTTGTGTCTGCGTGCTGGCAAAGACTAAATCCACCACGCAGCAGTGTAATGTGCTGCTTGGAGATGCCTCATTCCGACCATACTGCAGGTCAAGCACACATTCCAGGAACCTGCCAACTTGAGAAAAACAACTAAAAAGCTGTTTTTGGGTCCGTTTTGAATTGCTTATTAAATATTCTCAGGTTTAAATTGGAAACTTGAGCCATTGGGTGCCATTTGTAGCTGGAGAGTTTTCTCCAGTCCTGCCAAGGCCTGGCAGTCCAACAGCCCACCTATAAAATAAACACACGGACGCTTATATTATTTAAACTGTTTGGCCTAATGGCTCAGGCTTTTTGTTATCTACTTCTTCTATCTTAAATTAACCCATTTCTATTAATCTATACTTTTCCACGTAGCTCATGACTTACTGGTACTTTACATCTCACTTGTCATGGCAGCAGCTGGCAGTGTTTCTCCGCCTCAGCCTTCCACTTCCCTGAATTCTCCTCTCCCCTTGTCCCGCCTATACTTCCTGCCTGGATACTGGCCAATCAGCGTTTTATTTACTAACTAATCAGAGCAACACATTTTACATACAGAACATCCCACAGCTGATGGTGCCATACTGCATCCCTGCGAGGACCCAGAAAGCCCTCTTTATAGATGAGGAAACAGACTAAGTGGGTTATATCTTTCAGCCAAGGAGCTAAATGAAAACAAACCCAGGTCTGTGTGACACCAAGGGCAAAGGATGAGATAACTCCTCCTGGCTCTCAGTTTGGTAATATAAAACTGTATGACCTTGAAATACTACCAGACCTTAATTCACATAGGAAACCAGGAGAACTCATTTAACCACACCATGCCACGCACTGAGCTTTATGTGTGTTACCCAGTCGTCCATGACAGCAGGTGTTGATTTTATCTTTGTTGACAGCAATGATAGAGAAACTGAGGCACATAGAGTGTTACCCAGATTACCTAGGAGACTCTGAACTCACCTTGGAGGGATTATCTAGATTAGGTTAACTGAGGTAAAAAGACCCACCCTGAATGGAGGTGGAGCCACTCCACAGCTGGGCACAGGACTCCATACAAAGGAACAAGAGCTGAACATGGGCAGCCCTCTGTCTTTGCTCTCTAGCTGCAGATGCGGTGTGAGCAGCTGCCCCAAGCTCCTCACCATGGCTGCTCTCCCATGATGGCCTACACTTCCAAACGGAAACCAAACTTTCCTTGTCTGAGCTGCTTTCGTTGGGTGTCTCCTTCCGGGCATGAAAGAAGCAGCTAACACAGCAACTTGTAGATCATCTAGGAGTCAAACCCGAAGTGTGTAGTAAAGTCTAGAGCCCCAACAGCTGTTAGACAGAAACGCAAATGCACATCAAATTACCCTCCACATAAGCTTACTCAGCCACTAAGTATGGATATTACTAATTCATAGTAGTCTAAGGATGAATATTAGAAATGAATCTAGTAAGGAATGGGAGCTTTCTAGCTCAACTTGGAAGCTCATTTCCCTGCATGGTGGGCTCCTCCCTTGGGGAAGACATTTGATTTTTGTTGTAAATGTTTGTGTAGTATTGTTCAGAATGCAACTCAGCCTGCTCTTTTATAATACAAAAATAATATGGATGGGCATTTTTGCAGTATTGGCTCTGGAATTGTAAATCTTCTGTGGGAAGAAAGATAATAAAAACAAAAGGCCCTACTTCAGACACAAATGAATAAAAGAATAGATCATGTCCCTCTCTTGATTAAACTCCAGTGGTTGTAGCAGAGACTGAGTTGGCATTCAGAATCTATGGGGGAAAGTATAGTTTAGTAAATAAATGGCTTTGGGGAACCCAGAAAGACACGGCAGAAAAAAAGTGAAATTGCACCAAAACCTCAAATAATACACTGGGATAAGTTCCAAACACATCAAAGATTTAAGGACCCTCTGAAAGCATTTTAAAAAGACAGAGTAGTCATGGCTTCCTCCCCTACACCCTGACCCACCCACCCTTCTCTCCGCTGGTCCATTTAAACACTGAAGAAATGCTGCTACATTGTCATGGCACAGACTGCTTTTCTCACGTGGGTTGGTGTGTTTAAACTGTGCTCATTGGTAAAATTTTCAGACCAGTATATGCTAGCTTAAAATCAAACATCTATTATGACTGTATTAGGGTCTTTAGCAAAGAAAAGAAAGGGGATGTGATTTTAAAGTCTAGTATTGTCAACTTGACATACTCTCCTGAGAGATGTGCCTCTAAACACATCCATGGGAGATTATCCAAATAAGGTGAATATAGATGGGCAGACACGTCTGACAGTGGGTGGTACCATTCTCTGGGCTGGAGTTCTGATCTGAATAATAAGGGGAAAGCGAGCTGAGCACTACCATTCATCTCACTCTGGAACTTGACTGCAGATGTTATGTGACCAACTGCCTCAAGCTCCTTCTGCTGTGACTTCTTCTCATGGTAGACTGACTGTACCTTAGAACTCTGATGCTTCTTTAGTTGGGACTAATATAGTAGCTATCTCCAGTTGCATCTATTTTTCCTTTATTCTTCTTTCAGGCTGAAACAAATTTTGTTGTGTATTTTGTATTTGTCTTTCTGTTTTGCTTTGCTTTATTTATTTACTCTCTCCCTATCTCTCTCCTCCCTGCCTGCCACCCCTCTGGAAGCAAGTGTGACCATCAAGTGACAGAGTGCACAAGTGCACATGTGGAGGTCTGAGGGAAACCCTCAGGAGTTGGTTCTCTCCTACCACAATGTGTGTCCTGGGTACCAAACTCAGGCTGTCAGCCTTGGTGGCAGGTACCTTTCCCTACTGAGCCACCTCTCCAGTCCCACCACATTTTCTTTATCCATTCCTCTGCTGCTGGACAGATATCTCAGTGCACTGCATATTTGTTGTCCCAGTCGGTGTCTATTGCTGTGAAGAGACACCATGACCAAGGCAACTCTTATAAAAGAAAGCATTCAGCTGAGGGCTGGCTTACAGTTTAGTCCATTATTGTCATCATGGTGAGGAGCATGGCGACATGCAGACAGACATGGTGCTAGAAAAGTCGCTGAGAGTTCTGTATCCAGATCTGCACACTCTGGGCCTGTCATGGGTTTTTGAGACCTCAAATCCCACCCTAAATGACATACTTCCTCCAACAAGACCACACCTCCTGCTCCTTGTAATCCTTTCAGACAGCTTCACTCTCTGCAGCTGATATATGAACCTCTGGGGGCCATTCTTATTCAAACAACCACACCTGTATAAAATGTTAATGGATAACATATAAGGTTTAATATTTACAAATAAATATGTAAAACACTTACACATATTAAAAATGAGATAGACTATTTTATAAATAGATGCTGTGGTTTTTACTTAACTTTCACAATGAATGCTGCTTTTCATAAACACATGCGTAGGTAAAAACTGACACAACTACCTTTTCTGTAGTTCAGTGTTGTAGTACAACAATAAAATTAAGAGGGAAAAGGTAAATGGTATTAGTTGTAGAAAATGGAGATTCAGGGAACTCATTCACTATCCAGTTTGCATAAGAGTTTTGAGGTTGTGAACCATCAAATGGTCTAATAAAGCAACGATAAGTACTATGAATTAAAGAACAACATCCTTTTCCTGGCTAGATAAAAATCAGCACTCTATACTAGGTCGGATATTTTTACATATAGGAGGAGAGAGTTAGCTAGGAATCAACACTGCTTGCCTGCCTACCTGGCATTTTGCAGGAAGGCAGGCCTCATCAATGCACAGGTCCTGTGGCTATTTATCATGTATAGTTCCTGTAAGGAGCATCCTGTTAAAGACAGTTAATTGGCAGAGAGAAAGTAAGGATTGTGACTTTCATAGATAATATTCTTTTTATTACTTTTTATATAATCATGGGAAATAAGATTTGTCACTCCATTTTATTCTATTTTATGTTTCATTTTATTTTATTTTGAATCTCCCACCATGTAGCCCTGGATGGCCTGGAACTCACTACTTAGCCCTGGCTGGTCTGGAGCTAGTTGGCTTGGACTCACTATGTAGAGCAGTCTGGCCTGGAACTCACAGAGATCCATCTGCCTCTACCTCTTCAGAGTTGGGATTAAAGGCATGAAGTGCCATGCCCAACAATGTCATACACATTTTAAATGTGATAATATGCCAGCAACTTAAATAACTTGGCCAGAGAATAGGTAGGACAAGGACAAGGTTGAAGGCAGTAAATATCTCTATGCCCTATGCACAGTTATCTGTCATCTGCAGTGGCCCAGGACTCTGAAGGAAGAACTGAAAAGGGACTCCCTCAAGACTTGCCCTTAACTGATCACTGTGAGGCCACAGAACAGAGATGCTGGGTGACCTTTCCTGGGGAGTCACAAAGAAACATCTGTTCACCCTAATCAAAAGAAACAACTCATCCATGTCTAGCTCTGTGAACCAGTGAGTTTATTGCATTAGTTACTCAGCACAGGTGAGGGGTTCCTTACAGGATTGCAATGACTGGAGCAGCTGTACCAGAAGCTCTCCTGCCATCTGTAACCCACAGATACTGCACCATGGAGTTCCCACCCCGCATCAGTGTGATACAGCACATACCACACACTCACAGACATGCACATACATGCTTGGTAACACTACATGCAGCCGGGTCATGAGAAAGGGAAGAGGCCTGAAATCTCAAATGAGGATCTGGTGGCTCTCTGCCTATTTCCCTCTAAAGGGGAATTTTAATAGGCCCCAATCTTGCAATCTTTTTTCTTGAAGATCTGTTCACATATTTTATGTATATGTGTGTGTGCTTAAGTGTATGTATGTGAATCACATGCATGCAGAGCCCATGGAAGCCAGAAGAGGGTGTTGGATTCTGTGGATTTGTAGTTTCAGAGCTCTCTGAGCACCAGATGTGGATGCTGGGAACTGAACACAGATCCTCAGCAAGAGAAGCAAGAGCTCTTAATTGCTGAGCTGTCTCTCCAGCATCAAAATATCACAACCTGATGACCATCCTCTGTGGGTAACCACAGCTATTTTGACTTCAAGAGGGCAATGCCTTATTACACCCATTCTATTGTTAGTATTTTCAATAACTTTGTGTTCACATAAACACAGTGGTCCTTCTGGGCCAGACAGAGTTCTCACATCCTACCTCAGCTATATTTGAATACCAATAATATAATCATTAACATATTTTGAAAATGAAAATGTTTTGTTTGAATGTGTATAAAGATCTAGTTACATCACTTTGCAAAATTAGCTCCACCGGCCTTAATTTTACTTGGTGGATCTTGTCATGAAATTGGTAGAAGGAACAGATAATCATATTTGTGCCTAGAATAAAAAAATAACAGCAGGTTGGGGCTAATTTCATGACATTATTCCTTACAAATCTCAGAGCTGCTCACCCTGTGGAGTCTCGGTGGGACTTTCTCTTTTTTACCTTTGATGTGGACCATTTCATTCCGTGCTCCATTTTCCAACCCAGTGTATTTTATAATGATATCCATCATGTCTGTTTGTCAGTTTATGGCAGCTTAAAAAATTGCCTCAAGGCCAGTAATGAGAAGAAATCTTTCCCACTTCCTGTAGATTGTTTTATGTGCTTCACAGCTTTCTGCGCCAAATAATAAAAAATAACATTGCTTTCCAAACTGTCCGTTATCTTGCCTTCTCCTTCTCCTTTTAATCCTTTATGGCTTATTTCCTCTTGCTTTTACTATGTTTATGCTACTGTGTTTTTGTTCATAATTAATAAGATATAAAAGTCAAGAACATATTCTCATGATAGAAAGTTTTGCAGAGGCTTTATTTCAACTTGCCTTTGATCCAATATAAAAGAAGCTATCTGGAGTTGTTAATAAAATATGTGTGTATGCAAGAATACTGTATGTGTGTCCTATCTATCCACCCCTGAAGAGAGGCCACACTTCAGGAACCGAGCTTTGAAATAGGGATGTCAATCCCTATCAGGGAAGAAAGCAATAATTTATTTGAGTTTTCATGGCAGGCTTGGTGACATACACCCTTAACCCCAACATTCAGGAGACAGTGGCTGGTGTGCTACTGTGAGTTCAAGGCTACCCTGATCTACATATTGATTTCCAGAACAAATGGTGCTATATGGTGAAACCCTGTGTCAAGATAAAGCAATAAAATAACAACAGCAATAATAATAAGGATTTTTCATGCAGAATTCGGAGTCAAGTCCAGGGACTTGTGCTTGCTGACAGGTCCTCTACCACTAACTACTGAGCTACACATCAGCCTTCATAAGTTAATTTTAATACAGAAAGAACTATATTAGGTTCCTGAGTGTGAAGAATACTACCACCTGGAAAACACCATTAAACATTGGGAAGGTCTATTATTTCTGGTGTTATTAGAAATATCTCGATGATAAGGGAAGTTAGAGAGTTTTCAATAATGACTTGTCTTTTACTCTGTTTTTTAAAGACCTTATACCCATGCCTGCCCACACAACTTCAGGTTGTTCCATTCCATTCTTTTCTGTGTATAGTGGCGGGGATTTCTCACCACATTCTTTTTGTTGTCATCCTAAGGTGCTAATACTTTGTAGTGCCCCCTTGAGTCAGCAGACAAATGGTGTTACCCTGGGACAATTTTCTGAAGAATATTCCCAGGGCTTGAAACTGACTGTAGTTGGCATGCTTCTTAGCTATACCTCCTTGATTGCCCTGTATTAAACATGGAAAATAAGTCTTTCCTAAGTGAACAGGGGGCTAAGCCAAATTTACTTCTACTTGCTTTGACCTCAGTTCATGTTGGTTTATGGGAATGAATCAATGAATCAATCAATCAGTGAAGAATGATTAGACAAATTGGTAGAAGGGTTGGGCATAAGGGATGGCTGGTAAATGTTGGAATGCTTTCCTGGGACAGTCCCACTCTCAAATTATGGTAGAAAGTACCCTGAGGTGTGGGAAACCCTGTCCTGTTTTTAAACACTTCTTACTGTCATGTGGAGCAGCTGGAATCTTTTTGCCCCATGCATAACACCAGCTCATGATAAACTTTCTTTCCTCAAGGCCAAAACTAATTTGCATACATTTTCCCAGGATCAAGGAAGAACCCTTACAGACTTACATTTCTTTGATCTCCAAATGCTCATTAGAGCCTTGCTCTCCAAACCTAGAAGAAAGATGCTGCAAAACTGTTAAGAAAAAAGTTGCATTGTAAGAGGACATTCTTAAAAAGTACTTGAGAAAGAGAAATTTTATATTACTAAAACTTTTCAGTCGTAGATCCATAAACATTTCGTTTCTGGTGGTCTATTCAGACACAAAATGCCAAAAAGACCAAGATAGAAAATATCAACAAAATCCCAGATGACTGGGGATCTGTTTTTCATGAGATAAAATAGTGTATTGTGTAATCTGGATGAACTAGCATCTAAGGAGTCACCTCTGCCACAAAGGACTCTCTGACAAAAAGCAACAGAGAGCAGAGCCTGAATTCTCTTACATGAAAGTTTATCAGTGTAATTTCTGGCATTAATCAGGAGGGAAAAATAGAGAGAAGGAAAGAGACGGGAGAGGAGGAGGTGAGGAAAAGGAGGAGGAAGAGAAGGAGGAACAAAGACACCAAGAACGAAGAAGAGAAGATAATGACAGAGAGATGAAAAGGGAGTCGCAGGTGGAGACAGAGCTGGCCTTGTTTGATTTCAGGCTGATATAACAGAATAACATATTTGGGTGTCTCAAACACCACTGTCATGTGGTTCAGAGGCTAGGAAGCCTAAGGCAGGTCAAGGTACTGGCAGATCCATGTCTGTTAAGAGCATGCTTCCTGGTTCACACATCACCATCTTTTAATGTTATCTCACAGAGAGAAAAGGAAGCTAGCTAGCTGGCTGGCTTCCTCTGATAAAGGCATTAACTATATTCACTAATGTTCCACACTCACGACCAAATGGCCTCATAACTAAACTCTATTGCATTGGGATTAGGCTTTCAACAGATGTGTTTGGAACACCAACACTCATGCCACTGCTTACCATTGTATGTGTATAGACATATACATGAATGTGTGTGTGTGTGTGTGTGTGTGTGTGTGTGTGTGTGTGTGTGTGCCTTCTTACATACAGGATTTTTTCTTTGTTAGCAAGTGTTTGAGAAAACTGAGATGGCTACTAACTCACTCATGCGTTAGTATTTCTTTACTATCCTTTCTCCCCTTCCGTTCCTATTAACCATTTACACACAAAAGAATTATTCATATATTGCCTTATTCACTGGAAACATCTTGCTTATTGAAAAAAGGAAGCTTGGTGAGTGTAAAGCAATAAATCTTCTTATTAAAAGTAACTGTAACAAGGAGGCTTCCTCAGCTGGATTTGGGACTCCCTAACTACACCCATCAGTCACTGCCACCAAAAGACACTGATAAAAATCCAGGATCATAATCCTGTGCTGCTCACAGCAAGGAGACATTACAAACCCATCTACTGTCTACATCAAGGAAATTCTAAGCAATTTGAGTCTTTAGAAGACCTAGTATTTAACCAATAATTTGACATGTTCAGGGCTGGTATTGAGTCTTCACTAGAGGCTTCTGCAGTGGTGGCCCTAGCAGTCACATTTGTGTGGGACAAGAGGACACCAGCAAGTCAGAGTCGTTGTAGGGGTGAAAATGGCTCCACAAAAGGTAGTCAACTCAAAGGATTTTGCTGAGCTTTTCTTTTCATTCTCCTCCTTTTTCAAATTGAATCCTTTCTCTCTCTGTGTCTCTGTCTCCACCCCCCACTGTGTGTGTATATGTGTGTATGTACATGTATGTGTGCATTCCATTGTTTATGTGTGGAAGTCAGAGGACAAACTCAGGTGCCCACCTTGTTTCAAATAGGGTCTTCTACTACATATGACAACCTATCTGGCCCATGGAGTTTCCAGGAGACTACCGTGTCGCATCCCATCTCAAAGAAAGAACATTGGGATCACAGATGTGTACAACAGGCTTCATATAGATTCTGGGGGTCTGAACCCAGGTCCAAGTGTTTTACTCATAACCATCTCTCCAAGCACTTTTCTGAGCTATTAAGTTGTTCTGCTCTCTTGTGCTCCCAGTGGGAGATTTGTGAGCTTCCCTCACACTTACTTAAACAAAAGAGCCTTTATTTATGCGTCATCTCATGGAATTAGCATATTTGTAGTAACCCAGCTGTAAAAGCTCAATTTAAGATGTTAACCTGCTAAAAGGTATCTATATTTCAGATTGTCTCTAGATAAAAGTAACAAAATCCTTTGGAATAATAGTGCCCATAAGCCAGTAGCTATTACTGAGAATCGGCTATTTCCAGATGCTATTTGCTATTGACTGGATATTTTAGCTAGGCCTGTTAAATTCATTACCACACCAGCCCCCAGTGTGGAGCTATCACAGGTAGCATGGTAGAGTCTTTGCAGGTTGAATGATGTCATAAGAGTGGGACTCTCATGACATAGTCTCAGCATTCCAGCTTCTAGACCCTCAAGAAACAAATATGTATTGCTTAAGCCACCTTCTAATTTGCCATTCTGTCCCTGGATAATTATGATCCTATTCCAAGCAGTTTAATTCTTCTAATGAAGTAGGTAAGGTTATGGAAGACAAAAGAGTATAAGAGATGCATGCAAGGTCACAGGATTTGGGGGGCACTACACCTGACAATCAGAGACAGGCCATTGACATCATTCCATAGCCATGATAGACGTTGGAAAGGAACACTGGGGCCACTGGTTGGGTTTTGTTGACACTGGGTTGGTTATGAGTGTGTAGGAGCATTATTGGAGAATGCCCTAGGGATTACACAGTGAGGGACCCTGTGAAGCAGAGTTGAGTGCAGAGAGAAGCTGAACATCTGTGCAATCCCAGGAGTACAGTGGCCTTTCTGGAGATATCTTAAATTCAAAGAATGGAGGTAGGGTTTATATCTCCCTCCTCTATTGACCCAGGGTAGTGGAATGTGGGCTGTCTTCAGGGATGAGGTATATCATATTGACTGTTACTATGTCTTTTGGCTAAGTGCAAGGCTTGATGTAGGACTCAGCTGGGCAACATGAGTGGCTAGCATGTCCAACAACCAGAAGTAATTCTCAAAGGGGACAAGTATGAAGATGAACTCTGTTACATAAGAATCCTGAGGTCTTCCCTTTTTTTTTTCATTTTTCTTTATTAAGAAATTTTCTATTCACTCCACATGCTATCCACAGACCCCCTCCTCCTTCCTCCCACTCCCACCCTCTTTCCCAAGCCACCCTGCATCCCCACATCCCCCAAATTGCGGTCTCCCATGGGGAGTCAGCAAAGCCCAGCACACTGAGCTTCTGCAGGTCCAAGTCTCTTCCCACTGCACGAAGGCTGTGCAAGGTGTCACACCACAGGCACCGGATTCCAGAAGCCTCTGAGGCCTTTCCTTAATTGCTTAGGGACCTCTTTTCAGCAAAACAGAATCTTTGGCTTTGACACAGAAAACAAATTTCAGGGTGACCCTGTATGAAAGTTGGGGTTCATTAAAAGACTTAGTGTAGATTTTAAGTACAAAGGTTAATAGAAAGAAGGCACTTGGGAAAAAAGGAAGACATACCCAGACTATGGAGGTGGGCTTATCTGAACATACATTTCTTCATCTTTAAAATAGTCACAGATCAGTTTGGCAAATTTTGAAGTTATTATCTTCAAGGACTTCTAAGAAACCTAAATGAGGTCACAAGGTAGTTCTGGAGGGGAACCTGGCAAGATTATAGTTGATAAGCTAAAACTAGATCAAAGGGTAGCAGGAAGGTTGGATATATTAACTGTAAACAGAGTTTATGGCCTTCTCTGAGGTTCCAGAAAATGTCTGTGAAAAGGAAGCCCTAGTTAAGGTCGTCCTCATCCAGGGAAACTTGACTCATGGTTACTTTAACATAAATTATGTGTATGTGAAAGAAACCTATGCCGTTGCCTTTCACAAGTAATGCGTTCAAATTCTGGCTTCTCGTCTGCCAAGGGGTTTCAAGCAGACTCCAGGGTGAGAAAGGGTGAGACTCTTTTCTTTTCCCACATCATCACAATTCTGTCTTCTGTAAAAAGAAAGTGTTGTTTTATTTCTGTCAAAGGTTGCTAGGCCACCGAGGATTTCTTAATTCTCCCCCAACTTATCTTGTGATGGGCATGTTTGTTCAACCCCTGGATATTTCCAAGACTTGACTACCATGCTTTCCCTCTTTGCACTAGTCAACCCATTCAGATTGTGAGGTTGAGCTTCCAGCGGTGGGATGAGGCATAGTCACTATCCACTTTAGAATAAAAACTAAGTGAACTTCCCCCCATTTCTCCCCTGGAAACAGTATATGAGGTGCTGTGCTTACTAATAAGCTTGCTTGGCATGTCATAACAGCTCATCCAAGACCTCCTGGGCCCACCTGTTCTATCTTCCTTATCTCTGATGCCCTGGACCTTTCACTCTGGACTTGTCCCTTGTCCAGGCAAAGGGATATTTAAAGGTATCTCCAAGAATGTGGTGTGGAGAGGAGATAGGGAGAGAAAGACAAGAGGCCACCAAGGGGAAATACAGCAGGAGATGCTACTGAGAAGCCAAGTAAAAAGAATAGGAAATGCAGCCATGCAGCCTCAGATGGAGCTTCAGTGGGGCTGTGGGCCCAGCAGACACACAGAACTAGGACGGGTAGGAGGGACAGCCCAGAAATAAACGTGGAACTACAGATTTCCCTCACAGAGGACAGTGGACTGGCAAGAGAGAGGAGCTGAGGCAGAATAGTACCAATTTGTCTCTGTTTCAGCTGAGCAACCAGGACACGTGCAGGTTCCAGTGAGAAGGATCCAACTGGGTGGCAAATGACAACTCTTCAAGCTAGGGCCTTGTTAACAGTGAGACACAATGTCTCTGCAAATGGACTGGATGGGGTCCTGGAACAGGTAGATGAGATTAGTGCCAGACAGGTAGGCGGGTGATACCTTGAGCCTAACTGGAAAGAAAGAAGATAGGACACAAGCAAATTAAAATAAGTTTCAGGACTCAGGGCTACCATCTGATTTTCTTTGTGAAGGGAAGCAGAGGACAGGTTGACATCATGAATACTTATTTAACTAGATTGGACTAGATTGCATTGGACTTCAAGAGGGAAATTGACCCAAACAAAATGAAAAGAATAAATGAGCCACTAAAAGTGGAGAACTCAAGGAAAAAAATGAACTGAACCCAGAAAGTTACAAGAAGAGAATGATCAAATCTGAATTGTTGTTCCTATATCTATTCAGAGTTTCTTGGCATTGCCTTTAACACACCAGAGAGATCTGCTGGCTGGTGGCTCACACCAACAAGACCAAAATCTTAGATCATCTTCTCCAACTGTTGCAACTTTTACTAAAAAACAAAATCAGCATTTCTTTGGGTAGCCAGTTTTGAGAGACATCCGATGAATTGTTCTCTGGGGCCTGTTTAAGAATTTGGGAGAAAATATAAGGCAATTCAAAAAGCAATAAGCTATTTTTCTCAGCAGCCTGGCCATCTCAAGATGCAGTCCTGCTCGGGCTTTCAACTGTCTCCTGCATCTTTGATTTTCATCAGGAAGAAATCACATCACAGCATTTCTCTCCAAATAAATATGTTGCTAGCAGTGCTTGCTCTGAGGAAAGAGAAGGAAGAGGAAGACGTGTTTTCTTTGTATATTTTCTCACAGGTGATTAATTCACTCAACTGAAGGAGCTCAGAGTACAACACTTGAAGATATGAAATGAGCTGAAGGTCTTAGGAAGAAACACAGTCAACAAAATGTATCCCAGTGCTTAAAATTCAGGCATAATTAAAAGGAATTAAAATTATATTTCATGTTTAATTTAATATTTTGTTATATGGCCATTATTCATTGGATTTCCAAGCAGCAACATGCTCCATTTCCAATCAAATATTGATTGGTAATTTTATACTATTTGCTATATAGTGTTACTTTAGAGAAGTTAAAGATAATTATCATTTGTTTCATATTTCAATGTAACTTAAAAATGTATTTAAGGTGCTTGGAATTTGTATTTTTTTCTTTTTTTAATTTATTTATTTATGTGTACGTACGTATGTGTTTGTCTGTGTGCAGGTATACACACTTCTTCATGCATGAGACCACAAAGATCAGAAGAATCTGTCAGACCCCCTGGAACTAGAGTATCAGGCAATTGCAAGCCAGCAAATGTGGATGCTAGGCACCTAACGCTGGTACTTTGCAAGAGCAACAAATGTTCTTAACTGCCAAGTAACCTCTCCAGCCTCAGAACTTCTATTTTTCTATTAAAAATAAGATATAAAAATAATTTTAAATAAAATAACCAAAGTGTATACATCAAATATTATAGTATAAACATAATAGGAAAGAGAAAATATATAGACCATAACTTTTTTAAAAAGCAGGATTAAAATGGTGTGTTGAACACATAAAAAGACTTTAATTCCTTTCCACATTCCAGACATTGAGACATGAAGATGAAGACCAGATGAAGGAGTGAGAATGAACCAGGGAACCATCAGAACTTCACGGACCTGGCTGGCATAAGAAAGTTCTGCTTGTTGTTGTCTATAAAAAAACAGTAAACCATCCAGTTCAAAAGGATGGATTTTTTTGCCATGAAGAAGTGCTAACCCTTTGAGGATCTAGACATGTTTAACCATTTCTACACAGTGCAGTGCATGTGTTAAAATACATCATTGCCCCATCCTTGTACAATTATAAATGTTTGGTATCAACTTTAATAGGCAGTTTCCCCCAAATGTGTCAGCCTCCTCCTTTATCTTTTGATCACTTTGTAGACTATCTATGACTCTCTGAGATGACACTTCCTTTCTTCTCTAACCCTGACTCTCTGACAGACCTCTCACCTTCTAACCCTCTAAGTTGGAAAGAGTCAGCATCCATTGTTTGTTTTGTGATGTTTGGATTGCCAGGAACCTGACACTTGTTTTTGTTCTAGACAACCTAAGGGTCACTGAGCAATGCAGAACACCTCTGAAGTTGATTAAGTTAGCCTGGATCTTTTCAAAAGGATAGACTTTAGGCAAAGCATCTTAGGAAAAACTGGAAGGAAAGCGGGAAAAATAATGGCAACCTGCTTAGTATTTGTGAGGATAAAGGAAGTAATGATTTAAAAATTTTAAGAATATGATTATCATATCAGCTCTGGAGAAAACAGAGATGGATGAAGTTTGCACCCAGAATCCTCAAATTGCCAGTTCATAAACAGTGACAAAGGGGCTGAGATATGTAACTGCACTGAAGGAGCAAAGAGTTGATCAGGACCCAACACATATTTACAGAAAGATACACATGCAGGACTTACAGGCAGAACAAACAAGAAGCTTTAAAATTAAGCAGTTGTTGTCTTATCCCAGCCAAGGAAAACAACAGAGCTGGGAGGGGTAAGGATGGTTTGAAAGATGCAACATTTACATATAGAGGCATTCCTTAAAAATATGAAAAACTTGGGCAAGGCAGTGGTGGCACATGCCTGAGTCGCAGCACTCGGGAAGCAGAGGCAGGTAGATCTCTGTGAGTTTGAAGCCAGCCTGGGCTACAGAGTGAGTTCCAGGAAAAGTGCCAAAGCTTCACAGAGAAACTCTGTCTTGAAAAACAAAAAACAACAAACAAACAAACAAACAAACAAACAAACAAAACTATGAAAAAATAGATTAGGAACTTATCTGAAGGTATCTTTCAGAAATCAGGGCGTTTCGATGGGAAAATATTAAAGCAAAATAAGCTTAATAGTAAATTGTGACAGAGATGAAATAACTGTTGATGTATGAATGAAAGAATAAGTGTTTAGGGCAGGCCAGATGGGCAGATTGGAAATATATGGTATGAGAATATAGACACTAACAAAGACATGTTGCTATTGCAAAATTGCAGGATGTGGAAAGATGAAAAGGGAAAAGAACCTGTAGATTCCAGGAGAGAAAAAAATTAACAGAAGCAAAACTGGTATTTGATCGAGAGACAGTTCAGTGGTTAAGTGTGAGCCCTGCACTTACAAAGGACCAAGTTCAGTTACCAGCAATCAGGCAGCTCACAAACACCTACAACTCTAGGTCCAAGGAATCTGAAGCCCTCTACTGGCTCCCATGAGCACTTGCACTCATGTGAACACACACACACACACACACACACACACACACACACACACACACAAACACACACATACACACACACACACATACACACACACACACATAATTAAAAATTGAAAGGAGGTCATCAACAAATGTTCAAGAAACTAAGTATTTTTAGATTTATTAATAACAACACTGGGTATAAATACACCAAAATAGTATATTGAAAACTATCAGGAAAAATATATTTCAAGTGAGTTTACAACCAGTCTATTTTAAAAGTAGTTAATTTTAAAGGAATCTTCAATCTATATAATCTCAAGGATTTTTTTTTCCAATAACCTTTTCAGGTTTCTTAAAGTCTACTCTGGAGTTTGAGGATGAGTAACTTGCCTAAAGTTTTTCTAGTTTTGGTGCTGCAAGCCTTGGAAACATCTCTTTTCTAGACATATCAAGGACATGGGTCCCTCACCTCTGCATTCACAAAATGAGTTTAATAGCAAGTCCAGGAGCAACAGATGGATCTTCCATTAGCTCCTTCTTACCCCCAACAAAGCTATCTCAAAAGGAAAAAAAAAATGGAAAATACTGAAAATATAAAATCTCACAATGGCCAGTAGAATTGTAGACATGAAGGAAGCAGGAAAACATGATCCATATTAGGGGGAAAATCCATTGATAAAAATAGAGCAGAAATAATTGAGATGGTGGGATTTGCTGAAGATGTATTCACGGTTTTTCTGTTACTGTAATAGAATACCTGACAGAAGCACCTTAAGGGAGGAGGGGTTCATTTCATCATAGTTTGAGGGCTCACATCCATCAAGGTGAGATGGGATGGCAGCAGATACTTGGGGCAGATGACTTATCATTTCTCTAGTCAGGAAGCAGAGAGCAATGAACTCTGGTGCTCAGCTAGTTTCCTCTTTCCATTCAATCCAGGACTCTAGGACATGGGGTACATCCTACCTTAATTTGGAGTGGGTCTTCCCATCTCAACTAACCCAATCTAGAAAACCCCAGAGACTTGTTTCCATGGTGCTTCCAAATGCCATCAGGTTGATGATCAAAAGTAACCATAACAATGAGGCCACTAAGGTGGGTGTTAGAGGGTAGTGGATAGGGTACAGAATGGACATAAAAATATAAAGACTAAGAAAAGGAGAAATATGCAAATAAGAACCCAAGTGGGGCTTTCTGTAGAGAAAATGGAATGCCTGAAAGGAATGCTTCACTCTGTAGATTTTGCAACAAATTAGATGCTTCAGAGGGAGGTCTGTGAACCTGAAGCCATAGCAGCAGAAATTACCCAAAGCCTTAAAACCTCTTTAATACTCCTCCTCAATGCTCTTTGGGGCCTAACATGCATGAATGAAGTACAGATATTCAAGTAGAGAGAGTGCACACAGAGACCACAAAGGGATGCAGGATGGAGATGAGAGGTTTTATAAAAAAGATGAGCCTAGTTGTCCCAACACACCTATCAGCCCTCCAGAGGAATTAAAGCCTTGGTTGCCAGGTGACTGCATCTACATGGAAGAGCTTTCTAGTTGAGATCCATAATGTGCAACTGTAAGAGAAAACAAAGTAATTTGTAAACCAAAATACTTTCTTAAAAAAGTAGAAAAGTGTGTATGGGGGGGGGGGCTCAGTAGGTGCTCGCGCTTGTTGTACAAGGTCCTGGGTTTGAATCCCCAACACCCAAGTGAAAGCCATAAGTGGCTGTGTATATCTGCAACACCAGCATTGTTGCAGCAAAGACAGGCAGATGCCAGGAGTTTGGTGTCTAGCCAATCTAGCCAAAACAGTGAGCTTCATTCTATGAGAGATGTTGCCTCAAAAATAAAAGGCTGAAAGTTACAGAAGACACACATGTGACCACACAACACATACACACATATGCAGTAGTTATTAATCATTTAAAAGTAGAAAAGTAAAATTGACAGGCATGCTCTAACATTTTTAGAGCCATGGAAAATACTGGTTGGTGATTGAAGAGTATAAAGAATAAACCCTAAAGCTAGAGATGCACAGACTAGGTATGTGTCCCTAACAAATATGACTGTGACCAGGTGACATATGGGTTGCTTACTCTTTGAATAAAGAATGGGAAACTGCCAGACAGCACTACTGTATTTCAGTTGCATTTTGATTTAAATTGGCTTCTGGAGACCTATCCACCATGTTTAGTGTCTGTTTCCTTGGAAAGTGTATTTCACATTAAAGCAATCTATTAATGATCCTTTCCTGAGAAAGCTTGCATTTGTAACATCACAAAGCCAACTCATTCATCAGCCAGATTGCAAAATTTCACTCCTACAGATAACCAGTTTTTCATAAATCAGAGTAAAATAAGAGCAGCGAAGATGGCCCATAACTCTTCCACATATCTCTTCCTCTTAGTACCTTCTCACTACTGATGTCCTAATATATTGTTATTGCTTTTCTCACTCATGGCTTAGCTCCCTCTCCAGGTAATAATAGTGGTAGCCAAGGACCAGAACTCACACACTTCTAGGACATGTTTCTAGGGCCGCCTGGCATTGCATCAGCCATCTTTAGGCTTACAGCTTGTCTCTGTCTATTACCATCAGTTCCTCTTATACCAAATATCAAACGGCTCTGCCTCATCTCTCAAGCCAAAGACAGCCCTCTTCTGAATGAGCCAACAAGCTTGATAGTGTTTTATATATTAACCTATTATTTGAGAATTTCATAAATGTATACAATGCATTTTAATCATATCAATTTCCTACTCTTCCTCTACAGCTCTTTACAGAGACTTTCTATGACACCTCCCCAGAATAAAACTTCATGTCTTTTTACAACCCACTGAGCCCAGTTAGTGCTCCCCATATGGTCACGGACATAGGGTCATCCACAGTTACATGAACAACCTACCAGGGGCCACATCCATGAAGACAACGGATTCTCCTTCCTCCCACAGACAACAATTGCCAATAGCTCCTCAGCTAGGAGTGGGGCTTTGTGAGCCTCTATCCCAGTTCCATTGGAATGATAACCAGGCTGCTTTTTTGCATGTTGTGTGTAGACAACCATGGCAGCTATACATTCATGAGTACAATGGCCCAGACATGTCCAGAAGATACTGTTTTGCCTCAGCCCTCCCAAACTGCTGGCTTTCACAATCTTTCCATAATCTGGAATGCCCAAGCTCCAATCCTGTTCTGCTATGAAGCAGAATACTCACAGTGGCGTTGAAAGAGCAAAGAGCAAAACAGAGATGCTTCATGGCCCTGGGTACCACTGTACCTAAAAACCTTAGCAAAGCTTAGCAAAGGGTAATGACACATTTGGAACCCCCAGATAAAACCCAGTGTGCTGTGAGATTTAAGAAGGAAGAGATGGATAATCTATGGAGTCTCTGCAAGCTGGAGGAAGGTGGGTAAAGTTACTGAGCCAATTATTATGGTCAGAGGAGGAAGGTCCTTGGAGGATCCAAGCCTGTGTGAAAGCTACTGAGGCCAACACACTATCAGTGAGGTCACATCTGGACTCAGTGCCCTACTTCAGAGGTTCTGCAGATGAAGAGAACAGATACATGTCTTATCTTCCCAGCTAATCTGTCCTCACATGTTTTGGTTTTAGGATTGGCAAGCCACACATCCTTGATTTGGCCCATGCTTCATGGACTCTCAATCCTGGGCATGTTTTGCTTTATCCCCTGGGTACTGGGCACTCTTTTTCTTTTTTCTTTCTTTTCTTTTTCTGCTTCATAATGATCACAAGTACTATCTAGTACTTGTAGTACTAACAAGTACTATTGACTGAACATGACATTGTGAATAAGGTAAGGGAGAGTGACTTAGCAAGGACACTAGAAGGTGAATCTGCCAAGGACTGAAAGGAGTCAAGAGACTGATAGTGACAGCTTTTCAAAGAACATCTGATGGTATTTGAAGAAACCTAGAGGTTTGCAGTCTCCTGACACTTTAAGAGAATGCTATGTGTTAAAAAATCCATATTTAAAATCTAAATTTATGTTTTAAAGCATGAACCTTTCAGTAAGTCAAAAAGTTAAGGGCTCTATGCACTTATAAAAATAAAGCTGGCACAGATAGGGCTGGTGGCCAAAAACTAAAATAAGAAGAGAAATTCCTTGTAAAGTCTGTCCTGGACTCAAAGCAGGGGTGTGAGCAGTATGTGGGCTCTGGCTTTGTAAAAGGAGGAATACAGCTTTCCATTCTCTGAATGCAGGTTTTGGATTTTATAAAGCAACATGAGATGGTCAAATCATAAAACTACAGCATGACTCTTCAGATCTGAGTTGGAATCACTTGTGGAGATTTGAAGATATTCCATGTATTTATCTAGGGTATTGACGAGAATAATGTAAATGTCAAATTGTTTTGATAAAAATAAAACTAAGTAAAAATTTTACCGCTAAGTGGATTTGTCACCAGAAATTCTATCAGGGTCATTCAGAAACAGTTCAGCATGAGTGGGGTTGGCACCCAGAGAACAGGAAATCTCCCAAAACCCAGGCCACCACTCCTTGCTCATTCCTTACCAGTCTTCTGTCCACGTGTGAATTTACTGGGACAGGGATGTCAAATTGATTAGATTTGTCCACAAGTCACTTGTAAAACAAAGGGGACTCCAAGTGTTACCAGGAGGGTGGCTTAGATGGTCACAAATCATCGTGGATACACAAGATCAATGCGGCAACGACAGTGCATACATCTACTCCAGCAGAGAAGGAGGAGCTGGATTCCATTTGGGGGAAGGAGCGACAGCTCTAGGCTCTTGCTCTGAGCCTTGTCTACCTGCAGAGACATCAGTGGGTGAACTCAAGAACTTAGAAATATGTACTGTTGAATTAACTTGTGAATGGTTGAAGAACCTACAGGTTAGCTATTCGGGAGAAAAGAATTATATGCAGAAAACATTAGCACTGTCTTTAGCCATTGAAGGAGCCGAGCCGAAGATGGAGAGTGCTTGCTTTGAGGTGGGGAGTAAGAAAATGGAAAATGCACCATGGGAAGGATTAAAGAAACAGCCTTTCATTTAGACACTTAAGGACTGAAGGGGTTTTTGTTAAAAGGTAATCTTTTCCTTCAAAAGTCGACAAAGACAGCCAAAAGGACAATATAAAAAATACATATTCACCAAGTAAATCACCATTTAATCTCACCCAGATTATTACTGAAACATACCATGTTTTGAAAGTATTTTATAAACACATTAATTATAAATGTCAAATACAAATATTCCAAGACTGGAGCAATGGCTCAGAGGTTAAGAACACTTGATGCTCTTTCAGAAGACAAGACTTACATTCCCAGCACCCACATTAGTTGGCTCACATATAATTCCCTCTTCTGGCCCTCATGGGGACCCATACACATGCAACATACAGACCATACACACACACACACACACACACACACACACAAAATAATTTCTAAAGGCAAGCATTCCATCAAAATATATTAAAATATAAATGTGTGCAGAGTAGCTCCCCTACAGTGATCAGGAGAGTATTGTACAAGGGATAATGCAATAGGGAAGTTATTTTTACAATCATGTATAGCAATGCTCAGGTCACAGAACAGAGCAACACGAGGTTGTACGATGTGAGCCACCAATACATCATCCACCACTTTGATGACAAATCAGACTAAGTACATTAAACAGTGGGAAAGAGCACAAAGAAAGGAGCTGACAACATGTCTCACGTCCCTGCTGTACTTCACATTCATCAGAGCTCCCTGGAGGCCTGTTTTCCCCTTACTAAGGTAAGCATCAGCAGCAGGACTGTTTCTTAAGTCCAGAGACGGTGTTAGGACTCACAGAAAACACAGCAGATCTTATTCATTATGTCACAGTGGAGCTGCGATATATTCCAAGGGCAGACACTCACTCTAATCATTTGAAACAAAGGGACAGACTCATTCATCCAACTAATCAATATGAATCCCCTGCTCCAAAAGAGAAGCATAAATCAGCAGCTGCTCCATGGTCAGTTTTTTTTTTTTCCATCCACCCCTCAAGGAGCTAAGGGAGGAGAAAAAGTGGGACATGTGTCAACGGGAAAGTGACTCAGGCTTTTCTATCGACAGACGTTGCCAGTGGGCTACAAATTCTCCTTGGCAGCTGTGCTCAGATCAATGTTGCTGAAGGTAAGGCGGTCAGAGAGTGTGTGGGGTTTGCCTGAGCACAATCTGGTGTGCTCCAGACGATGCTGGATTTTGTTAAGGAATGTGGAGGAAAAGGAATTGTGACAAATTTGTATCTGCCTGTCTGGCAACATGCATATTTTCTTAGAAGAATGATTAGGCGTAAACCATGTCCTTGGTGTCGAAAACTAGAAAATATGATGTTTGGGATGTATTTTGTGGACGTGTTGATTATAAATGTCAAAATCAAATGTGTCATTAAAATATAGACGTGTACTTGTAGCTTCCCCCCTGACTCCCATTTCCACCCTCCCCTTCAGTGAACAAGGGAGTCTTATAGAAGAGATATAGAAGAGAAATGTTATTTATACCAATGGTAAGATCCCAGAACAGAATAACAGGAGGAAAGTGGCACTCATGTGAGTTACTAATACATCATCTACCACTTTCATGACAAATTCACACTAAATATATTTTAGGTTTTTGTTTTTTTGTTTTTTTTTTGGTTTTTTTTTTTTTTTTTTTTTTTTTTTTTTTTTGTTTGTTTGTTTTTTTTTTGTTTTGTTTTTTTTGTTTTTTTGTTTTTGTTTTTTGTTTTTTTTTCACTTTCTGATGAACACAGATAGATGCCAGGGCTGGGGATATAGCTGCCAGCAAAGTTCTTGACAAGCATGGGGACCTGAATTGGATCCCAAGCACATATTTTAAAAAATAAAATTGTGTGTGCAGGGCAGGGATTGGGGGTGGGGTACACTTGCAATGCCAGCACTGGGGGTGTAGAGACAGGGGAAGGGGCTCATTGGCCAGCCATCCTTGGTAATTTCTCTACTTGGTGAATTCCAGGCCAGTGAGATACACTGTCTCAAAAACAAAAAGATGGACCATCCATACATATGTGTGCGCACGGGCACACATACACACACACACACACACACACACACACACACACACACACGGACCCATACACACATTCACATTTACTCAATACACGCAAAATAAATGTCTCTCTTCCCTATTATGGCTTTTCCTGGTGCCTCAGAGCAGCATATAACTTCATGCCTCTGAAACTGGCAACTTTTGAGTCTTGAGACCCCTGCCTCCCTTCCCACTTTTTCTTCTTTGTGTATACATACTTATGTATCATTTATCAGCAGCTTCTTTATTCTTCACCCTATGTAATATATATGGACATGCAGTAGTGTCTTGTCCTAGCTCACCAGCTCACAGGTTTGCATAAATGTCAGTAACAGATTTCTTTCACTCTTGCAATAGACCCATATCATCTTACAAGGAAAGAATTATTGTTCCACCTGCTTATGATGCTGTAACCTTTAGATATGACCTCAGTTGCTTCATAGGTGGTCAGATCTCTTTTTGGGGAAGTGAGGAGCCTATGTCCAGTGGTTGACAGATGTAGAAGTTTAAAGTCTTAACCTTCCAGATCCAACCCATCCCAGTCATGACTGGCCATTCCAGATCTTTTCACACAGCCTATAGTGAATATCTGAATCATCCCTCCCTTCAATACATTTTGATTCCTAACACTCCTTACTAGACACCTTGCTTACTAAATTCTTATGCAGGTCTTCTTAAATAACTCAACCAGGGACCACTCCTCCACTCATCTCCAAGAAATCTCTAGCTAGTGGAATCCTACTGAATGTCAGCAAGTAACTCTTGAGTTAGACAGACCTTACACAGAATTTTCCTGTTTCCATGGTGTTAAAAAATCCAACCATGACTTAAACCTATTGTTATCAACAAGCCCACAAACTTCCTGAAAACACATTTTTTTTTCAAAATCTAACTAGTTCTAGCGCCTCGTTGTATCCAATGCATAGAAATTAGATATTCAGGGGCTAGCAAGATGCTCGGTCAACAAGGCGCCTGGTACATAGTCACCAAGACCTCAGTTTGAGTCCCAGAACCCATATGAAAAGCCTATCATGGTGGCAACCATTTATAATCCCAGAACTGAGGAAGGAAGAGGCTGGTAGGGATTCACTGTCCATCAAGTCAAAGCTACTTGGCAAGTTTAATGCCAAGTGATAAACCCCATATTCAAGAAAAAAATGAGGATTGCACCTGAGAAATGACCCCAAGATTGATTTCTGGCCCCCACATGCATACATACATATGCACACATGTAGGAAAGCACCATAGATGAGATGAATTTCTTACTTTGATAAAGACAGAAGAAACTGAAGCACAAAGTTCTTTACAGTCAGTGTTTTGTTCCTTTATGGAACTCTAGGGTTGTGACACTCTCTTGACTGATTTCGAAGTTTCGGAAAAGAAATAAATTGTTCTTCCAATTGGTCTGCACTGCCAGAACTGGGCAAAGACATCACAGTATAAAATATACAGGATCCACACAGGCCCTCTGGATAAGTGAGACAATTGAATAGCTTGAACTGTTTGGGAGGCATTCAGGCTGTGGGACCATGACCTGTCCTTAGTGCATGAGCTGGCTGTTTGGAACCTTGGGCTTACACAGGGACACTTTGCTCAGCCTGGAAGGAGGGGACTGGACCTGCCTGTACTGAATCCATCAGGTTTAAATGAATCACCAGGGGAGTCTTGGCCATGGAAGACATGGGAATGGAGGGGAGGGGATAGGGAAAAGGTAGGGGTGGGGCGGGAGGAGGGAGGACAGGGGAACCCATGGCTGATGTGTAAAATTAAAACATAAATATAATAATAATAAAAAAATTACACACATCAAAAAAAAAGAAATATACAGGATCCATGAGCCCATTCAACCATTTATTAATTCAAATACTTAATAATAACTTCAGGTTTTTAGCTGAGCCTTCAAAGATAACTAGTACCCCAGCTGAGAATGGGAGCAAATGATCCAAAATCATAATCCTTAGAGATTTTGGCAGGAATAGAGAATGCCATGGGGGTAGGGAGGTGACAGGCAGGAACTGTGGGGCTAAGACTGATATGCTCAGAGGGAATTGCAAGGTGTTGGTTGGAGGCATGGGGTGGTAAGGGCCAAGCCTACCCCAGCCTTTCTATCATGAGGTTATTTTCATTAAGTCTATTTTACTATTGGGCTGTGTTAGATTAATCATTGAAACTTAGGTATTTGTATACAGGTTCCTGATTATGTTGTTAATATTTCAAGGGGACAGGGAATGCTTATGACCTTAAATTAACATCCCTATGGTGCTAGAATTTCCACATCAGGAAAAAGGGTATTTGGACAATGATATAAATACATACTTGACACAATGGATATATTCTTTCAGATTTCACCTTGCGTCACTGGATCACCCAATCAACTTGCTAAATGTCAAAATAAAAATCAACTTGCCAAATGTTAAAATAAAAAACAAATTTTAAAATAAAACCAAATTCAAAAAACATCAAAATGGGTTACATAATTTAAATGTTGATATCATTTTACTAAGCTTTCATTTATATTATTATATATACATAATATTATGTGTTTATATTATTGTCTTAGTTAGGGTTTCTATTGCTGTGACATCTTTAGACACATGAAAATGTGCCTTGAGGGACAAGGACATTGATTATGGGAAAATCATATTCTAATTCCCATGTCTGCTCCTTAACTAATATCAGCCCAGAGGGAAAACTTATCTGTGAATGTTCAAAGTCCTGACTCGACGTCTTGAAAGATTGTGTTCAAGATTAGAGAAAAATGTACATCAGTGTGGAACTGCGTACTTACTCAGCAAATGGTAATGATCCAATATTTAAGAAGAAATTGCCTTTTGTTGTTCAAAATTCATAGCACATAAACACAATATTGAAACGCTCTTTCTATTAAGCGGCTAATACACTGCACAACAAACAACGGCCTGATTCTGTCATGTTCTTAATTCGGTCTCTAGAGTGGTTAGTGAGTTTTTCTTCTGCAAACTTCTGCTCTACCTGAGACATTGTAACGAAATGCATTATAAGCTTATCAACACTGAAAAATCTAAACGAAGCAGTGAAAATTAACAGTGTCCAAAATCACTTTTAATAGGTAGAAAGAAACAGACAATATCCATAGTGGTGATTTGGGGAAGCAACCCTCCAGGGTACAGTCCAAAAATACTAATTTTTCTGCACTGTCTGATAGTGTCTGATTAGGCCACTCTTCTCCAGAGTCCTAGGAAGTGGAGAGGGATTGTGTTGCGGAGAGATGTCTAAACCTGGGCACTGCAGGACAAGAGGAAGAGTATTAGCACAGCCTATGCGCTGTCTGCACGTCGGCCTTCACCACAGCTTGCTCCGGTCACTTTCCTATCCCTTGACATTCTCCATAGCTAACCCTAATCTCTAACAATTAGCAGGCACCATGAGGTGAGAAGACAATGTTGTGAGTGCCATCCAAAGAGCAATGTTACCATGAAGTGTGCTGCCAATGCCCCTCCATCTTCTCACTTTCCCTGCTCTTTCTCCCTGTCTTCTTCTTACCTCTGTGTGTTCTGTCTTCACTCCCTTTAAATTAATCAGGCTCAGGAGGCAGAAGCGGGCAGATCTCTGTGCGTTTGAGGCCAGCCTGGTCTCCAAAGCGAATTCCAGAAAAAAGGCACAAAGCTACATAGAGAAACTGTCTCAAAAAACCAAGACAAAAAAAAATGAACAACAACAAAAATCAGGCAAAACCCAGAGTCATGGAGCCCAGTCCCAACAGATGCATCAACAACACAATTCCTCCACCAGAGTCTCAGAGAACATTATGAAAAATGGGGCAGCAAGGGTAGAAGAGCCAGAAGGATGAGGAGTTTGCTGTGAGACTGTTTCTCTTGCAAATGTCAAAAGCTATACCCATGGAGTATCATGAACATTTAGGCCTAAACATAAGCTACACCAATAGGCGTGCTAATGGAGATGGTGTGGGAGGCTAGAAGACTTCAACCCTACACTACCAGCAACTAAAGCATGCTGAGAGCAGGAGACACAGTCTCTCACGGGAAGAGCTTACTAAGTAGTTATCCAATACCAAATGATCTGCCCTGAAAACATACAAGTACCATTATACAGTCTGTATTTGTGTATTTAGGAACACACACACACACACACACACACACACCAACACCAACAAAGACAACAAAGAAAAAAAGGCCAGGAATTTGAGAAAGAGCAAGGGAGGGGTAAGAGGGAGGGATTTGGCAGGAGGAGAAGGAAAGGGAGAAATGATATAATCTCAAAATTTTTTTAATTAAAAAAATAATCAAGTGAAAGAAACTTTGCATTACTTCCTTCAGAACTACAGAGAAAAGAAACAAAACATGCCATGTCATCACTGTGGACTTAGGGAATGCTTCCTGAGGCTGTTTCCAAATATTGAGAACACCAGCTTGTGGATAGATGGCTTGGAAGTCTGCATTTCAAAACAAATGAAGTTCTGTATTCTGGGAAGCTGTTTTTTCCTGTTATAACAGCAGAAGTTAAAACATATCAAGCCATATGAACATATCGACACATCTGAGAAAGACAGAATATTAGTACCACCATGGGATTTTTTTAAAAAAAAATAGAACCTTCATTATTTTTTACTTTAGAAAATAAACATTAGAAAGCAAAGTCTAAAATGCAGAACACTTTAGAAAGCATAGATTCCTTTGGTGTATAATGGGGACCTAAATACTAACTTGTAAACTAACTGTAAATTGAAGTTAAAGAACTGTTTACTATGAAAGTTTATAAAATTTGCTTTGAAAAGACAAATACAGCAGGAAAACAGTATGTCTTTTCTCATTCCTTAATGGCTACTAGATCTATTTTTGTTAAGCTAAAAGAAATCCCTGTGGGAATTTTTCATTGTGGTGACAGGACAGCATATTCAGGTCTCAGGACTAACCCCATATGGCGTTGTTCAATACAGATTGACATACTTGGGTGATAGATTAATTTCCCAGGGAAAAACGAAATGATCCCTGCCCTTAAATGCATTCTCTGGGATCTCATGGGGAAAACATTACATGTAGGAGCAACTCTAATTATAAGAAATAATTACAGGTGAACCTGAGGCAGGTCCCCACCTCGGATGATGAACTACACTCAAAGAGATGAGGATGCCTTATGTGAAACACAAATGCTTTCACTGCTGGGACACAGCAGGAAACATCAAATCCTAAAAATAAACCAACAAAGCCAAGGAAAAGCACACTAGATGAATACTTATCAATCAAAGCTGGTTATTACATTAGAAATTTTTGTGGAATTTTCTTTAGTTGGGTTCACCATGGATTCCATACATACTGGCTGACTTACTTACCTCTGAGAACAGAAAGAGGAGGTCTTCAGACACTTTCACTGAATGTTATATTATTTGAAGGCAGAGAGCATCCCAGAAAAATCTGTCATCTATAGTTCTACATGACTGATCAATATCCATTGTTAGTAATTTCTAATTCCATTGGGCTTTAAAGTATCTTGGAATCACTAGGGCAGAGTGGAGGATTAAAAAAAAATAATAGTCCCTCTTCCAAGGGGTACACCTTCTAAGATGTCCAATGGATATATGAAATGCTGGGTAGTACTGAACCTACCCTATTTTATTCTCCCATATGCATGAAACATTATAGCAAAGGTTAACATATATTAGACACAGCAAGTGATACATACACTAATCAAATGCAATTATAACAATAGTCTGTTATATGAGCATGATCTCCCTCTTCTCTCTCTGTCTCTGTCTCTCTGTCTCTGTCTCTCTCTCTTGAGTGCGCATGTGCACTCTGTGTGTGTGTGTGTATGTATGTATGCATGCACATATGTATGAATGAATGTATATCTATTTATCATCTCTTTATCTATGTTTATCTTACTGTACTAGATCCTGTTCTCTGGGGTCACTGTAAAAGAAACCTGGTGTAACTTGAACACTCAAGTAGCAAGATACCCTAATAGTTGATCTGATAACCAATATGGCCAGGAAGTGATTAATGGTTGGGTCACATATACAGTATGGTTATGCTGGACAGAGAAATTATTTGTGTCCTAGTCCACTCAAGACAGAATAGTATGAGATTTCATCATATTATCAAGAATGCTGAGCAATTTAAAGTCCATGAGTTGTTTACTTCTGGGCATTTCCATTTAATATTTCTGAGCCACAGTTGACCATACATAATTGAATCTGTAGAAATTGAAGCAATAGATCAGGACTACTGTCCTGACACTCTACTCTCAAGGCTTATGATATAATTGGTCTACTGAATAGCCAGAGTATAATATATAATGCATATATCTTTTTGAGATGAGGTTTCACTAGGTAGCCCAGACTGGCCAACCTGAGACCTGCTACACTCTCTGAGTGCTAGGATCCAGCTGGGATCCAGAACTTTTTAAAGCCATCCAGTCATTCTAATGAACAGCAGAGGTTAAACAAAAACATGACCTTCTGTCAGCGGTACAGGTTGCTGTGGCTTTTACATGCTTGTGTTCCTTTGTGATTATTTCTAAGTGACTTGCAGTGACTAATGGTTTGCATTCTTTCATTCTGACTGTGTCATCCTGAGCCCCTTCTATTTAGTCCTGGAGAAGGCACCTGTGGAAGTATCTTTTCCAGTAAAGTCACAATCTGCCAAGTACCGCTGTCCTCAGGGGTCCCTTTACTGTGACAAACCTTTGATCTATGTTCACAATGGTCTCCAGGCCCTGGCACTAAACATCACACAGATGCCTTTGACAACATCCATGAAGCAGGCTCACATCTGAATCTCATGGCATATCCAAACCATTCTTATTACCTTCCAGTCACATTGGAACCCCAAACCTGTACTTTGCTATAAAGTTTCTCTCTGTTTTTACAAGAAGCAAGCTAGTGTAGATATCCTAGTGCCTAACAAATTAGACTTCAAAATTAATCAAAAAAGATGGAGAAGGACATTCCATACTCATCAAAATAAAAACCTCCCAATATGACATTTCAATTCTTAACATCTATGCCCTAAATGCAAGGATACTCACATTTGTAAAAGAAACATTATAAAAGCTTAAATCACACATTGAACCTCACAGATTAATGTGGGATATTTCAAAACCCCATTCTCAGCAATGGGTAGGTCACTCAGATAAAAACTAAACAGAAAAATAATGGAGCTAATGAATTTTATGAATCAAATGGACCTAACAATAACTGCAGGACATTTCATTCAAACATAGAAGAACGTAACTTCTTCTCAGCACTTCACAAAATATTCTCCAAAATGGAAAATGGGTCACATATTCAGCCACAAAGCAAGTCTCAAAAACAACATAAGAAAACTGAAATATCCCCCTGTATCCTATCAAACCACCACAGATAAAAGCTGGATTTCAAAAATAGAAACAACAGAAAGCCTACAAACACATGAACATTGAAAAACTCGCTACTGAATGACTACAGTTGTCGAGGTAGAAATAAAAAAATAAATTAAAGACTTCATAGAATTCAATGAAAATGAATGCACAATATGCCCAAATTTATGGGACACAATGAAAGCAGTGCTAAGAGGAAAGTTCATAGCACTAAGTGCCTTCATGAAGAATTAGGAGAAATATCATACTATTGGCTTAACAGCACACTTAAAAGGTCTAGAATTAAAAAAAAGAGGAGGAGGAGAGGGCAGCTAATATTCAAACCGAGGACTGAAATCGATAAAATAGAAACAAAGAGAACAACGCAAAGAATCAATGAAACAAAGAGTTGGTTCTTTGCAAAAAATAAACCCTTATAAACTAACTAAAGATACATAAACCCTTGTAGACTGACTAAAAGACAGAGAGATAATGTCCAAATTAACAAAATCAGAAACAAAAAGTGGAATATAACAACAGATACCAAGGAAATTCACTATAATCTAGAGATCATACTTCAAAAACCTATATTCTACAAAATTAGAAATTCTAAAAGAAATGGACAGTTTTATCTATATATACTACTTATCAAAGTTAAATCAAGATGAGACAAACTATATAGACCTACAATGCTGAAGGAAATAGAAGCAAATGTTAAAAGTCCCCCCCTCCAAATAAAGCTCAAGTCAGACTGTTTTAACAAAGAATTGAAGAATTCTACCAGACTTTCAAAGATTTGATATCAATACTCCTTAAATTATTTCACAAAGTAGAAATAGAAGGGATATTGTCAAATTCATTTTTTAGGTTACAGTCATCCTCATACTCAAACCACACAAAGATTCAAGAAAAAGAATTACAGACCAATTTCCCTGATGAACATTGATGCTAAAATACTCACAAACCAAATCCAAGAACACATAAAAAAGATAATCTACCATGGTCAAATAGGCTTCATCCCAGAGATGCAGGGATAGCTCAACATACAAAAATCTGTCAATGTAATCCACCATATAAACAAACTGAGAGAAAAACAAAAACAAAAACATATGATCATCTCATTAGATGCTGAAAAGGCCTTTGACAAAACCCAACATTGCTTTATGATAAAAGTATTGGAGAAGCCAGGCAGTGGTGGTGCATACCTTTAATCCTAGCCCTCAAGAGGCAAAGGCAAGTGAATCTCTGTGAGTTAAAGGCCAGCCTGGTTTACAGAAAGAGTTCTAAGACAGCCAGAGCTACACAGAGAAACCCTGTCTCAAAAAAAAAAAAAAGTCTTGGAGACTTCAGGGATACAAGCAGCATATCTAAACAAAATAAGAGCAATAAACAGCAAGCCAACAGCCAGAATCAAATTAAGTGGAGAAAAACTCAAAGCAGTGCCACTAAAATCAGGAACAAGACAAGGCTGTCCACTCTCTCTACATCTATTCAGTACACTACTAGCTAGAGTTCTATAGTTCTAGCTAGAACAATAAAACAATTGAAGGAGATAAAGGGGATACAAATTGGGATGGAAGAAGTCAAAGTATTCTTCTTGCAGGTTATATGATTGTATATATAAGTGACCCCAAAAATTCTACCAGGGAACTCCTACTGCTGATAAACACCTTCAGTGGATGGGTTCAAGATTAACTAAAAGGAAACTAGTAGCTATATACAAAAGACAAACAGGCTGAGAAAGAAGTTGGAAACAATACCATTCACAATAGCCACAAAAATTATAAAATACCTTGACGTAACTCCAACCAAGCAAGTGAAAGACCTGTATGATAAAAACTTCCAGTCTTTGAATAAAGAAATTGAAGAAGATATAAGAAGATGGAAAGATCTTCCATTCTCACGGATCAGAACTAACATAGTGAAAATGGCCAAAAGCAAACTACAGATTCAATACAATCTCCATCAAAATTCCAACACAATTCTTTACAGACCTTCGAAGAACAATACCCAACTTTATATGGGAAACAAGAAACCCAGGATAGCTAAAACAATCCTATACAATAAAAGAACTTCTGGAAGTATAACCATCCTTATTTCTGTACTACAGAGCTGTAGAAATAGCAACCACATTGTATTGGCATAAAAATGGACACCATAATGAATGAAATTAAATTAAAGACCCAAACATAAAATCACACACCCATGGACACTTGGTTTTTGACAAAGAAGCCAGAAAATATACAATGGAATAAAGAAAGTATCTTCAAAAAAAAAATCGTGCTGGTATATAAATTGATGTCAGTATGCAGAAGAATGCAAATAGATCCATATCTATCACTCTGCACAAAATTCAAGTCCAAGTGAATTAAAGACCTCAACATAAAACCAGAAACACTGAAACTGATAGAAGAGAAAGTAGGGGGATAACCTTGAACACACTGACACAGGAGACTGCTTTCTGAACAGAACACCAATAGCACAGGCACTTAGATCAACAATTAATAAATGGGACCTCATGAATCTAAAAAGCTTCTGTAAGACAAAGGACACTGACAAAAGGACAAAATGGCAGCCTACAGAATGGGAAAAGATTTTCACCAACTCTACATCTGACAGGGGGCTAATAAAATATATAAAGAACTCAAGAAACCACACATCAACAAACCAAATAATCTAATTTAAAATTGGATTCTAGACAGAGAATTCTCAACAGAGGAAACTCAAATGGCCAAGAGACACTTAAAAGAAATTTCTAACATCCTTAGCCATTAGAGAAATGCAAATCAAAACAACATTGAAATTTCATCTTACACCCGTTAGAATGGCTAAAACCAAAACTACAAGTGACAGCTCCTGCTGGAGAGGATGTGGAGCAAGGGGAACACACTTCCATTGCTGGTGAGAATGCAAACCTGTACAGCCACTATAGAAATCAACATAGTAGTTTCTCAGGAAATTGGTAGTCAATCTACCTCAAGACCCAGCTATATCACTCTTGAGTGTATGCCCAAAGGATGATCCTCCATCCTATCACAAGGACACTTGCTCAAATATGTTCATGGCAGCTTTATTCACAATGTCCAGAAACTGGAAACAACTTAGATGTCCCTCAACTAAAGAATGGATAAAGAAAATGTGATACATTTACATAATGGGTTATTACTCAGTTGTTAAAAACAATATATAACATCATGAAATTTGCAGACAAATGGATGGAACTTAAAATAATCATCCTAAGTGAGGTAATCCAGACCCAGAAAGACAAACAAGTTATGTACTCACTTATAAGTGGATGTTGGGAGTAAAGTAGAAGATAATCATGCTACAGTCCAAAGACTCAGAAGGAAGGTATAAGGAGGGAGGCCAAGGATCTCCCTGAGAAGGGGAATTAGAATAGATTTCATGTGTGGACTGGGGGCAAGCAGATGGGAACAGGAGGGATAAGGTGGGAGAGGGAGGGATAAAATGCTGGTAGAAATGACTGGAATTGGGGGACATTTTCAGGGAAAAGGTAGAAACCTAGTGCAATGGAATCCACAGAGTAACCACAACAAAGACTTCTAGTAATGGGGACATGGAGTCTGAACTGGCCATCTTTTGTAACCAGGCAAGGCCTCAAGTGGAGGGACTGGGACACCAACCCACAAAACTTTCTGCCTACAGCTTGTCCTGCCTGCAAAGTGTTCTGGGACTGGAGCCTAGCAGAACCCTCAGCAAAAAGACCAGAGAAATGTCATCCAGCAACTGATGGGAGCAGATGCAGATTCAGACAGCTAAACAGTAGGTGGAGTTTACAGAGTTCCACAAAGCTAGGGAGGAGGGTTCAAAGGAACCAGAGGGTTCAGGTACCCCACAATAACAAGGCCCACAGAATCAATTGACTGGTACTCATGGAGGCTCACAAAGATCAGGGAACCTATACGGGTCCAGCCTAGGTCCTCAGCATATATGTTATGGCTGAGTAGCTTGGTGTTCTTGTGGGATTCCTAACCAGTGGGAGGGAGGCAGTCAATAACTCTTTTGCCTACTTATGGGACCCTTTTCCTCCTACTGGATTGCCTTGTCAAGCCTTGATATGTTGGTATGTATCTGGTTTTAATGTAGCATATTATGTAGTGTTTGGTTGATGTCCCTAGGAAGCCTGCTCTTCTCTGAGCAGAGATAGAGAGGGTGTGGATCAGGGGAGAGGGGAGGTAGACAAAAGAGATGGCAAGGAGGGAAAGGGAAGGGAGAGGAGGAGAGGGGAACTGCAGTCAGGGTGTAATATATGAGAGAACAATAAAAGCATTGAATTAAAAAATTACAAGAAGCACCAGGCGGCGGTGGTGCATGCCTTTAATCCCAGCACTCGAAAGGCAGAGCCAGGCAGATCTCTGTGAGTTTGAGGCCAGCCTGGTCTAGAGAGCTAGCTCCAGGAAAGGCACCAAACCTATGCAGAGAAACCCTGTCTTGAAAAACCAAAAACAAAAAAAAACAAAAAACAAAACAAAATACTAGAAAAATCAAAAAGAAAGAAAGGAAGGAAGGAAGGAAGGAAGGAAGGAAGGAAGGAAGGAAGGAAGGAAAGAAAGAAAGAAAGAAAGAAAGAAAGAAAGAAAGAAAGAAAGAAAGAAAGAAAGAAAGGGAAACCCTAGGAAACACCCAGTGTGGCCTTCACTAACAGCTGTGTCAGAGAACCCCTTGGCTGTTCCGTCTCCTGTTGTTAAAAGATGCCTCCTTTTCCAAAAATTAAAGTTGTGACTGTCAAACACACACAAAACCACCAGCTCTGGTTTTATCAAATCCATTCTTTCACTATGGAACCAATAACAAGTAAAAATCTGTTTAAATGGTCTGATAACATACACACCTAAGTAATCAGAAATGCTGAGATCAGTTTCCAAATAGGTGTAAAACTAGCTTGTGTCCACCAAGCAACCAACAGTCATATGGCATGAGACAAGATGCATCTTTGATTTTATGTGCAGTGATCAATCATATCACCAAAAACTTTTTACTGCTTACAAAGGTACAAACAAGGTCAAGTGCAGCAGGGGAGGGGAAGAGCAGATGACTTGGAAGGGTGTACAGACAGCTGTCTATCAACTTTTCTCATTTCAAAGTCTTTTACAGTTTACATTACCAGCCTCTCTCCCCTGGTCATAGTAACATCAGAGATTCTTCTCAATCACACAGTTAACAGTCACACTAGCGCTGGTCCAGCAGCTCACCATCTTCAGCCACCTCTTTGCTTCCATGAAGATGCCAATTCACAAATCTGACTTAATTTAGAATATTCATTCTTACTTCCATTATTAGCATTTGCTTATAGAATAATATTTGGGTCAAGTAAACCCATTGCCTCCCGCCCCCCCCCACTACCTCAGGTATGATATATGATGAACTATAGAAACTAATGGCAACTCTTTTGAAGTATGTCTTTGTAAACAAGCTACTTGGCATAGACTGCAAATTATTTAGGTCATCACAGTTTAGTATCACTGTGCTAACCAATTATGAGTACATACCAGCTCTCCTCTGCTTTTTTAAAGTTAGATATGGGCCAGTAAGAGGGTGTAGTGGGTAAAAGGTGCTTGCTACCAAGCCTGACAGCCTGGGTGATCCACATGGTGGAAGGAGAGAATGGCTCCTACAGAGTGTCCTCTGACCTCCACATACACTCATGCACACGTGTGCACACTCACATGTACATACACCTAAATAAATAAATCTTAAAAATAACCCTAGATAAAGTTACATACAACACATTTATGGCTAAGCCCATTACTACCATGCAGTATAGTGTTACTCGCTCTGCGAATGACCTTGGGCTGTTACATGGCCCAATAGAAGCGGTGCTTCTTGTCTGGCTACTTGACCTCTTAAAAAGGAAGAGGAAGGGAAGTCAGGCTCTCTCTTGGGTGGTGAAGACCAGGTCAGGTGGAGTAAAGCAGCGTGTGATCAGTCCCCAGCTTTCCAAGGACTCTGCAACTAGATTTACCATATTCTGTATTCATGAGTGTATTTCCCCATTTCTTATCTTAAGAAATCCCTGATACCCCTTAAATAGACTCTCATGGATTTCACTAACAATGCAGTCCAAAAGAACTCTGACTCCTATTAAGCTACTAGTTATAACATTTTTTAACAGTCTTCCTTTGGTAAACAGGCTGATCTAGAGATCCAAGTAAGGTAAGTTCAATCTGTTTCGGTAAATGTTTCAACATAAAGACAGATCCAAAATTTGGAAAATAAAAAACAAAAACAAAACAGAAAGTATGTGGCATTACAATGGAAAACAGTAAAACTTTTAAAGTGATATCATTCTGGAAAAGTTGATTCATTAATTACACATGTTGTCATACAGTTATTTTTTTAACATCACATTGAAAACAGTGCTTCTAAGAGGAAAAAAATATATGACCCATTAAAACGAAGTAGAACATAAAAGATTTATACTTTCTTAAAAATATATAATCACTGGAACGAGTCCTGAACAGTAATGATGCATATTGAAAAGAATTGGATTACAGGACACATTTTCTATTTTTGACATTTCCTTTGTGTTGTTACATCAGTGACATTTTTCAAAAAGAAAAGAAGAAAGAAAGAAATGGCATTCTATAGCATCTCTTCAATAGCCTGTGGTTTGGGTACTTGTAATTGAGTAAAGTAGAGGCTTTCATTAGCCTTTGTTCTGGGAACAGACGTCTGATGCCCTTCTCCTGATGGGAATTTTCATTATAGCTATTTTCAAAGTGCTTGAATTGGGATTAGTTACTTAATAAGAGTAACTTATTCTTTTAGTCACTAACACAGTTCACATGTGGCCTGGAATACAGGATCCATCACTGTGCCTAGCCCATTGAAGGCTGAGTCACCTGACCTTGACACTCTCCCAAGAGAATGACCTAGATGTCAATGATAACACTGAAACTAAGAGGTTATGATGGCCAATCTTGGTTGTCAACTTGCCTGCATCTAGAATCAACTAAAACCCAAGCCACAGAGCACTCCTATGAGAGTCCTCCTTGATCAGATTATCTGAAGCTGGAAGACCTGCCCTGACCCCAGGTGTCACTTATCAGAGGAAGTCCAAATAAAAGGACAAGGAGAAACTGCTGTCTGCCTGCCGGTCTTCACTCTCATTGGCAAGTTCACCTAGCCTTCTGCTGAGGTATTCCTTCACCGCAGTTAGAACCTCCTTCTTCAGGATTCCTGTGTAGCCTGAAGACTGGCAGCTCCAGGTTGAGACTGCTGAGACATCCAGCAGCATGAACTGAGCAACTACTGGATTCTCTGTCTCGCTGGTGTGACACAACCATTGTTGGGCTACCCAGACCTCACTGCATAAGCCAATCTAATAAATCCCCTTTTAATGTAATATATATATTCAATCAGGTTTGTTCCTTTAGAGAAAGCTGACTAATACAGGGGCCTTGGATCCTCATGCCCTCCAAGTAGGACCTTAGTAGCTGGATGAGGCTTCACTCTGAATGTCTGTAGGTGTGAGTTTAGTAGGTAGAAGTCAACCATGCCCACTTCATTTATTTCAAAGAAGCTGGCAGGAACCAGGAAACAAACTCTTGGACAACATTGTGTTCTTATTAAAGTCAGTTTCACAGAAAATGTCCCACTGGTTACAGCCATTTTGTTGCAAACGGAACACCCTCCAAAATTTCCTTCATGGTTTTTAAATGCTTATATATATCCTTCTCCTACCTCCAGTCAAACTTCCAATAAAAACCTAAACCATGTTTATCAACCTACACACTGAGGTTCCCATAATCTGCACTCCTCATTTTTTTTCTGTACTACAGGAACTATGTGACTATTCTATGCATAAGTGTAGCTAGAAGTTTTTCTGTGCCCCGCCCCACTGTGCAGTCCCTCAGCTGTTTATAAAATAATCACACAGAGGCTTAATATTACTTATAACTGCTTGGCCATTAGCTCAGGCTTATTACTACCTAACTCTTACACTTAAATTAACCCATAATTTTTATTTTTGTTTAGCCACATGGCTCGGTACCTTTTCTCAATTTTACCTTGTCATCTTGCTTCCTCTGTGTCTGGCTGGCGACTCCTGACTCAGCCTTCCTCTTCCCAAAATTCTCCTCTCTGCTTGCCCCATCTATACTTCCTGTCTGACTACTGGCCAATCAGTATTGTATTTATCAACCTAATCAGAGCAACACACATTCACAGCATACAGAACGACATCCCACAGCAGATAAGATACTATTTGAGCCCCAGAACACGTGCATCAAGAGTTGTTATATTTGCCCCTCAGTGGCAGATAGAAATTCTTATTGGATCAGATGATGAGACATAAATAATGCCACAGGCCAGAAAGGTGTGGACACACTCACTGCTAGTGTACTAAAGTGCTCTGTACACAGCTGGGTAGACTCCCAAGCAAATCAAGAAATTCTTGGGGTGAGCAAACAGAAGGGATTGCTGGTAGAGGATGTCGGTATTGGTTATAAGCATTGTCTGGGATGAGGGTTCTTATGCCTGGGGTGCTATTTGAATGCTCTAGGGGTGTAATAGGAGAGAAAATGGGCTGCCATCACTTTCTGAGGCATGGGAGCCAAAGGAGAATACAGAGTGAGGGCGTTAGAAGCTGTCAGCAATAGAGTGGGACTTTGTGAAAGCTTATTTACATTTACTGGTGTAGGGGAATCAGAAAACAACTTTCAAACATTTTTCTTCCCACTATGTGGGCTGTGGGAGATCAAACTTGGGTCAGGCTTGACAGCAAAAACCCTTACCCATCGGAGCCATCTTGCCAGTCTAGAAACAAACTCTATAATAAAGCAAAAATAAGTGGTGGTGACAGAAGCCTGTAATCTCAGCACTTAGGCAGCAGAGTCAGATAGAACTCTGTGAGTTCAAAGCCAGCCTGGTCAACACGGTGAGTTCCAAGCTGGGCAGGGCTAGGTTGTAAGAAAAAAAAAAATGAAAGAAGTTTTAAAATAGGTGGAAATTTGAGGTACGTACATCTTTCCAAACTCAAGTTTGTTATATAGTTTAGAAATGGATAAGTAACCCAGTAGCAATAACTCTAGAGAAAGGGTAAATCTGAATGTGGGAGGGAGCAGACTCTGAGAGCAAGGTCATGATATACAGGAGAACCAGAGGCAATGAGGGAGATGACCATCCATGCCCAGGGAAGGTGGATTTCCAAAGGTAGGAAAGAAAGAGAGCAAGGCCTGCTGGACCCATTCCCAAAGTATGTGGTTATGGCACAAAAGAGTTTTGAGAAACAGGAATGGAAGCATCTACCTCCAGTAGGTCAGAAACAGCCCAGAGCATAAAAACTCTAAAAAATGGAAGCAATGGAAGTAAGAGGCTTAAAACAAGCAGATTGGACCCACATGTCAGATTAACCTCTCAGTAGCCAGTCCAAGAAGGGGTGAGGTGGGGAACAAACTGGAAACAAGGGAACTCAGGAGGGGATTTTCCTGGGGCCAGGGGTGGGAGTGGGGGGCAGTCCATAATATTTTTTGTTGCTGCTTCAGTGAAAAGATACCATGGCCACCGTTGTATGGAACTATATCAAATGGTAGGCACGAGAAAGTTGGTTGTCTACCCACTCCAGGAAACCCCACATTCCCTCACTAGAGGGAAATAGCAATGGTGAGCTTTCCAAGTTTCCAGAAACCTGTATTGCTTTTCAGGGAGCAGAGCAGCTAGAGCGACACCTAATCTTTCAAAAGGATTTACCTATCGAGAAGTCTATTTCCCAGCGCCAGAGCCCACAGAGACAGAACTGCCCCCAAAGTAAATTAAGCGGCCGTGGAATAGATGAGAGTAACCCATGGCTCTCAGGCCCAGTCCAGTCAGATTTTACAAGTTGAGTGATTGATTGTCTGCTCTTACTGAGCCCCGCAGCCCACCTGGAGCTTTCTGTTCCTTCCATCGGGTCCTTGCTCCAGAAAACCCTCTGCCTTCCTCCACAGCTCTGGAAATTGCCTTACCTGTAACCAGGCAGCAGCAGTACCACCCGACTGGGACAGAGAGAGCTAAAACTTCCAGAAAGACACTTAGGAAAGAAATCTGTCTCTGCCTTCATCTTGCGGGGAAGGGTAGTTGCCAGGAGACAGAATGCCTCACACATGCTTTCATCTCTCTGTAATGAAAGCCTCCTGTCGGGAAATCATTATGACAAGACAGAACTCTCCTATGAAATATTTTACAAAATTGATCGCTATTTTATAATCCTTTAAAGTAGAAGATGCTTAAATTGTAATTTATTTCTTAGAGATTTGCTCTATTTTTATTTATATGTTTGTGCATGTAATTCTGTGTGGGTATGTGCATGTGGGTACCTACAGAGGCCAAAAGAAGATGTTGGATCTCCTGGAACTGGAGCTATAGATGGTTGTGAGCCACCCTACATGGGTGCTGGGAACTGAACTCAGGTCTTCCACAACAGCAGCAAAAATTCTTAGCAGCTGAGCCATCTCTCCAGTTCCTCAAAACATGATATTTAAAAAAAAAAAAAAAAAAAAAAAAAAACTTTTCCTAGTTAGAAGATACATTTATATTAATTGTAGAAAATTGAGAAAAAATCTAATAAAAGCAGAAAGAATATTCAAGCCCCAATGGCTTATGACTATAACCTCAAAACACTGGAGAATAAGACAGCAATTAGAAACCAACATGAGCTATCTAGTGAGTTCCAGAGCAGCCTGGGATATAGAAGGTATAAATAAACAAAAAGAACACAAAACAAAGAAAAAAAGAAAGAAAGACTATTAAAATAACCACTATCAGCCATTTGTGGATGATATGAACCTCTGTTCAGATGAGCCAAAAGACATTCCATCTAACAGGCTGTAACTTTTCTTAAGACTTATGAAAATTTTCCCCCACTACAGTAACTTTTCTTCAGACTCAAATCAAAAAAGGTAACTCATTAAAGTGGGCTCTCTGTGTCTTTGTCCCCAAGCAGGGAACCAGCTGTTTTAGCAGGTGTGGGAATGAAGTGTAGTTTCATACAGCAGGTGTTCAATAATCTTCTCCTTGTAGCTTCTATATCCTCCAGCAGCGCTTCCAGCCACACAAACTTCTGAGAACCCACTCTATGGAAGGTAAAGATTAAGCAAGAATGAATTACACCTGTGAGAAAGATTGTTTCCTTTAAAACTCTGTTTCGGTTAAGATGTATTTGCTTGGGAGTGTTGTGTGGTACAATGTGGTGTGTTTTGTAAATTTAAAACAGAAGAGGTGACACAAAGCCTGAGATATCTTCCAATTTCATATTGGATTTTCACTTTTTTACATTGTAATTTATTTGTACTTATGTGTCTGTGCATGTGTCTGTGTGAGTAGCTTTCACACATATGCAGATAACTGCAGCGGCCAGAAAGGGGTGTCAGATTACCCTGGAAGTAGAGTTACAAGGTGATGAGGGCAATAGGAACTGGATATGGGTTCTTGGAATGGAATATGGGAGCTGGGAACTAAACTCAGATTCTCTGAAGAGCTGCAAGTCATTGTCATATTGCATTTTGCACTATACATTTCTACATCTGTTTAAGTTATTTTGTATATTGTCACAATTTGAGGTCATTGTCCTATACTGTATATTTGTTTACAGACTGTTTACCTTGTTAATGTGAAGCCTTAGGTTATTTAGGTAGATAAGATTTAGATTTATAGTCACCCAAGCTTGTTATTTCTCTATGTTCAGATTTACAGAAACATAGGTCAGATGGATAGGTAATCTTCAAACACTTCATAGTCTTGAGAACACGGCATTTAAATATTTTGATAACTTAGAAATCTGTTGACTTGAGACACAATTGCTCCTGGTAACACTGATCTGATCCCAAGAGAACGTTGGGCTTCTAAAACAGTCCGTTTGGAAATTGTCTTCTTCTTGGCACAAAATGGCCTGCTGGGAAAGAGCTGCCCTTGCCTTGGCTGCTGACAGTACAAATGCTGTCCCTTCCAGATGAGCAGGGCACAAGGAAAAGTGACTACTGAATTCTGCCAAGACAGGGTAAGATAATCTTTCAAATTTTCTGCTTCTAAAATGGTCTGTCAGATATTCTAGGCCTATAGTCAAATTGGATGTCCCAATGGTGCTGAAAAACTTTAGGTGTCTGTCCAGGCTGCCAGCTGCCTCTGTCCATTCTCGAAAGATTTTCAAAAATTGCTTGCATGCATTTCCCATTTTCTTAGGTGTTATTATGTTTCTTCTCAGATCATTGATGGAGTTAAAGACTAGATAGTTACAGTTACAATCTTCTTGTATCTTAGCTAGAACATATTAATTACTAGATTCAGATTCTTCAGGATAGGACAACTTTTGGAATAATCTCTGTAACATGCCATTTACATATGTTCTGGACATCTCTGGATTTTAGTATGTGTCTCTTGTTTGATGTTTTTCTTGCTGGTTGTAGTTCTAATTTTGTTTAGGTTATTATTTTTCCCCTCTCCTGGACAATGCTTGATAATTGTTCCTATTGTATATAGTTTAGTATTATGTTAGAACTTTCTTATTTAGACAGCAAGTGCTCTTAACCACTGGACTATTTCTCAAACCTCTTAATTTTACACTCTTATAGTCCATAATTTAAAGTTTCTTTTATTATTTTCATGATTATGTATATGCCTGAATATATAAGTGGGGGTACATGCAAGTGACTACTAGGAAGCACAGAGGCCAACAGAGGGTGCTGGATCCCCAATGACTGGGAGCTGCACAAAGGTCCTCTACAAGAACAGTAAATGCTTCTAAGCACTGAGCCATCTCTCCAGCCCCTCAAGTTTTTTGTTACGTGCTTTTGTGATGGAATAGTGATGGACAATGCAGCATATTTATCACTGCTTTAACTGATGTCAAGTACTGCCCCAATATACTTGGGGCAATGACTGACTCATGGAGTCTAAATCATGAGAGAGAACTGACACTGTTTGGCTAGCCTAAAACATAGCACTAAATGCTCTAATCAAGTTTGTACTGGTACACACTGCCATGTTGGTATCTTTTTCAAAGTGACATTGATATTACTGAACATAAGGCGAAAACCAAATGCATCTTCTAGTGAGAATAGTAAACATGAAGGAGGAACTTTGTGAACACGTTTAATGTAGCAACATGAGGAATGACAATTTTCCTCCAAAATAAGTATAACAGAGTCTCAAAAAGGGACACATTTTTGCTACTCACACATCCTACTGTACTATTTTACTTTTTTCTAATTTATGCTATATTGAGAAACTTTAATTGGTAGTCAACTTGCCTACAAATATAAAACTACTTTTTAAATTTTGCCTTATTTTCCATCTTGGCTTAAGTGTAAGGATCCAGTATGTTTTGAGAAGAAAATAAAAGGCTAAAAGGATACGACTGAATGGCTCACTCAAGTAAGGCTTTTTTTTTTTTTTTTTCAAAGTAATTTAAGTATAACGCCTGGAATATCGCATCTTCTCCATTGACCAGGTAAATTGAAAAGGGTGACAGGTCTCCCCAGCCAGATAAAAGATTGTGTAATTATCCAAAGATGAATCCCTAAACCAATGGTCTACTCACTTCAGGCCTTCACACATTTTCTCTATTTATGGCTTAATAGAAAAGTGAATGGTTGAAATCTAAAGGACATTTTGTGATTACTATCAGAGTGTTGATTCACATGTGAATTTGTAGCTACCATAATATCTAAGAATTTTTATAGTGGCTTCTGTTAATCCAGTTTATTATTTGGATCTAGAATGAGGCTTAAAACTCACCTATTAAAGACTTGGTCACAAGCTGGTAGTTCTGCTGAGGGGTGGTTGGATCATGGGTAGATAACTTCATAATAAATGAATCCATTCACAGAAGAATGATCCATTAAGATAGGGGACCTACCTGCTACTATTATTTTACTAAAGGGGCATAGTCTCAAATTGCCTTCTAAATACTTAGGCTTTTACCCATAGGCTAATGCAACACTCACCCATCATCAAAGAAGCTTCTTTAGGCAGCAGATGATGGTTAAGGCAAAGACTCACAACTGGTCAAAGCATAGAAAATATGTGACTGTAAAGCAGTGATTCTCAACTTTCCTAACACTGTGACCGTTTAATACAGTTCCTCATGTTGTTTTGATTCCCAACCATAAAATTATTCCATTGCTACTTCATAACTGTAATTCTGCTACTTTCATGAATCATAATGTAAATATCTGATAAGCATGATATTTGGCTTGCAATCCCCATGAAAATGTCATTCGATCCCTGAAGGAGTCACACCCACATGTTGTTAACCACTGTTGTAGAATGTTCAGCCCCAAATGGGACATCTAGATCAGGGCACTGTTATGAATTAGTATCCAACAAAGTGGAAGCACATACAGAATCTAATATGCATTTCACGTGTAAGTCCACTTTTGTTAACTTTGATGGTTCACTTATCTGCCTTTGATCAAGTTTTCATGCCTTCTGAAATACATGGACAGTGCAGCTTCAAACACTTGGGATCTTCTGTTTTATAAAACATCAAGATTTTTTTCCCATTTGATACACCGACACTAATCAACATTTTATGAAAATCATATTTTACATTTATGGGCATCTCATTTAGTCTCTATGACAACATTGTAAGGTAGACACTATTACTAAGGGGGAACTGGCACCTAGGAAAGGTATCTAATATGTACAAGGGTTTAGGTGGCACCAAGATGCAAACATAATGCCAACAAGGCTCTTTTAAATCATGACAAGGAATGAAAACATGGCTTTCAGGCTTACACCCCATCACAACGGTCTCAGAACAATCATGGAGAATGTACCTCTCTTTGTCTCTGTGTGTTGTAGCATCAGAGGAGGAGCATGATAAACCAAGTAGATGTTCTTAAGCAGGACCCAGCACCAACCATTGTGGCCACATGCCTATGCATGCTGTGTTTACCTTGACCATCTTGCAAACAGTGGCATGAAGGCTGTGAAAGCTGCACCCTATGGAATGAGTGGTAGAGATGAAATTCCTCCAGGGAAGGAGAGTGATCTCAGAGGAAGGTGATAGCACTACATGAAGTAAGAAACACACATATACACACACAAACATACATGCACACATATACAGACACATATATTATATATACATGAACACACACGTGAATACATACTCAGATACACACAGAGGTATGCACACATACATATATGACATACGTATATGTGAACATGCACACATACACACACAAAGTGCAGTGTCAAACCCTTTCCCTGAGCCACTTGTTGAGAAGTGGATCCAAGTCCCTTGCCTTTGAGCCTTGCTCTGCCTCTGCTTGGCCAATAGAATACAGCAATGAGTGCTGCTTCCCAGCATTCTATCTAAAGAGTCAGAGGCTGTAAGGGGTCCTCTCTTGGGCTCACTCTGGGAAAGCAGCCACAGTACTCCAGGAAAGTGGATGCAGAAGCCCATGCAGGGGAGAAACAAAGTCCACAGCCTTCTTATCCACCTGAGCTCTGAGAGGACAGACAGGTTGAACTGCCTGTCATGTGAGTGAGGCACCTGTGAATATACCCTCCCCCACCAGGAGGGTCCTCCCACCCCACCCGCTGACAAGGAAGACTGCAGACAGAACCCTCTGTGGAGCTCAGCCCAGCTTGCCACAAGGGCCGACTGTTGTGTTTTAAATCCGCCCATCAAGCAGTAGGAGTCTATTAATTACTTTTCTCACTGCTCTGTCAAAATTCCTGACAGAAGCAGTTTACTTTGGCTCCTAGTTCCATGGTCATTGTCGAGGGGGAGGGCAGTCATGGCAGCCAGAGCATAAAGTAGCTGGTCACATGGCATCTGAGAGCAGGGAGAGTGAAAGCTGGTGCTTGGTTCCCTTCATTCTTTTTATTCAGCCCAACAATACGCCTGCAGAATGGCACCATTCACAGTCAAGGTGAGCCATCTTGTCTTGGGTAACCTAATACAGAAGCTTCATCACAGATACGCCCGTATGTGAGTCTAGATCCCGGCAAGCTGACGATCAGCATCAGAGGTCACAGGGAGAAGCTGTTACGCAAATAAAATGGCCAGAACACCCATAGGCACAGACCTTTGCGTCTCTCTCACAAGGAACACACAAATTCACTCGACAACCTTTTCATACCCTGCTAAGTGCCCAACACTATATACCAAGCACATTATAGCTATTCTATAAATATTTATAAACTAATTGAATAACACTTTGCAAGTAGATAAATAGTACAAAGGACTTAAGTGTCTTTCAGAAGTGAGTCTTAGGCTGAACTGTAAATAAAAGATTTTCATATTGAAGTTGAATGCATTATCTATCATAGCCAGCCACAGAAAGGAGTCTCTTTACAGTAAGCAAAATCCAATTCTCCTTTTTCTCATGGAATCAGATGATGAGTAAAGACTTTCTTAGTTTTAAACATAAACATGTTACAGACTGGCAAGATGGCTCAGTGGTTACAAGGACTGACTGCTCTTCCAGAAGACACATGCTTAGTTCCCAGCACCCATGTTAGGAGGTGCCCAACTGCCTGTAACTCCAGGTCCATGAGATCTCACGCCCTCTTCTGGCCTCCACAAGCACTGCACTCCTATATGCAAAGCCTCATATAGATGCACATAAATACATAATGAAAAGTAGCAATTTAAAAAATAAATAAACATCTTAAAATGCTTATAAGGATGGATGACTAAATTCTGAAAGGACCTAACTTTACAGATAGCTCTTGGAATAAAAGAAGCAAACTGATTTCTCCTTTCCCTACTCCTTACTTTGTACAGTAAATATGCATTACCTTCATGCTTTCAACTGACATTAATTCCAACTTAATAAGAGAATTTACAAAAGTATAGAAGCCAGTGTCTTGATCATAAAATTATGAAGATTACAAGCTGACATTTATTACCCAAATCATATACTGGTGCCGGAAAAAAAATTCTGTAACTCCTGAAGAATTTGGCCTTAAATTCTTGTCCTTCAAGATCCCCAATTTTGTATAATAGAAAAATTCATTGTGAAGTATCTAGATGTGTCATTACAAATGAACTATAATGTCTCAGATTCACACAGAGAGGAGAATTGCACTCTGGATAGCCACTCCCAGGGGCACCGGGAAACTGTCTGGGAAAGCGTGGGTACAGGACATGGAAAAGGAGAGAAGCCGATAAACTACTCCCTGATTAGCCTTTTTTTCCCCTCAGAGCTTTTGTCTTGTTGTCAACAGCTGCAGTTCCAGGAAGGAGTTTGCAATAGGCTTTTGCTCAGTGCTTGGCAGTTAAGTAGGAAGATGGTAAAGGGAGCTTCTGCATCTGTCTCTGAGGCTTGAGCACTGCTTGGGGACACTAAATCCTTGATACGTTCAGCACTTTTCTACTTACATAAAAGCTAGGAAATTAGTTAATATGGTACTTTAGCTTCTTTTCAGTTATGACTGAGGATTTTCTCTGGGTACAAAATTTCAGGGTAGTGACACTTTCCTGGCTTTCTATTTCCATCAGTGGGTTGGATTTTTGCAGCCCAAATTGCAAGGTATCAAAGACCAAGAATTTTACCCATTCATTTATGCATCCAACCTATAGCTGGAAAAGCAGGTATCTTTTGATATGTTCTACTGAGCACTGAAAAAATACAAGAGTGGAAGACAAATGAAAATTAGTTCTTGCTCTCAATCAATTCTCCAAACCATCCACTGTGGGATGGGTTACTCACTTACTAATGCATCATTTCTATCCCTTCTTTCTTATTAACAGAATATAGATTCTGGAGCTTGGAACATAGTTCAGTTGACTGACTACTTTCCTGAGTAGTTAAATCCCCAGTACCATATAAAACTTTGTGTGGTGGCACATGCCAGTAATTCCAGCACTCGGGAGGTGGAGGCAGGAAGATTGGAAGTTTGATGCCATCCTTGACTACACAGAGACTCCAAGGCCAGCCTTGGCTACATAAGACTGTCTTAAAAGACAAAACAGAATTTAAATTTTGTTCAGAGTAGCAATGCACCACTCTATGGAGAATGAGCTCTGCTTTGCCCAAGATCCTTAACACTCCTTCATTTCCTTTGTTCGGTATGGATGTTTCCAGGCTACCCTATAGCTAGCTGTGAGGCCCCCTTTAGTCCAGAAGATGTAAGGAAAGAGAGTCAAGAGGAAGGAAGCTCTTTTTGCTTTGAACCCTCTCTAAACTGTGGGAAGCAGAATGTACATGGTTTTGTAGCCATCTTGTGGCCATAAAACAGCAAGCATTAGATGGTAAGAATTGACAACGCTAGGCAGCCGCTGAGGTACCAACAACCAGTCTTGATTTCCCGTGTTGTTGGCCACTCAATTCCGGATCCCTGGACTTTTGGTCTGTGGCATCCTAAAAGTGTTGATAAACTGTCCTATCGTTTGACCTCTGAAGAATTAAAGGGAGGTTTTATATATACAATAGGAAATATTTATATTTATGTTTCACTGTTATATATCAAATATTGAAATTGTTAAATATACCTAACTTGTGTGTTTTTCTGTCTGCAAAGAAAAGAAAAGGTCTGAAGTTTTTGCTGTCTTCCCACCCCAAGCGCACGTGTGTGTGTGTGTGTGTGTGTGTGTGTGTGTGTGTGTGTATCTGTCTGTCTCTCTAACTCTGTCTCTCCCTGTGTCTTTCTCTCTCTCAGGCTTTCCACAGTGTAGACTGAGACACAACATTGTGGATTTCAAAAATAGTCTTACTTGGAATTTATTAAAGTCTTCTTGGATTTGAAGGTTACATTTTTCATCAAATTTCGGGGATTTGGAGGCTGAGGGAATGGATCAGCTGTTAAGAAAAGCATGGCAGCTCTTGCAAAGGACCAGGGCTTTGTTCCCAACACTCATCATGTAGGGTAGCTCACAGCCATCTGTAACTCCAGCTCCAAGGGATCTAATGCCCTCCTCTGGCCTCTAGGGACACCTGAATGAATGTGTACATACACACACAAACATGTAACTTAAAAATTTTAAAAATAAACCTTTAAATTGGGGGCATTTTCAGCCCTTCCTACTGCAACACCCTCTTCTCTCTCTCTCTCTCTCTCCTCTTGGTGATGTGCTCCAAGCCTTTCAGCTCCTATCTTTATCTTCATGCTACTCTCCTTTTGTTTCTCAGACTATATAGCCTCCACTGACCTAATTTCATGGTCTCTGATTCTTCTGCCTGCTCAGATCACCTCTGGTATGGCTGTACTTTTTTTTTTTTTTCATTTTAGTTACTGTACTTTTCGACTCTACAATTTGTATTTGGTTCCAATCTACACTGTTTATCTTTGTATCTGCAATCTTTAATAAAATCCCAATTTAGTAACTTAAATGTGGCTTGTTGTAGTTCTAGGGCATGTTTATTATGAGAGATAATGTATCTTTATCTGGTTACCTAGCATCTGAGCTTGCTCTGGGACCAAAGGCTTTTCCCTGCCTGTCCATGGGTTGCTCTCCTCTTTCTTCACATCTCATAATTCGTTTTGCTGAAAACCAGAAAATGCAACACAATGTGTCAGTTCTAGAAATCATATCCCTTCTTATCCAGATTTGCTGATGTTTCTGCATATTTAATGACTCTCCTGATTAATTCTACATGATCTGTATTCTTTGTCATATACTGTCACAGAGTCACTGGTTCAGTTACCTTGATGCTCAGTTAATGACTGGGCAGAGATTTCCTGATGTACCTTCAACCAATAAATTCTGATATTTATTGTGGCAAAGCCAGAAATCATCAAAATGTATAGTTGTGATTCCAGAAACCATCCAAATGTGTAGTTGTGATATAATATTTTGAATGTAGAGCCATCTTATGACATTGTAAAATAAATATTTAGTTCATCTTTCCCATCATGCAGTTCCTAAAATTTTGTAGTCTGTGACTTAAGTGGTTTTGTGTCTGTGCTGTGAGTTGACTGGTTAACCTCTAGGTAGGTTGATGACAGGAGCATGTGACATAACAGATCATGGCAGGATCTGAGTATTAGAATTTAAACTCCCTCAATCCAGGCTCCTGGGAAAACCAGACAGGTGATACTTTAGTTGATCACCAATGGCCATTGATTTAGTCAATCATAGCTGTGTAATAGCACCTGTCTAAAAACCCAAAGCAACAACTGTTAGTTGTTTAGTTTCAGATTACTAAACAAGTGGAATTCCTTGGATATGAATTGAGATTTCATATACACACAAACACATGCACATGTATCAAAAGCTTTTGTGCAAGGTGACATGAGAAAAATTGAGCTTATGTTCTCCTTCAAGAACACTTACTTTTTCTTATTTTCTTGTAGATTTAATTTATTTTTATTTATTTATTTATTTATTTATGTGTATGCATGCATTCATGTATATGAGTGTGTGTGTGCATGTGTGTGTACATCCATGTGTGTATATGTACTTGTGCCTGTGCCTGTGTGAATGTGTGTGTGAATATATGTGTGTATGTGTGCTTGTGCATGTGTGTTTGCATCTGTATGTGTGTGTATATGTGTGCATAAGTGTGTATGCCCAAAGACCAGAGAGAACATTCATCTTCCTGGAGATGAAGTTACAAAGGATTACAAACTTGGATGCTGGGAACCAAATCCAAGTCCTTTGGAAAATCAGCAAACACTCTTAACCACTCAGCAGCCTATTTAGTTTAAGGATTTTTTTAAATCACATTTTGAATACTTTAAACATAATACAAAATAAAAAGCAAGTTGAAAACTCCATTCAATTTTACTTCCATTTTATGAAATATATATGCACCAAAGGAAAAATGGTTACTACTTCTCATTTGGTCAATGATTTTTTCTCATATTCCTGTGCATGTTCACAATTAACTCCTGCTGGAATTTCCTTATAGGCAAAAAGTGTATCAACTGATGTATCTGGAGGTTTTGCATTTTCCCTTAATCTTCACTATAATATAATCTTCCATAACTTCATGCCTGAACTAGTGCAAGAGGGCCCAAAAAAGTCACCCATCACTTTATCATCACCATCATCATCATCGCCATCACCATCATTACCATCGTCATCATCACCATAATCATCATCCAACATCTATTACTCTACCTTAAGTACAATTTAATAATCCATTACCTTCTTCAAAATATCTGGTACATCCATGGTCCTTTTCTTTAAGTTCCCCCAATCCATCCAGGGCCAGGGCATACTCTGTGCACACATATCTATATGTTTATATTCAAATGTTTCCATCTATAGTCATGTTTTCACTCTGTCATTTTCTAAACAAAACAGTGCTGAAGATTTTAGGCATTGCACAAAAGCAAATGTACTCTATACACTGCTCATGTAATGCATGGCACATGATCATGACTCCACAGACTGTCAACTCTGTCAACTTGGAGACTATGAATTATATGTGTCTTCAGCATCAGATCCAATTTCTGAAGCATATATATTTTATTTTGAAGTGTGTGTGTGTGTGTGTGTGTGTGTGTGTGTGTGTACATGTGTGTGTGTAGGTAAACCATAGGTCAGAATAAAGCATTGGATCCCCGGAAGCTGGAGTTAAAGGCAGTTGTGGGTTGCAGAATAAGGAACCTGTGGACTGAAGTCAGGTCCTCTGTAAGAACAGCAAATGCTCTTAACCACTTATCCATCTCTTTAGCCCCAAGACGCACTTTCAATGGATACACTGACATGCTGCTTAAAAAATACTCTAAGGTCAGCACACAAAAGAAACTATGCAGGAATCTTTTTTTAATGAACAAAATGTTGGCATGTGCCAAGTAGAGATACTGATCATTATGGTTTATTTTTAAACGTATTTTATCTGCATGAGTGGAATTCTTCATAGTGAAATGTCCTAGAAGGGGATTGTGGAGAGTTTCAGACTATTTTAAGCCATTTCTGTAACATTGCTCACTAATTCATGCTTATTTCTCTCTGCCAAACTGTTCAAATGGTCAAACTTTTTACATATATGTGCTCTTATCTTTACTGTAAATTTTTCTGTTTATTCAAAATTCCTAACAGATAATATTATAGAATGTGTTTTTCTCTGTGCACACAAACTATGTGATGATTAACTAACCCATAAATGAATTTGGAGAATAAAGGACCTGACTTGTGACATAATTTTTCACTGTTTAAAGTAAGCACAGCCCTTCTGCTCTTTATTTTGCATTATTTACATAGTGTGACCTCTGTGTGGGTCACAAAATGGTAATGTTAGTGCAGTTAGGATGATTAATTGTCTTATTTTATTTATAAATCATTTTAATTGAATAGGCAATGTCAAGGAAGTTGAGCCCTCACATTTAAGTTTTTTTCCCAAAGGAAATAATGTAAAAGATTATTCTAATCATGGTAAGAAAAATCATACCAGTTTTAGCAAATATTTTTTCATAGTAAAATCATAAACAATATAAAACTTCTGACCTGTCCCTCCAATTAGCCCTCTTTAGTTATGATAAATGGAAGCTAATTTTTTAAAAAGCCCCATTCTCTGCTTAGTAACTAGAAAAATTTAGCTCCCACAGTCTTAATGGAGGCCCTCAAGTCCTTTCATTCATTGACCCACAGCAGAAATATGTTAAGAAACAGATCTAGTGGCACACAGGTAATGTGTGCACATTGTACCTTCAAATGGCATTCCCACCACCCTTCTGAATTCTCAGAATCTCTATTTGTTTTGCACTTTTCAATCACCCTTCCAAACATCAGTTTCTTCTCTTATTACAGTGGGAGAATGACTGCATACATCTCCAGAGAAGTGTGATTATTAAATGAAGTAATGCACGAGAAGTGTTCACAGATGCCTCATGCTAGGGTTTGGATTTGAAATGCTCCCACTACCTCAAACACTACTGAACACTTGGTCTTCATCTGAGAGGTTCTGCAAACTTTAGGAAGTAGATCCTCCTTTGAGGAAGTAAGTCAGTGGAAGAGTGCCCTTAAATGTTGCATCTAGTTCCCTGGACTACTTCCTGTCTGCTATGATGTGGACATGCTCCTCTTCCCCGTGTTCCCACAGCCATGGTTGTTCTGCCGCATATAAGTTGAGAAATGCAGAGCCAAATGAACATGGGCTGAGCCCTCTGAAACTGTAAGCTAAATAAAAAATAACTCTTCTTCCCTGCCTGAAGCTGTTCAGGTCGAGTATTTTGTGGAAGTGATAAAACATTCTGGTTAATAAACCTGACAATTTTTAGTCTCAAAGTTAAAATCCATAATAAATCATTTTAAAAGTCATTAATAATCCTTTTTTCTTACATGTACTATTATCAATGAAGTTGTTTTAAACAGTTATCTAAATTTGTCATGATTCTGTTGGTGATTTTTTTCCCTCACCATCCCTTTTCTGACCCATGATTTCTCATTATCTCTCTCCCACAAGGAACTGGAAAGCAATAATTCCAGCAATGAAAAGCGTTTCCCAATTAAAAACAAAGTTAGAAAAAAGATAAATACAGAACTATGTTCAATGTACATGTTTATTTTGAATCAAATTCACAAAAATAGGACCTGAATCTTGAAAGGAGAGTCAGAGGGAAGTAGTAGTGGATTAATAAAATCAATATACATTTTATAGATATATACTTTATTCATTGAATAAAAATATTATTAGAACAGAAAAGAAGTACAAATATTCAGATTTATAAGATGAAAGTTGTTGAGATGAATAATGAGAATATTTGCACTACAATGGAAATGTAATTAATGTCATGGAATTGTACCTTGATAATTTTAGTATATGTAGTTTTGTAGTTGAAAAAGAAGAAAATTTACTAATGTTATAAAAAAAAAAAAAAAACATCGTTAGGAACTAGAGAGACAGCTCAGCATTTAAGAGCACTTGCTTCTCTTGTAGAGAACCCAGGATCAGTTCCCAGCACCCACAAGAAAGCTCAGGACCACCCAAACTCTAGTTACATAGGATCTAAAGACCTCTTCTGCCCTCTCAGGGTACCAGGAATGCATGTAGTCCACATACATATCAACATGCAAAAAACTCATACACATGGAATTTACAAATTTATAGCAACATTATCACAAACTATATATACAGCATTTTTCGTGTATCAGACCCCTAACACATTACCAGAAAATATGTAACTTTTTAAAAACTTTTTATGAATTTTTAATACTATACTTTCAAATGTAACCATTTCTTTTCTAGTTTATCTAGAAAGAATAGAGGGACTATTATATTTTCCTCAAGCCTAGTCAATTGTTCTATTTTTTAAAATTTGGATGTGGGTTCTTATTCATAAGATATGCCAGTTAGCATGTAGACATGCCTCCCATGTGCAACACAGTCATGTAAGTGTGGCCTTACAAAAATGTGTCCTGATAAACTCCATCTCACACTGTTTCCATAAAAATGTAAAGTATATTTATAATTTCATATGCCACATTCCAGTTCTGCAAATAAGTGAGAGATCAACATGCCTGGGGCTGCACAGCTGGCTAATTGCTGAGCTGGGATTCCAGTGCTGACAGCTGGCATTCATCAACGCTCACGTTCCTCCTCACTCTGCACTCTGCCTTCCAACCCCATCTCTGCACCTCTGATGTCTTGTTCAGCTGCGAGGAGCAGAAAGGAGAGACAGGCAGATGAGCTGGACTTTATCCAACATGTACTATGCCGAGATCCTCTATGCTCAAGCACTTTCCCTATCTCACTTATCCCTAAAAGAAATTCAGAAAGGTTGACATCATTCCCTCTAATTTGAACATAGGGAAACTGAGGCTGAGACAAGTTCGGGTTCTAACACTAAGAAAATCACCTCTGAGCTCCAAAGCTCCTGCTCTTTCCATTATGTGCATAAGGTTTCATAAAAATCAAAGAGCAATACGTGAGGAAAGGGAGAGAGACCTCAAACTGATTCCATTTCATTTATTTCACACTTTTGTTCATTGTTTATTTTTAAACTCTGTTGCAAATGGATGAAGAAAGCAGCCCGTACTCACACCACCAAACACTCCTTGCTGATGGCTGACCTCACGCAGACCCGGGTTGATGAAGGGTACTTGGCGACTGCATGTTACGGAGGAAGAGAAAGAAAGTGTTGCAAACATCCAAGAGAAGATTCCAGTATCTACGGCTCAGGGGAGTGTTTGTTTCATCCCTACACTGCCACCGCTGTTTGTATCAGTACTGTGTGCAAAAAGCACTTAGAACTCTAAAGTAACTGAACACTTTTTAGTCTCTTTGCTCCAGTCATCAATACATTTACTCACTCTCCTGGCTTTTCTTCTGTCGCACTAATGACACACTCTGACTAAAGCAACTTGGGGGAGGGGAGGGTTTATTTGTCTTATTCCTCCAGGTCACAGCTCATCCTTGAAAAGATGTCAGGGCAGAAGCTTAAGCAAGAACTTGATGTGAAAACTATAGTGCAAAGTTGCTTGCTGGCCTTCTCACCCTTAGCTAGGATACAGTCCAGTGTGGTGATAGTGTGTCCTCCAATATATTGTGCACCCTAATAAACTTATCTGGGGTCAGAGAACAGAACAACCACTAGACAGACATAGAGACCAGGAAATGGTGGCACACACATCTTTAATCCTAGCATTCTGGAGCCGGAGATCCTTCCGGATATCTATGAGTTCAAAGCCACACTGGAAACAGCCAGGCATGGTGACACACGCCTTTAATCCTAGGATAGCAAGAAGCAAAAAGGTATATAAGGTGTGAGGACCAGGAACTAGAGGCTTTTTAGATTCTGTTAAGCTTTTAGGTTTTTAGCAGCAGTTCAGCTGAGATCCATTCAGGTGAGGACTCAGAGGACTTGAGTCTGGGGAAACAAGATCAGCTGAGCAACTGGCAAGGTGAAGATATGGCTTGTTTAGTTTCTTTGATCTTTCAGCACTCACCCCAATACTTGGCTCTGGGTTTGTTTTTATTAATAAGACCTTTTAAGATTCATGTTACAGTTCAGGAATGGTGCTGCTCACAATGGGCTGGGCCCCTCTGCAATCCCTCACAGACATGCCCACATTCCAATCTGACAGAGGCAATTCCTCAGCTGAGACGCTTTTGTTCAGGTGATTCTCAGCTGTGTCAAGTTGACAGTTAATGCTAATTTGGATGCCCTCTGAATGAACAAAACCAAGTATTTCCTAGTGATTTTCCTTATGTTTTTTTTTTTGGGGGGGGGCTTGAGTACAATTTATTATGATGGTGCAAAAGAGTGTTGAATAACTTTTGTTCATACACTTCTATTGGGGTAAAATATCAATGATGAAAAGTTTAACATTTCAGTCTTTTTCCGGCATGTCTCAGTATTACTAAGTACATTCACATTGTGCCTCGACATCTCTAGACTCTACTCTTTATCTATTAGACAGTGACTCCCCTTCCTTCCTCCTCTTAGCCTCTGGCAAGCATTTTTTCTTTTTCCTGTTTCTGTGGGTAGGTATGACTTTCCTTGGAATTTCATGTAAGTAGTCTTACATGGTTTGTCCTTTTGTGTCTGGCTTTTTGGAAGAGTATAAGATCATCAAAGCTGTTTATACTGTAATATGTGAGAGAACTTTGCTCTTTTTTAGGCATGACTAATAGTCCATTGTTTGAATATACCGTATTTATTTTTAACCCGTCATTCATCAGTGGCTGTGTGAATTATTTCCCCCTTTTGGCTTTTGTGAATAATGATACTCTCAACATTGGTATTCCAGAATCCATGCTATTATTTTTATGGGGAGGAATTTGCCAGTGCAAACACCATTTGAAAACCAGCGTAGGTGTTTCTGGCTTCTGCTCCTGCCATCCAAGCCTGTGCAGGGAAGAGCACTCTGAGGTTCTACATGGCCATTGCTTATAGAGAAAGGTCCTCATGGGACTATCTTTGGTCAGCATTACTCAGGGCTTTCCCACCACTATTGTCATGGTCCTGACAGAAGAAGAGTATTAAGAGAGTCTCCTAAAACCTCCCATCTAAGGTCATGGTGACGTATATCAGGTTCCAAATAAAGTTGCCTACAAATGCAGGGAGGTTATACCTGGCTTTGTGGAATCTCTAAATATCTAATAATCGTATGAGAGCCTTACTCTACTGGCATCAATAAGAACTGCACCAGAGTTACCACACTAAAAATCAAAGGTTGTCTAGAATTTGGAGCTGATAAGATGTCTTAAAAACAACTAGAACTGAGTGACCTCCAAGAATGAGTACCCCTTTAATTCCATGTGCACTCATTGGCAAACTACTCAAAGGACTTGACATAATTTGCAGTCACAACACCAACCAAAATCTACAAGTAAGTGCTGCAATCACTATTCACATTAATGTACTATTTTTAAAGTGCTCTAAAGACCTTACTGCATAATAACACTTGGAGATCTTTGCTGGAGACCATCATGGGGTGTTGTAAATGTGGCAAGTTCAGGATTTGCTTACCACGCACTCTCCTATTGGAGGCTCTGCTGCAATTGGTCACAAACTCCAGGCACAAAACAGGGCTCTTTCATGAGTCAAGTGTTTTTATTAAATAATGGAGTCACAGCCTGTGAAAGAGAAGGCTGAGTTAGGATTCTTTTCATCTTCTTTACAGGAACCCACTTCTATCAGCAACATCTCACACTCTGCTTTTTATCCTGGGAGAATAAATTGTCCTTATCTCAACAAATTACCTTAAAAAGGAGTTAAACACAGACACACAGAGAAAGAGACACACAGACAGACAGAGCCAGACAGCCAGCCACACAGACAGACATATACACACACACCACCCTTTATTTAGGGACATCTGCTCCTAACCTTTATTACAAACTTCGTCCCATCTATGTGTGTGTACATGTGCATGTGTGTGTAGCTATATACACATGTGATTGACAAAATAAGTACTGTGGTGTATATTTATTTTTAAAACACTTTTTATCTAAAATATCATCAATGGCCCCTTGTCTTAGGATTTCTATTGCTGTGAAGAGAAACCATGACCATGGCAGCTCTTAGAAATGAAAAACATTTAATTGGGGTAGCTTACATCTTCAGGGGTTAGTTCATAATCATCATGGTGCAATATGGTGTTGTGCAGGCAGACATAGTGTTGGAGATGGAGCTGACAGTCCTACATCTTGACTTGCAGACAACAGGAAATGGACTGTCTCATTGGGTATGGTTTGAGCATATATGAGATTTCAAAGCCTGTCTCCACAGTGACACACTTCCTTCCACAAGGCCACACCTACTTCAACAAAGCCACACCTCCCAATTACTGCCACTCCCTATGAGATTATGAAGGCTGTTTTCTTTCAAACAACCATACCTCCATATCAATACATTTATTTTCCAACTCTAGTCTCTCTTTTCAGTTTGAAAAATAAATCCAAGTATTTTCTGTAGTGAAATATTGTGTACCCTAATAAACTTGCCTGGGGATTGGAGGACAGAGCCAGCCACTAGATTAGACATAGAGGCCAGACAGTAGTGGCACACAACCTTAATCCTATCACTCAGGAGGCAGAGATGGTCTGGATCTCTGAGTGTTCAAGGCCACATTGGAAACAGAGCCAGGCAGTGGTCTCACACCTTTAATCCCAGTACTGGGAAGCACACACCTTTAATCCCAGGAACTGATGTCTGGGCAGTATATAAGGTATAAGGAAACAAAAACTCACTCTCTTTAGACTGAGGATTTCATAGAAGTACGCTAGAGCTGGCTGTTCTGCTTCTCTGATCTTTCAGGTTTCACCCTAATATCTGGCTCTGGGTTTTTTTTATTTTAAGACCTTTTAAGATTCATGTTACACTTCTATTCTGTTCAAATTTTTAAAAATATATAAGCAAACCCAAGTCTCATTCAGAGGTAGCTTAGAAAACATGATCCAAACCTCTGTTCCAGAAATAAGGGCCATCAAATACTTGGTGGTAGATGTTGAGATTTGTTTTAATTTTGCTTTCATTTTTCCGACCTTGTTAGGGCATGCATCACAAACAGTGACCACAGCTCTCACATATATAGAGTGTGTACAACTTGATGCTTTGTCTTACATAGTGAGAAATGTATACTCAAGATCATTAGGTTATGCATCTCCCCCACAGTTATATTTTGTGTGCATTGAAAACATTTCTGAGATCTCATTTCATTGTGTCTCTGTAACAGAAATGCACTCTACCATGTGGAAATCCCTTGGTCGCTCCTGAGAAAGCTGAACTCTTAACCCTGCAACACAATGAGGATTTGAGTCCTGGGCTCAGGATAAGGGCCAAGGATCTAGGAACCATGAGACTCTTCTGCCTGCTTTGCCTACCAGCCCCGTGAGTGAACACCACTGAGAAAAAAAAGAAGTAAAAATAGGAAACACACAGACTTCTTGGGCAAAATCAATGTGCTGTCGCGTACCCTCCTCCTGTAGGATTTCTTTCGAAATGTCTGTCGATACAGACTTTCCTTTCATCTCACCACATCTAGGTGATTTGAAGACAGGGCTTTCACATCTTAATGGCTCTGAAATTGGGATGTATCTGACGACTGATTGCTGTAGACCTGACAGGAGTTGTATGACACACCAAAACAAACTTGTGACTGTGCTACCATTTTGCAGGAGAGTGAGCAGAAAAGAATGGCTTTGAATAAGGTGGTTTGCTCTTGAGCTTCGTGGTGCATCAGATCGACACTAAGCAAGTGTTAGAACAGATTTCTGGAACTTTCTGTAGGCAGGAAATGCATGGAGTAAGGAACAGGAGTTGTCATAAGAGCATTGGAGAAGCAATAAAAAGGAGGGAAGTAAACAGTAGGTGCTGGAGTAAATAGAGGCTTAAACATCATCAAAGCTGTAGAAAATGATCATTCAAGAAGATATGAGGTATTACCTGGCAGGAGAGCTGTCATGATCATGGAAGTCCTGCTATAGGAGTGAGGCTTATCCCTTGCTCTCCAGATGTGCTAACCCTGTGATTTCTCCAGCAGTGAGAAACTCAACTACATATTTTGTGGTAGTGGGAAACAATGGTCACCATCTTCCCTATGCATAGAGAGCAAAGGAGAGTGAGGATCAAGAGGAATATTGAGGAGGGAATGGAGAGAATGAGTGAGAACAAATAGAGCAGGGATTAGAGGGAAAGTACAAGGCAGTAGGTAAGAGAAATAATAGGAAAAACACAGTAGAATACGTAAACAATGTGAATTCAAAACATGGCAATTAAATACTTATGCAAGAGTGCAGGTTTTTTAAAATTCAATGTGAAATGAAAGTAAAGTCAAAATGCATTACCAGTCAAAATCCCTTCCTTGTTTCAGCACCAAGGACTGTCCCTCTCCTCTCCAGATGGAAGTCCTAGGCAGGCTCAACCAACCACAGTTTGAGTGATTTCTCAGAAGACTTCCCAGATGTAGCCTTCACTGAAGAGGAGATGGATCTTCATATTGAATTGCCATTTATCCGCCTCCAAAGAAAAGGAAGGATCTCATAGGTAGCATGGCTATTTCCATTAATCACTACCATTGCTCACCATCTATCAACCCCTTAGCCTTTGTATTGTTAATGGCAACCAAAACATCTTCCAAGTACATCTCTCTAAAGTGCTTTCTGCCACTCAATTCAAGTGCATGACAATCACTTTAAGTACTAAAATAAATGTCTGTACTCATCAAATGATTTCTTCAGTGTTGGTGGGACTCAGGTACCAGTATTAGTAAAGTCCCCTAGGTGATTGCTATGGAATAAACAAACACACTTCTTCTAAATTCATATGTTTAAGGTCTGATGCCACACCCCACCCCCACTCTGTGATGTCTAGAAGCATGGGCTTTAGGTGCTAATTAAGTCATAAGGGAAAAGTCCTTATGAATGGCTTCATTAGATATTAGAGGGAAGCCCTCTCTGCCATGTGGAGATACATTAACAATGTGACTATCTGCAAACTTGCAGAGGAGACATGAAGAACTGGGCTGCTGAGCAATTTGACCTTAGACTTTGCTATTGTTTAAACCACTAAGTCTGCTATTATTTTGTTTAGTGACCTTACCTAAGAAAGCAACTTCAATGTTCAACCGTGGCTGAGAAATCTGTGACCTGTGAGAAAGTCAAAGGCATTGTAGGAGAGGTCAAGCATGAAAATGGTATGACCCGAGAGCATTATTTTCTAAGCATCAGCATCCTTGGCTGTAAAGTAACTGTAATACTGGGACTGACTGGATGGGTCATTGGGAGGGGTAAATGGGATTAAGTGATACTCAGAAAAAGTCTTTGACAAGACATTGTAGAATTTTAACTTATGGTAACTTTAACATTTCTTTTGAAAATGTTAACTATTGGTTTAGAGATAATAAACAATAATAGCATAAATAACATTAAAACTAAAACATTTGAAAGAAAAACTGCTATATGACCCAGAAATCCTATTACTTGGTATAAATACAAAGGAAATGAAAACAGTGTTTCAAAGAGGCATCTGCTCAGCCATGTTTTCTGCAGCACTCACTATTCATGATGGTTGCAATATAGAGCTAACTACATGTTTAGCAATAAATGAATGGACAAAGAAAATCTGGCACATATATACACCAGATTGCTACTCAGCTACTAAGAGGAGGAAATATTCTTATTATTTGTTCCATTATAGATGAAACTGAAGAGTATTATGTGAAGTGGAACAATCCAGGTACAGACAGACTAACATTCCATAGTCACATGTATTTGTGGAATATAAATCTGTTGTCAAAGAAGAATCAGGGTTATCTGAGGCTGGCAAGGATAAGGCAAAAGTGAGTGGGAGGGATATACCAGTGGGTTAGAAAGGAAAAATAAATTCTAGTATTTTCTACCTGGTAGTCTTGCTATAGAAAACAATAGCAGATTGTTTATTTCAAAATTTCTAGAAGAAAATATTTTGGATGTTCTCATTATAAAGAAATATTAAATATTTCAGTTGTTGGGTATGTAAACACCATTGGTTATTACCCAACATATATCTCTCTTGAGATGTCACACTGTGTCCCACAAACATGCACAATTAGTATGTTTTAATCACAAAAATATTTTATAAGTAGTAGAAATTCTTAGAAGTTTGACCGACATAGAGACAACACATTCCTGAGTTCAAGCTTCCCCCAGAACTACCCACTTGCTGACACAGTAGTAGTGTCTGAACTGTTCAAGATGCCTTGGTCAACCAATTGGCTGTTTCTTTGTAATGTGCTCAAAGATAACAATCAACATATTCTTTAGATCCTTGAGTTCCATAAACACCTCTGTTTCTGCGTGAAATTAAAGGAATACCAATGAAAAGGGAAAGAATTTCTTCTAGACTCATTCTCCATGTAAACTGTGTTCTGTTTTTCTAAGAAGTAGAAAACTTGTTAGTCAAAATGTGGCGCAGGAGTTCCACCCCAGACCAGCTGGAACAGAATACACCTTCCAGCAAAATTCCCCAGTAATGTCCTCAGGAGTGAGAACCTACCTCCATTAGGTCTCCTTGGTGATGAAACTGAAGAAGGAAGAGATTTTTTTTTTCTAGATAGATCACTGCCTGTTTAAACTCTGGGCCTGGGACTGTGTGGTCCCCTTAGCAGGCAATTTAGTTTGTTTTAAGTGTGGTGAGATTCTCATGGCAAAGACTTATGGGATCATTTGGTGATGATCCTGAAAGCCCCATCCTCACCCCCATCCTTTGATAAGGAAGGTGGAACCTGGTTGCTGGAGCTCCTTCCCTAAAGAAGGGTGCCCAAGCAAAAAATGAACATGTCTTGCTTCAAAGGCTGTAAAGCTTTTATTCCTATTTCAATCACAAACTCCATAGCACATCTATTCTGGTCTGTGGGTCTTTTTTTATCCTGCCCTGCAAGGATGCACCAGGGTAGCCCAATGGAAAGTCATCAAAGCAGGGCCAATGGTTGCTTATCCCCCAGGCTGCTCTCTGCTGCAGTGTAGCCTTTTGTTCAAGACTACCATCAGGAGGACAGACATAGCAGGATATAATCTTCCGTCCCCCAACCAAGAAAGTAGGAGAGACCTAGCTTTGGAGTTAATATTAGTTCCAATAAGAAAACCCCAGGAGAGTAAGATGGCTTAGCAAGTAAAAGTACTTCCTGCATAAGGCTGCTAACCTGACTTCAGTCCCCTGAGCCTACAGTGCAAGGAGAAAAGTGCCCCCTAAAAGTTGTCCTCTGACCTCCATATACACACTCTGGCATGTGTACGCATGCACACACACAAACAACTATCATTATTAATACAGATTTTAATACAGTAAGACATATATTCTAGATGTTGATTTAGACATAATTTCTTTGTGTGTAATGATAACAACACAGTTACCAGGGATGATATGAAGTAAGGAACATTGATCTACTAAGGACAGTTGTTCTCTGAATTAATAGTCTATGACTGGATTTGCAGTGTTTCATCTGCCATTCTCAAATGTCACGTTGGACCATAGCAATTTGTTACTAACCAAGATATTTTTTATCATGTTATTTGTTTGTTTGGAGATGGGGATTGTAGGAGTCATGTCTTTCTCCAACCATGTGAGGCCTGGAGATTGAACTCAGGTCATCAGGCTTGGCTACAAGTGCCTTTACCTGCTGAGCCATCTTCCTGGTCCATTTATCCAAATTTTAATGAAGTAAAGTTCCTGGGATATAAAATGTATCCATTTTCAGTGCACACTGTTGAGATTTAGAAAATTCGTACAATTATAGCACATTTCTCTCACCTCCAAATGTTCTGATCCCCATTTCTATAATCATCATGGGCCATCACTGCTGTATCTCTATAGCCTTGCCTTTTATAGAAATTGAGTTTTGTGAAATCAGAAAATACGTAGTCTTATAAGTCTGACTACTTGCACTTCACTGTAATGATTTAAACATCTGTTGCATATATGCAAAAATAGTTTACCTTCTGATTGTAGGGTGGTGTTTCATTGTATGAGTTTTGTCCATTCAACAACCAGTGAGATGTTTGGATGGCTCTGGCTCAGAGCTGCGGTGAAAAACTCAGCTACCATTTTGTGCATTTATCTTTAGCCTTTTCTGTAGATTCTAAGAAGTAAAATTAAAAACAACTAGAAACAGAAGGCATTATCTGACCATAACAAAGGTTATGTGTGAAAAGCCCACAGCCATCATCATGTGTAGCGGTAACGATCTGAATGATCTTTCCTCTAATCCTGAGGCTAAGACAAGAACTCCCACTCTCAGCACCTGTGTGCAGCATAGCACTAAAGCGGTTCTCAACCTTCCCAGTGCTGCAACCCTTTAAAACCGTTCCTCATGTTGTGGTGAGCAACGACCAGAAAATGATTCCATTGCTGCTTCATAACTGTAATTTTGCTGCTGTAATGGATCTTAATGTGAATATCTGATATACAGGATAGCTAATATGCAATCCTTTGAAAAGTTATCCAATCCCCAAGGGGATTGCGACCCACAGGTTGAGAATCACTATACTCCATATATTTGCCAGTGCAATTAGGAAGATAAAGAACTGAACTTTCATCCAGTATCTGATGGAAGCAGATGCAGCTATCCACAGCCAAGCACCAGACCTGTAGTCCAGTAAAAGAGGGGGAAGAGATTATATGAGCAAGAGGGGGTCAAGATCATGATGGGGAAACCCACAGAGACAGCTGATCCATGCTAGTGGGAACTCAAGGACTCTGGACTGACAGCTAGGGACCTGCATGAGACCAAACTAGGCCCTCCTGAATGTGGATGACAGTCACAGTCGTGGCTTGATCTGTTTGTGAGGCCGCCGGCATGGGACCAGAATTTATCCCTGGTGCATAAACTGGCTTTTTGGAGCCCATTGCCAGTGAAGGGATATCTTGCTCAGCCTTGATGGAGGGGAGGTGTCTTGGACCTGCCTCAACTTGATATGCCAAGCTTTGTTGACTCCCCATGGGAGGCCTTACCCACTTTGAGAAGTGGATGGGAGAGAGGAAGGAGGGGGAAACTGTGGTTGGTTTGTAAAATGAAAAAAAAAATTAAATAAAGAAAAAGGAAGATAAAGAAATAAAAAGTACCCAAACCAAAGGAAAAGAGGTATATGTTCACAAACAAAAGTATCTAACATATATAAAACTCCAGATTCCTCACATGAGAAATATTAATAAATGAATTCAATAAAATTTCAGGATACACAATCAACACCAAAGTCAATTGTGTTTCCATATGCTAATAAATATTTAACAAAGAAAACTTTTAATCACATTTATAATAACATTTTAAAAATTAAAGCAAGATGTTGAAAGTTTGTTCACTGTAATCTGTTGTATTTTGATAGTATGCTGTTGTGGGTTTTTTAAGATTTTTTTTAAGCATGGTAGGTTTGTGCATGTGTGTGAGTGCAAACCTCTTGATGTAGGTGCTGGAACAGAACTCTGGTCCTCCTCAAGAGCATTACATGGTCCTTAGTGTTGAATCATCTCTTCAGGACAGATTTTTTTTCCTAAAAGAGAATTGTCAGTGTATCATAAAAAGTATCTTCACCTTTGACATGATTAGCATAACAAAAAGCAGGTGAATTGTTTCTCAAAATTTTTAAAAATATTTTTATTTTATAATTCATTTAATTTTACATGTCAGCCATGGATTCCTCTGTCCTCCCTCCTCCCTCACCAGTCTCCCCTCCCCCATTCTGCCCTCTTTCCCACCTCCTCCAAGGCAAGCTCTCCCCTGGGGAGTCAGTTGAGACAGGTTCAATGCCCTCCTCCCTTCACCCAGGCTGAGCAAATTGTCTCAGCATAGGCCCTAGATTCCAAAAAGCCAGCTCATCCACCAAGGACAGGTCCCGGTCCCACTGCCCGGGGGACTCCTATATAGCTCAAGCTAATCAACTGTCTCACTTATCCAGAGGGCCTAATCCAGTTTCCTGGGGGCTCCTCAGCTATTGGTTCACAGTTCATGTGTTTCCACTAGTTTGGCTATTTGTCCCTGTGCTTTTTCCAATCATGGTTTCAATATCTCTCACTCATATAATCCCTCCTCTCGCCAATTGGACTCCTGGAGCTCCACCTGGGGCTTGGCCATGGATCTCAAACCAATAACCCTAAGGAAATAGAAAGAGTCATTAAAAGCCTCCCAAGCAAAAAAGCCCAGGACCAGATGGTTTCAATGCAGAATTCTACCAGATCTTCAAAGAAGAGATAATACCAATACTCTTTAAATTGTTCCACACAATAGAAACAGAAGGAACATTACCAAACTTCTTCTATGATGCTACAATTACCCTGATTCCTAAACCAAACAAAGATGCAACAAAGAAAGAGAACTACAGACTGATCTCCCTCATGAACATTGATACAAAAATACTCAATAAAATACTAGCAAACAGACTCCAAGAACACATCAAAACAATTATCCACCATGTTTCTCAAATTTACCCTAAGTTCTCAATGAACCTGAGACCTTTCATGTTACTTTTAACACTAAAGGATGTCTGCAAAACATCTGCGCCCAGCCTCTCACACCTGAGCAACAAAGTGATGCGGGAAAAGAGGCACACAAAAGCCTACGGCACTGCTTAGGAGATGCAGTTCTAGAAACGGTCTGCCTTTGTCAGAGTATAATATTTACATAAGGATAGAGCAGGAACCGTTAGTGTTTAATTTTAAACCCTAGCGTAGACACATTGCCTCTTTTTTTAGAAATGGATTTGTTAAAAGAACTCAAATTGTGACTAGTTCTCACAGACAGAACTATATCCTGATTCCATGTAACAAAGCAAACAAAGGCTTTCCTGAAAGTTAGAAATCTCCCCCTAGATACTGAGAAAAACAAGCAGTTCACTGTGTTTTAAAGAACTCTGGGATGTTTTGATAGATTGTTTTTCTTGCAGATACAATGCAACACAACAGCTGGGTGTATATTTTAATTAGTTTAAATGTAGGCATATGGAACACCCTAAGAGATACAAGATTGCCCACTGTTAAGATTCTGTGCGTGCATTCCTGATAGTATCTCTTCCTATTATTTAAGAAAATTAAAAAATAATCTACATCAGCTGCTCATATTGTGTCCTCTATGTCCAAAGAGGATCAGCTTTCTTTCAAAGCAGTTATAAAGGATGCCATTCTTGATTGATTAGGGAAAATACGGGTCATTGCTCCAAGTTTCTGTAACTTTATCAGCTAAGGATGCAGGAAAAGGTGGGTGTCTATCACTCCAGCCCCCACCCACCTCTGTCAACACTTACAAGTATAAGTACAAAAAAAAGACCATACCTTAAACAAACGAATGAAAAGTCAATGGAATATGTTGTTCTGTACTGTACTCCCTGACTACATTTTACCTGGGAACCAAATAGAATGAAATGTAATGAAGAGGCCCTCAGTCTCTCTTGCTCCTCTCCCCAGCATGGACACCCAGGAAGGCTGTCCTTTACCTGGCCAGAGGTCTTCAAAGGCAGCACTTTGAGTCTGCTTCTAATTTCCTGTCTGCCCAAACCCCTTATTAGGCGAGGAAAAGAAGAGGGAGCGTCCCCTCCCATAATAATTCCTTGATAGCCCACTATCACCTGGGCCAGCCACCTAAAACCTTGAGTGGACATTCAGCGGGTTTTTTTCCCCCTACATTGACAGCCACATTCCCAGGAACCTAATTGAAAACTGCAGGGTTGCTCCACAGTGCAGTTCTCTGAAATATCTATGCCACCTCCACTGGGTTTTTATCAATCTCGAGGGTAGAAGCTCTCACTGGGAGGTGAGTTTCACTAACCCTCATTTTATAAGTAGAAGAAAAGAAGCCAGAGCAAAGAAAAATATATAGGCCACTCTCCTGAAAGCCATATATCAGCTCAGCCAATTTCTTGCTCCCTATCGAAGACTAATTTTCCTTCTGAACCTGGAGAAAGCTAGGGTTGCCTCTTTCATGCAGCACAAAAGAAGGGTGTCATTCATGCATACCAGTCCATGGAAGACTTCTGAGTCAATGTGGACTACAAAGGGACAATGAGTCTGGGGTGAGATAGAACAGACTTGAAAGAGGACTGTACAAGAGGAAAGGACCCAAGAGACCCTTTAATAGATGCTTATATCATCCCAGACTTTAGGTTTCTTTCCAACAAAGGTTTTCTATACTGGAACTGTGCTCAGGCATGCACAAATGGACATCCCAGATTAGTCAATTACCCAAAACATTTTTAAGTTAATTTCTCTAAGTTTTCTGAAGTCTGTAATTCTAAAAATTCTAAAGAACACGGGTCACCACTGTTTTTCTTTGTCTCCCATGTGCCTGGTGTGACATCTAAAAATTTGTTCACAGAGCAAAAGAAGCATAAAAGGGGGTGGAGAGTTCTGCTTCCACCTCAGAAAACTCAAACAATGCTGGTACGTTCTCTGTAAGCCTCTTCAAAACATCTCTAACCACATAGTTTTTCTGCAAAATCAGCACTTAATGGCACTTATCTGAATTAAGTTCACAGAGTACATCAACACCTAAAACAGGAGAAGGCAGGAGAGATGGTTCAGCAGGTAAAAGCCTTACCATTCAAGACTGACAACATGATTTCCAGCCTGATATGGATAAAAATAGACACTCCTGGTGCTCATCTGTAATCTGAGCACTTTTATGGAAAGATGGTAGACCAAGGCAGGAAAATCACTGAGAAAGTCACTGGATGGCTAGTCTGGAGTACATATCAAGGTAGAAACTAGAAAGACCCCCTGCCTCAACAAGGTAGAAGGAGAGAACCAACCTCTCAACCTCTGAAAGTTATCCTACACACACACACACACACACACACACACACACACACACACACACAAATAAAAAATGATAGTATATATTTTAACTAGGTTGAGCTGGGAATCCTGGGTCTTACCTATACCCTAGCACTCAGAAGGCTGAGGAAGGAGGATTATCAGGGGTTCAGACCAGCTTGGGCTACACAGCAAGTTCTAGCCCAGCCTTGGCTAAAAAGCAAGTAAGACTATCTCAAAATAAATTATTTTAGAAGGGAGAGGAGAATAACAGAGGGTAATGGGGGTGGTTAAAATGCTCATATGCATGTATACAGTTACTAAAGATAAAAAAATTTTAATTTTGAAAGGTTGTTTAAATTTTCACTTGAATTAGCTTGTTGGGTTATCTTGCCTTAGATAATATTTTTGGTGATTTTTTTGTTAATGTTCAATAAAAATGCATATTTAAATTCAGCAGAGTTCAGCAAAATAGGCCCTTTCAGTTCAGCCTCTGGTTCTGCCCAGGACCAGACTGACCTGGATGGAAGAAAGGCAGTGTGACAAAATCTGGCCTGGAGCCATTCTCTGAGTTTATACTGCTGCTCCAGCACATGGGGCTAAAAACACTATTGATTGTAGCCCTGATTTCTTAAAAATGTCAGGGACATTTTACACTTTTCCTCTGAGGCACTAAATATCAGGCCTGCCATTAACCAGATTGTGATAACAGACGCAGATAAAGCCTACTGCAAAGTGCACAGGTAAAGTATTTCTTCAAAGGTCACTCTGCTGCCGCAGCAGGGTGTAATGACCCTCTTCTTTGAGGGCTGCTGATGTCTTACAAAAGATATCCTGGTCCAGCTTGGCAACTTCTGCCTCCCCCTCAAAGTGTGCATCTCAAAACAAGTGATTCAGAGAACTGAGTCCTGACTCCTCTAAGAACCACTGAACAAGGCTCATAATTAACTCTCTGTGTCCCTCATTTCCAATTAAACCTTACACAGTTCAACCAGCCTCCCTTCCTGTGTTGCAAGAAGTCAGTAAAGCCAATTTTGCTATGCTAAACTTTATCCTTGGTAGTCCTTGACTGAAAGACATTTCATAGGTTCCCATCATACCCCAAACCTGCAGGCCTAGATAGACAGGCATGTTCCTTTCCAGAGTGAGAATAACTCCAAGCTTTGGTCCTGTGCCTTGGCCTAAATCTCTATCCTCTGACCCACCATCATGAGCACAAACAGCTGAGAATACAGGAGAAAATCCCTCTAACCGTGACAGAGCATATCAACTCCCTTGAGTCCAGCTGAACGTGGCTATGAATGTGGCTGTGAAGGTGATCCTCAAAATCTGCTCATTTTTTTCTAGATCCACACACCACTGACAAGGCTGCCCTTAACTTTCATCTTCTCCCTTTGGATCTCTTCCCAAAGTGTCATGGTCAAGGTCATTTTGGGGAAACAGCCTCCTCCTAGATGTCTCTAACATAATCCCTTACTCTGTTTTCCTAAAGTTGTTCACAATCATTAGTAACTGCAGTTCCAAGGGAGCCACCACCTTCTTCTAGTCCTGGAGGGCTAGAATTCCTAGAGAGCACCAGGCACACACATGGTACACCACATTATATATATATATATATATATATATATATATATATATATATATATATATACAGTCACTCCCATAAACTAAAATAAATGAAGCTTTAAAGACAATGGCTGCCTTGTCTATCTGATCTACCTTTTGTATGAGGTGCCTGCATATAATTAAATGACTGTAACATCTTTAAAGCAGGTTTTTAACCAGAACCAGTCTACTGATTAAGCCACTGTACAAATCAGGTAAATCCTGTTAAATCCAATGGAGCTTCAAGGATACAAAAGTATGTTTTAAGCTATTGGCCCAGGTCACAAAGAGCCACCACTGTTAAATGTCATGTGCTTGATGCCATTAAAATTTTACACCAATTGACTACAATTTTGCCACATTTCATTATCACTATAATCATGGTTTCCAGCAACACTATAAAAAATGTCTGAAACTCAAGGCAAGACTATGATTAATGAGCGCGTACTTGAACTCTGACCATTATATAGTAAGGTGCTACAATTAGTTTCCCTACATTCAAAAACACCTGGTTCAAATTTGTTCATTCCTGGCAGAATGGCTTAAGAAATGGCTACTTTTTTGGTGTTGTTTTTGTTTTGTTTTCTTACTTTTTTTTCACTTAAGAAGTAAAGATAATGTGTCTATGTTGCAAGTTGTTAATGAGGAGAGGAAATAGTTGTAAAGGTTTTCAAGTTTTATTTTTAAGTGTGTGTGTGTGTGTGTGTGTGTGTGTGTGTGTGTGTGTGTGTGTGTGTGTGTAGAGGTGCCCCAGAGGCCAGAAAGAATGTCAGATCTCCTAGAACTAGATTACCAGCTTCCAGGAAGTTGTGAGTCACCCAATGTGTGTTTGGGGAACCAGATTCCAGTCTGCTGCAAGAGCAGCCAGCATGCTTTACTGCCTAGCTGTGTCTCCCATCCCTCCTGCTGAGTTCTGGAACACCATGGTACTTAATCATCTGCTTACACTATCATCCCTCAGTCCGTACTTGGAACACTGATTTCCCACGGCTATTCAAAGCACACAACTCAAGGACCACACATTCTCTGAAGGCTGGAACGACAGACTGAAGCCCAGTTTGGGAAGACCTTCAACTCCAAGCCGAAACATTTAGATTTTTGTTTTAAATCGAGAGTTTTAGAAGATACTGGATGGCAGTGTAGTATCAGAAGAGGCCCAGAGCCTGTGTTCTTGACTACAGCACATATCTGATATGCCCATGACTGTGCCTTTTTTTTAATCACCCCAATACTTTATTTTTCAAAGGAGCCTAAGTTCCTTGGCCACAGGCCCACAGTCTCCCACTTCTCCACTTTGCTGGAGGAATTGAACCCAGAGGCAGGCACATACAGTCGGGGGTAGCACACTTGAGAAGTAATTGAAGGTTTTTCTTTAATTCCTCAGAGTTCCAGGATGTTTTTGTTTTGTTTTGTTTTTGAGACAGACCGGGACTTGTGTAGCTCAGGCTGGCCTCAAATTTGATATGTAGGTTGTAATGTTTTTTTTAATTCTTTTTTTTCATTTTATTTATTTATTTATTTGTTTGTTTGTTTATGTTATCAGCTTGATACAGTACAAATTCTTATCCTAATAGTGAAATGTTTCACTGAGACTTGCCCAAGTGATTGAGTAAAACCAAACTTAGTATAAGCCACAGTCATCCTAGGGTCCCCCCTGCTGTGTAGCCTCCCTGGATGTGTGGGTTGCAGTCTGTTCTTTTTTTATATATCTAGTATCTACTTATGAGTGAGTACATACCATGTTTGTCCTTCTGGGTTTGGATTACCTCACTCAGGATGATATTTTCTAGTTCCATCCATTTGCCTGCAAATTTCATGCTGTCATTATTTTTCTCTGCTGAGTAGTAGTACCCCAATGTGTATATGTACCACATTTTCTTAATCCATTCTTAAGTTGACAGGTATCTAGGTTGTTTCCAGGTTCTGACTATTACAAATAGTGCTGCTATGAACATAGTTGAACATGTATCTTTGTGGTATGAGTGAGCATTCCTTGGGTATATGCCCAAGAGTAGTATGGCTGGGTCTTGAGGTAGTTCAGTTCCCAATTTTCTGAGAAACCACCATACTTATTTCCACAGTGGTTGTACAAGTTTGCACTCCCACCAACAGTGGAGGAGTGTTCCCTTTTCTCCGTGTCCTCTCCAACATAGACTGTCATTGGTGTTTTTGGTCATGGCAATTCTGACAGGTGTAAGGTGGTATCTCAGAGTCATTTTGATTTGCATTTCTCTGATGACTAAGGATGTTGAGCATTTCTTTAAATGTCTTTCAGCCATTTGAGATTCTTCTTTTGAGAATTCTCTGTTTAGCTCTTTAGCCCATTTTTTAATTGGGTTGTTCAGTATTTTGATGTCTAGTTTCTTGAGTTCTTTATATACTGTGGATATCAATCCTCTGTCAGATGTGGGGTTGGTGAAGGTCTTTTCCCATTCTGTTGGCTGTCTTTTTGTCTTATTGACCATGTCTTTTGCCCTACAAAAAGCTTCTCAGTTTCAATAGGTCCCATTTATTAATTGTTGTTCTCAGTGTCTCTGCTACTGATGTTATATTTAGGAAGTGGTCTCCTGTGCCCTGTCTCAAAAAAAAAAAAAAAAATTCAAGACTGTGCCCTTTATGATGTCAAATTTCTTAATTTTTTTAATCTCCCGGTTTAAGAATGTGCACTTTGCACAGTCTCCAGTATTAGGAAATCAGTGAAGGTCCTGAGACTGTATCAGCTTTGAGTATATTTTCCTAGAAGAATCCTAACCTCAGAAAGTAACTTGTCTTTCCTTGCTCATCTCTCTCAGCCCTGCCCCACCTCTGCAGCCTTTTTCTCAGCTGTTGTCTTTCAGACCATGGTGGGATATCCATCCTTGGGCACACAAAACATGTGTGAAGCCAAGGGACTTTACCTGCAGGCTTTGTGCAAAAAACATTTCCATTCTCTAAAATAGGCTTTGTGTATCAAACTTTGCCTTTTGATTTATAAGGACCACTGGTGCAAACTCGGTGCCATCCAGCCCCATTATCTATTTGCCATTCACACAACAAGTCACACCACTCAGGTATTTGATGCTCATATCTCAGGATGTGGCCATGTCACTGACTATGGTGCCCAGGCTATAACTTGAGACACCAGCTTCCACTTGGCTCACTCCCTTCACAGCTCAAGGTCAGCCATTCGCCAAACACTAATCACAGGTCATCATCTCCTTCTAAGAGCCCAGCAGAATAAGCAGCCTACCTCTTTTGCTTCCCCTGACCGCACCCGTGCCTCCAAAAATGTGCTACATTGAGCTACTTCCTACTCTGAGCCTCTGCAGCTCTGTCCCTTGAGGTCCCCTGATACTCAGACCTCAGAACTGATGCCACTTTCTCAGAAAGAAGCTCCTGTCACTGTCATGTCACCTTACTTCATTCTGGTTTAGTTTGTTCCTCAAACTTACTACTTTCACAGTGTCTTGCTCATCTGTATGGCTGCCTGTGCAGTGTCGCCTCCCTGCTCCAGAAGGTGAGACCCTTGAGAGATGAAGGCTTATACCCAGTAAACAGTTCCCAGGTTCCCTCCTCTCCATACCTCTCATACCGGCCAATTCCCATGTGCCAATCACCTATAGTAACCTATTCACACTGGGCTTCCAGCAGCCACAGAAAACTTAAGCACCGCTCTTCTGCCTGAGTCCCTTCAGTTGCTCTCCACAGCTCTGCCAGTAAGCCCAGATTCTTGATTAAGCTTACAATATCCTCCTCCCCAGACCTGTTTCTCAGCTGACATTGATTTTTGATGCTTTCCACTTGCCCCGCCGGGCCTGGCCCACGATTAGCACATCAGACAACAGCTAAGCTGAAACTAAAGGCTGGAATTCAGTGACTAACCAGAGATGATTCCACAGAGTCCAGATGGCCCTGAAAAGGATAGTCTGAATGTCAAACAGGTGGTTCCAGAGCTTGCATGGATGTGAGGGATAATAAGGTCAATGGCCTAAGATAAGGAGACAGGGCCACTCCTCTCTTCTGCTTGATTCTGTTATGAAAGAAGGCTGAGCTCTTGATTTTAGGGGTTTTAGGAAGAGACACTGTGGGAGAAAGCAGAATTAGAAGTGAAACCCAGAGACTGAGCCCTAACTGGCATATTAATAGTAGACTACACAGAAAGCACTCTGCTTTCCTTAGGTTAAGTAGCAAGAATCCCCTGGCTCTCCATATGCTTTGGTGAGTGAATGAGAGAACTAGGAGAATGTCAGAGGCAATGGCACAAGCCAGGGATTCTGCAGATAGCTTGGTCTGCAGGCAAAGAACAGTATCAAGCAAGCACTGACATCAGTGGTAGAGTTGGAGTTCAAATCCTGCATTTTCTGCTTACACCCCAGCTCTTATCATTGGGTAAGACACAGTTGCTGGCAAGACAGCCAATACCCATGTTCTTCTCTTGGGTTTAGAGTTAGAGGTGGGGTAGCACTCAGACTTGCTGAAGGCTACTTAGTACTGGGAACTCAACTCAGACTATGTCATTCTTACTAAAGACTCTGACAAATGAGTGAATGTCAACATTATCATCAGTTGAAAAGGTCTGTGATTCAGATTTATGTATTACCTGCAGTAGCACAGGGCTGTGACCCAAATCCAGCATGTCCACTATATCTTGGGTTCATCCTATCACAGTGTGTTCTGACCTGGGAACTCCAGACACTGTGGGTTGAGACTGAATCTCCTATTCTACATTTGCACTGTCTTGAGCATTTGATGTATAATCATTGTCAAACGCAATCCCAAATAATGTTCTCCTAAACCTGGACATAACTGAAGAAAATAATAGTTTAAGCAGACACAAAATCAAATAAGCTCACTTTTAAAGTAAAATGAAAATAAATTCAAGTCTTTGGAACACTTTTAATAGAATAGTTTTCTCACTGACTCCTCTAATCATTCCAAAATTTATAATTTCTTCCCCCAGACCAATTTGTTCATCAGCCGATAAAGCACAGCCTCCCATTTTTCCAATCACTCTTTGAGTCACCCTTTCCATACATCATCTACCATCTGACTACCTATTACTAGTTGTAAACACTAATCCTGGGTCTGAAGATATAAGGCCTAACAGGGCAGGACTCTATCCATGAAGGAATTTACAGTCTAGTAGGGGATACTAAGAGTAAATCAGCAAGTTGGTGATATGGAAAAAATGTCATATGTGTAGTAAAGGATAGAGAAGGTGGGGTGAGGAGGGCAGGAAAGGAAAAAATAGGAAAATACTGGAGGTAGCAGGGCAGAATACATCAGAGTGGTGACTGAAAAAATGTAGAGGTAAAAACTAAAAAATAAGATGCAGAGGTGGTCTAAACAGAATTTTTTGATGCCAGGAATTTTCTACAAAGGCTGTTTAGTCTGAATTTCAGTTGGTAAGCAGAATTACCTAGGTTATAAAATTATAGAATTATAAAAATACACAAGATGGCTAGTACTTTGGTTAGACTGTCTTAAATCCAAGTCCCCTCTCCATCCCTCTGCTCCTAATGACTGTGCTGAGAGACATCTCCTCACACCTTAGACCCATTACATAAAAGGCTTCCTGGCCACTAACTGCTCAGTTCCTTGTCCCTGGGACTCCTTTCTGGTCCTTCAGCCCATGCTTGGAGTTTTGTTTCACTTAAGAAAATAACTTAAAGTCTCGTGTTCTTGGTTATGTTTACCTATGTACTAAAGTTTGAGATAAATTGGTAAAATAGTTATTTGCCTTTTCCTGCCTCTGGTCACCATCAGCCTACATTACCTTTCCTTCTGCTAACCTCTGCTTCTCATTGACCTTGAACCATACCAGCCATCCTAGAAGATCTGACTATGTTTAAGATCATTCCTCATTATTGACTCTGCCCTTAGGTTAAGCTAGAACACCTTTGAGGAGGTGATTATTGAGAAATACCTCAAAACTATTCTTACTCATCAGCCACCATCCCACCCTCTAAAACATAAACCAGCACCCTCTTTGCAAATTCTATTTCCTATCTGTTAGCCACTTCTCTCCTCCCACCCCAGTTGGAAATGAAATTTCCAAGGACAGACAGGCCCAAGATCTTGACAAACCCCAATGTGTTCATGAGACTTAAGTTATTGCCAGGCTCAAAGTTACCTGACAACAGGATTCCATTGGATTGTGCAACCACAAATTCATTTCTTATCAAAGTATCCCCTTGTGAAGGGTATTTTACAGAGTAAATTTGTGTAATCACAGCAATAATAAAGCTTTGATTTTTTTATTTAGCTTTAATTTGATTGACCTTGTTCAATAGCAACATGAACCTGTGTTAGTTGGTCTTGAGCATGCCTACATTTATAAATATCTACAAAGATCATGAGGATTCCTCATTTATATTATGAGTTCAGCTTGAGTTAATATTCCTACTCAATTACAGTCCTCCGTCTAGGGTCTTGATCTTTCTTTCCTTTTTTCTGATATTATTTTAATCCCTGTTACAGTTTAATAGTTTCCTTTGCATCAGGCTTGGTGCCAGGAATTTTCTAGAAGGGATACCTAACATAAGTTTTAGTGTGTAAGGAGAAGCAATCTGAGTAGGCCAGTGTATAAGAGGATCAGTTCTTGGGTCAAACTTCCCAAAATCTAAATCTCTCGCTCATCCTCTCCCTCCATGGTCTTGCTTCTAGAGTTGCTCTAGCTTATACCTTAAGCTAGCTCCTCCTCAAACTGCCTAGCCACTGATGTTTCAACAGCCGGTTTCTGGAGATATATCCAAGATTCTTAGATGCACGATGCTATTCTGAGTAGAATTTATCGTCTAATTTCTATTATTAATTTTAAATACCAAAAAATAGTTCTATATCTTTGCTCATTATACACTTATCTTCTGAAATCCCAGGGCTCAGAGCAAATTTTGAGATAGCTTTTAATGTTACAATTATGTTTGGCATGTCATTTTTTTCCAATGTTCTTCGTGAATGTTTCAGTTTTTTGGTTTGCTTGTTTCTTCTGCATTAGCTACTGCTGCAAAGATCATAAAAGGACAATGACAGGATATGATATCAGGTTTTAATAGGAAATGGCTTTAATGTTTTACCCTTTAAAATATCGTCTGCCATTTTTGGAATGAGCATTTGTTATTGTTATTTTTTCAGTAACCCCTTCTCATCCTTCTCTCTTACAGTTATCCACAATAGCTTTGCATTTCATTGAACAGCTATTCAACTGTGATTGATATGCCTTGCATTGTTGATAGAACAAAATATGTTGATAAAGTCCCTGATTCTGAAGTCCTTGTGTTACTGGAATTCATTTCACTTGCCATATCATATAATTTAAAAAATGGATATCTGGACTCAAACATCTAAGAGTTTATTTGAAATATTTCTTTTTTATCTGTAATTGGAGTCCATTTAAATTTCTCTTGTGTGCTATCTTCATGATACTTTAGGCAGTAAATTAAGGATATGTCATCTTTTCCTGTGGACCGGAATTATTTAAATTACATAAGAATTACATGATGTTTGAATTTAAATTAAATGCAGCAGTAAAACCATCTGAGTCAGCCACCCTATTTGGATATGGTTATTAGACTACTCAGAATTTTATTTTATTTTGGGTAAAATGGGGTATTTTTGTGTTTTGATAGCAAACTAATCATTTCTCAAAGACTTTGAACATGTATTATCACTGGTTTGTGTTAGATGCCTTAAATATAAATCCTTAAGCTTTTCTCTATTTGAAGATAATAATTTATTATTAGCATTTCTCTCTCTCTGTGTATCTCTGTCTTCTCTCTCTCTCTCTCTCTCTCTCTCTCTCTCACACACACACACACACACACACACACACACACACACATTAAGTTTTACCAGTTATTGTTCATTTCAAAGATGATGCTATTTCAAGCCCTGAACAAAATTTGTATTTTGCCTCATATTACATGGACTATAAAAAATATTGCAAAAAACCCCAAAAACAATTGTGGAGGCCCACAAAGGTTTCCTAGTGAGATCTGAGTTTGCTTTACCTAGCAGGGCTATATTAGAAGAGTGCTTAACCACGTGTGTGGTTACCAGGTGATTGGAAAGATTCTGCACTTGGCTGTGCTAGGGAGAGGTCTTTTGCCCCACCCCTTGGCATTCCTATAAAAGGCCCTTTAGAAGAGACAGAAGGGGCTGGTGGATAATGATCCAGGCCCTCCCAAGGATATCCTGTGTTTCTATCTGTATCTTTCCCCTCTACCCTTCTGTCTTATCTCACTCCTCAAGAGTACCCTGTCATAAAATGAGGGAGCTGAGCTCCCACAATTAATGAAGTGGCTGTGACTTAAGAGAAATTTTTATCTCATGTAAGAGATATCCCAGAATGTACAGTCTAAGACTGGCCTATCATCCACTGCCATGATAAGTAACACAGACTTGGCCTTTACACCCTGGTCCCAAATGTTACCTTCCAAACCTTATTATTCAAGGTCCTTGTTATTCAAGTGGCTGCTGGAGTTTTGGCTCACGTTCAACAGCATATGGAAGAATGGAGAGCTAGAAGGATCACATCACCTTTGTTCAGCTCCCTTTGTTTTCCTTCCCAGAACGTCCAGACCACACTTTCATTTGGTAACTCCTTGACACTGAATCAGAGTACAAAGCCAGAAGATCGAGGCTGGAGAGAGGGCTCAGAGATTAGGAACAATTACTGCTCTTGCAGAGGACCCAGAGTTGGTTCCCAGCACCTCCAGGGAAGCTCACAACTATCTACAACTCTAATTCTGGGGAATCCAACACCTCCTCTTCTGTCTCTTCAGGCACCATATGCACGGGATGCACAGACATCCAGAAGGGCAAAATGTTCATACACATAAAATAAAAATAAATAAATACCTTTTACAGGAAAGGATGTTTAGAAATATACTTGCTTAACTTTCCATGCAGGAGGCCTTTCTAGTGGGCATGGTGGCATGTGCCTATCATCCCCTGGAAAAGCAGTGTAGAAGGAGCCAAGAAAACTTCAAGCCATCCTGGGCTGGCCTAATAGAAAGAGCCTGTCTTGAAGACATAAGAACAAAACACAGAACCAGAATTTTCTGCTATGAATTTGTACATTCTGTCAGATATTTTTGTTTGTGTGCCCACTCCAAACTTTCACAGCTTTGGCTTTCATGTGGACAAATTGTTCTCCCTGACTTCTGTTAGCCTTTTTTTCTCTTTTAAGTCGTGCTTCATGATGAATTTTGAGCTGGGGCCTCTCACACCCTAAAAATGAGCTATACCATGGAGGTACCTGAGTTACTTTAATCATTTTATTTCAAGTCTTCAAAGTAAAATAATTAGTTTATTTTTGTCCTTAGAAAACTACAGTCTGGCTGGGGATATGGCTTGGCAGATGAAGCACTGGGCACATACGAGTAGAGACTGGAGTTCAGATCCCCAGAATCCACGGAAAACCCACGCAGACTAGCACCTCTAAATCTGATACTTAGGAATCAGAGACAACAGAGAGGTCTAGCTCGCTACCTCTCAGGGTTCATCTACAGACCCTGCCTCAATAAATAAAGAAGAGAACAGTAAAGAAAGGTATTTGATGTCAACTTCAGACCTACACACCACACACACACACACACACACACACACACACACACACACACACACACACGCACGCACAAACCCACATAACACATACATATACTTACACAAAAAAGTAAACTAAAATTAAACTTTTAAGAATCTAAATTTGAAATCTTGTGTTTTACAGGCTCATTTGTTAGACACCAGCCCTCTGCCCATGGGACAAGTGTTTATAGGGCTGCCCGGAGGTGGTTGAAACTAAGAGCATTGGATTTTAGGGTTTATGATCTTTGAACATATATTCCCTGAGCGTGGTAGTCATCTGACATATTAAATACCTCCTCTCAAGTACATAGCCCTTCTTTCTCATGATTCATTTAACCAATTGCCTTTTGCCAGACATTTAGTGGTCTCCAATTCCTCAAGATTGTAAGTAATGTTGTATCTGCCTTCCTTATGATATATCTTTGTCCATCTGTGTAATTACTTCTGTAGGATCAGTTTCTGGAAGCAGAATTGCTTTGTCAAAGGGTATGCACATGTAAAATCTGATGCCTTTCCCCAAACAACTTACTAGTTTACTTTTTTCTATTTTCTGGAAAATATATAATGTCTATCTTTCTTGTGCTTCGGATGATTAGGTAATAGGTCACTGGTTTGACATGAAAAGACTTGAAATCACAGTGCTTAGACCTCTTCTTCATAGGTAACACTGTATAAAGCCAAGGACGGAGATTCCAGGGCCTTGACTGTTACCAGGTCCTAGCCTACTATCCCTGATCTCTACCAAAACAAACCAGGGACTAGACATTAGAGGAGAACATGATTTTATTCAAGAATTCAGGAAATGAGGTGAAGACTCTCCATTTTCCAAAAGAGAATGGTTTCAGGGCCTTCAGGGGGCGAGGGTGGGAGATAGCTGAGCTTGGCAGTGATTCCCCCCTCCCCAACATGTTCTTAGATTAGCAATATGGAGGCATACTCTATCATCTTTTGAAAATCATTTCTGGCCTCACTTCCTGTGTCACTGCTAATACACTAATTTTGCAGCTGAAGACCAATAAAAAGGAAAAAGAAAGGGGTTGTCACAGTGTCCCCTCTTAATATTTAAAATGCTACAAAAGAGAATTGCTACAGATTAGATAGACAAAAGGGAGGAAGGCAGGATAGCTGGGCTCTGCTGAGACCCATCAGAAGATGGCCAGGTCCCCCTGGTAAAACAAGGCTGTTTTTTTGGAAATTAATTATTTAGGTGAGAGGAGGTACACAGTTCCCCCACTTCCACAAATGATATAATTGAGTTCCACACATTTGGAGAAATCACAAAGGGTTACCACGTCTGGAGCGCAATAGATAAGCTTTCCTTGTGGAAAAACCACCACTTTCATGAGCATATCCCCCACATCAGGTATTATAAATTCATTTTTATTCTCTTTTTCCCTAACTTCTTTTTAATCTCTTCTCTTACATGATTACTGACCAAAAGAATGATATCAAAGTCACGTCTCTGAGCCTGGATAGAGAGATGACATTCTGAACTGACAGAAGGTCATAAGATAACTATCTAGGCCAGGCTTTCAGGTAAGGAACAAAGACTTACCATTGTCCTCTCCCTTAGGAGTTAATCTAAATGGACCTGTCAATCACCTGAACAAGAAAACGCCCCTCAGGAAATCTGTCTGTTCTAGTAACTTTAGAAATAGTACAATGCCTATCAAAACATGTAGGCTAGCACACTGGTCTTTCTGGCCATTGTCCATATTCACCTGTTGAGAGTGTGTCTCTTGGTAACGGTCTCTTTGGTCATGGTCCACTCTCATCCCTTGAAGGAGCTCCACTTTGCAGTATAATAACCCCTGTCTGTCTTCTATTACACAGCACACTCTGTGTACAGTCACCTCTGAATTCTTTCTATAGAGATGACAGGGACCAGGGAATTAAAGGGAGCCCAGGACACAATCCCAGTAACAGTGACAGGGTACTAGCTGGGCTGATGTAGATGGCAATGGGTGGGATCCGTCAAAACTCACACAGACAGAGTCCTGATGCAGAGTCCTCCTCTAGGAGTCTGTATCACTGAATCGGTCCCACCTGCACACCAATATTCATTCTTGGTGTGTTCTTTCTCCCACGTGCACACAAACAAGTACTATGTGTGCAGACCTAAAAGCACAGCCTAATGATATTAAAATGAACCAGGGAAAAATGGCTTTGCAGACATAAGCTATAGCAGAATGTCATGTGGTCAAAGAAAACTACACGGACATTAAAATATATTAATACTTGAATGGAAAGTAATGAGGTGTTCCTTGGTGAGAGAATGAACACCCCACACACAATCAGCTTTGGACCCCAACTCTTGGGTCTCTGGTCACCCACAGTTCTGTAAGTGAAAACCTATTGTAGATGTAACCATCTTGTTAAATCAGAAACACAGAGCCAATGCAGAGATGAAAGCCCAAGAGGTCAGAGTAATAGCTAAGCGCTAAAAACCTTACCCTTCACTGCCGCCCCTGTCCTTCCCTCTGCAAGAGACCTACTTCTGTGTCTCTGCCTTTTTTATAGACTTTCTGTTCTGCCTTCTCATCGGTTGTAAACCCAACCACATGATCTCCTCTTCACTGCCTGTCTGTACAGACCTCCAGGTCTTCTATGGTTGGTATGGAGATTAAAGGCGTGTGTCTCCATGATGGCTGTGTCCTTGAACGCACAGAGATCTGACTGTCATGTGATCTGGATTAAAGGCGTATGCCACCATCGCCCAGCTTCTGCTATGGCTTGATATTAGCTATGACCCCCAGGCAACTTTATTTATTAACATGCAAATAAAATCACATTTCAGTACAAATAAAGTATCACAATAATCTGTGCCAGGTAAAGGGGGAAGTATTACAACTGCCCCTCCTTAGAATTGGAAATAGTTTGTACAAAGGGCTTGGTCAGCACCCTCTGATGAAGCTCTCCCAGGCACAGGACAAACCCTCCTTTGATAAGGAGAAAACCTCAAGAGAGCAGCCTGACACCAGAAGGTAGAAAGAAGTGTGACACATCTGAAGACAGGAGAAGAAGCAGTAGCCACCTCCTCGCTGAGGCACTTATGTATCCCAGGAGCTCCTCCCTCGACGCAGTTACTTACAGAGGCTCAGTGTTGAACCTGCTGCTTCCCGAATTCCTTTCCCTCTTCATCTCTCCTTTTTGGATACTAGCCAATTGCGTAAGGCTGCTTGCCTTGATACCCTTGGCACTCCATCCTGCCACCCTGCTCCCCACACTCCAGACAGCTGCTGACAGGCTGCCACTACTCATCCTGCTTTGCTTGCTTGACCCTGGTTCATAAAGCATCAGTTTTTATTCTTCTCTGATCTGGCTCTTCTCCCTGGCAGCTGCCAAGCATCTCCAGCTTCCCAGCTTCCTCCCCTGTTGTTCTGGTGGGTTTGCACACTCTCTCTCTCTCTCTCTCTCTCTCTCTCTCTCTCTCTCTCAAACTCCAATCAATTTGTCCTCAAGTTGGTTGCTAAATCTATTTTTAAATTCCTTGATGTATAAGACAAAGAAGCTAGAAGAGGGACTGTGTGTTCCAAGCAACAGTTACTTCTGAGGAGAAGAGGGAGACTGGACCCAGTTGGAGCCTGAGATGAAGGGATAATTCAATCTAGGGTTTAAGGACTTCTGTATTAGGTGTATATTTCCTACTAAGATTGTATTTGTATTTTTGAAGCAAAAGTGATAATTAATTAAAATTAAATAGGATTCTGGTGCATTTTTAAAGTTGTCTTAAACACCCATTATCACCTGTCATAGTTGTGCTTCTGGGTCTTTACATCACAAAGGAGCTGGCTGCTTCTCTCTCACTGCTGACTCCAATTCACACTGGCTGCTTCTGTCTCTGTTGTTAGAAAGGCCCAACAACCAGGTCTGTGTGGTGCGCACTTATGACAATAAAACTGAAGTCTGTGGTGAGAAGAAGATAATCATTTTCAAAGATTTACAAAGATTTTTTTTAAAGCAGAAGAAAACAGCATAAAAAGGGAGGCTAGGGGGCTACTGTTACAAATTTTTCACCAAAGGAAAAAGAAATACAACCCCTCTCACAACACACACACACACACACACACACACACACACACACACACACACTCAGCTAACACACACCTTTCTATGGCAGTGATTTTTCCCCATACTTATTTCTGTACATAATTGTAGCCCCTCTTTTTCATTTAGGTGTAATATGATTATCATATGGCCATTTTGGATTAGAGACAGCCCTGGCCCAGTAACCATGACAATAAACTAAGTAGAGCAATACAATGAGTAGTATATGTATATGACAATGGTAAGAGAGCTATTGGCACTTTATAATAGGAGATGAGAAGATGAGGAGACGGTCACAGGATCCTCACCCAAGATTCTAGCAATTTCTCCCTCCCACCAGCCAGCTCCCTCTTAGGTTTTGATATGGCCAGGTGGTGGTTCAAGAGGGTGCTGGGGCAGATTGCTGGGGGCTAGAGGGTTCATTAGAACAGCTATTAAGGCCATAGACAGACACACAGATAGAGGGCAGAAGTGTGGCAGAGGCTCTGAGGAGTGTGGTTCAGACAACATGGTGGGTTCTGTGAAGAGAATCACAGCCCATGTGGCAGAGGAGGGAGCCTCTTCTTCTGCCCTTTTAGAATGGACAGGTTCACAGCAAGAACCTGCAGTCAGGCTCTCTGATTCCCAGCGGGAGATAGGGAAGGGGTGGGGAGTGGGGAGCATGGGCATCAATAATACTAATACCCCTTTGACGATAACTCACTTCCCAGGTGGGCGTGGTATCACAAGCTGTCTCGCTCAGAATCTGTAGACAATGTCACCATGGTGTTCCTGTCAGAATCTGTGAGAGGGGCAGAGCTACTGCAAACCAGCAGCTAGATTCGCAGGTCACAAGTCTACACTCCTTATCTGCAAGTGATCTCTGGAGATGTCACAGCATACAGGAAATGTGAAATTAACTGAATGTGGAGCTTCATGATGCTACTACCATGCACTCATCATGTACAGTGGGGTAGAACTTAGCAATGATGATGAGCTATTTCTGTGAGGAACCTCTCCCCCATGCTCCTGTAAGTAACTCCAGAAAACTCACTAGTTCACCAGGTTGAAACCTGGGTAGAATCATTACTTTGGTCTATTGTTGATACCCTATCTGGGGTGACTAGATGTTTGTCCATATACAACAGTGAATACGAAGAATTTGATGACCAAAAGTAAGAATGTATACACCTGAATAAATCTGGATTTAGAAACAAAAAGAAATAAACAGAAGAACTTCAGAGTAATGGGTATCACATAAACAGCCAAGTTTGCCACTGTGACAAAAGGAAATTTTCATGCCCTGTGATCTGTACCCTCCCCTTCAGATTTTTTAAAAAGTACTTATAATAAATTTATAATAAGTTTAGACCTCAAGATAAATCTTACAAAAAATGCTTGCCTGGAAAACTCCAGTTATAGTTCAGCCAATGTGGGTTGTGTCAGAGTAACTTACTAATGAATATAAGCAAGTGCGTCTGTCAAGGTTTGGGGAAGGCTCTACACCAAGTGGACACACAGATTACCAAGTTCCACAAGAGAACATGAAGAACTCCACATTCACTCTGAAAGAGTGTAAAATTTGATAAATCATGAAATAAGTACACTGTTTCAAGAATTTATCAAAAGCATGGGACTATGTATGCCCTTTGTTCCATTCCCACCCCCAAGAAGTAACCATTTAAACCCAGGTTTGCCTAGCACTGGGGCTTCTCCCAGCGCTGTTTCCTTTCCCATTGCTGTGATAAAACTTCCTGACAATAAGCAACGCAGGGAAGAAAGAAGTTCATTTGGATTACAATTCCAAGTCATAGTCCATCATTTAGGGAAAGCCAAGACAAGAACTGAAGCAGCTCATCATATCACACACACAGTCAAGAGCAGGGAAGAATAAACACATGCTCACTTGCAGGCTGGCTGCCTGGCTTGTTTGCTTTCTGACTACACTTGGCCATTTCTTCTCATTTCCCTTTTATACAGTTCAGGGCCCAGCCCATGAAGTAGCAGATGGGTCTTCCTATATCTATTAGCAATCATGACAATCCTCAACATAATCTAGAGACTTCTTCATTAAGCATCTTCCCAGGTGACTCTAAGTTGTGTCAAGTTGACAGTTAAAACTGCACAGGGCTGGTCACACAGGAGTTTAAACCAGGACAATTAACTCCATTGGAAGGTTGGCCAAAAATCTTTTTTCTTCATCAAAGTCTACAAATAAGAAGGTGGCTTGATAAAGACGGGAATTTGCATTGAGCAAAGAGCTCACTTCTTCAAGGTATGCAAGTCGCACAAGTGAGTAAGTGAGGGTCAAGATCATACAGAAAGGCATCCTATCATAGTCCAGATCCCATTGCTTCTCTGAGCACACTCACCTGCAGTAGTCTCTTTCTTCAATAAAGAAATGCCAATCCCCCTGCAGACCCTGTCTGTAAATATCTAACACCCTAACAGACTCAGGTGCCGATATTCCAAGAAAATGAAAGGCACCATGTTCATTTACCCCAGGAAAGTTCACAGGACACCTGAGGGCTACCAACATAAGACAACTAGATTGTGATAAAGCACCATGACTAAGGAAACTCACAGAAGAAAGAGTTGATTGGGGTTTAAGGTTCCAGAGAGCTAGAGTCCATCATGGTGCAGAGACATGACATCAAGTGCCTGGAGCAGGAAACTGAGAGTTCAAGTCTTGAAGTACAAGCACAAAGCAGAAAGAGTGAAGAATAGGTGGGATGGGACTATAAACACTTGAAGCCCACCCCCAGTGACATACTTCTTCCTGTAAGACCCCACCTCCCAAAGGTTCTGAAACCTCCAAATAGGTACCCAACGTTCAAACCTGAGTCTACAGAGGGCATTTTCATTCAAACTATAACACCTCTCCTTTCTACATCCTTGGAGTCATACACCTATACTCATATTCCTTCCCTGAATTCCCTCCCCTCCCCCCTATTGCCCAGCAATCAATGACTGTCCCAGCATCTGCTACAGCTGCTGCATGTCTCGATAAATTATCCAAGGACTTAAAAACCTGGAACCATACTGTAAGTGTACTCTGAATCCTGATGTCAACCAACATCAGCCTCAAATCTCCTCCCCCAAAGGACAAACTTCTTAGGCTCTTGGAAAAGGAGCAGCTAAAACCATCAAGCCCAGAACATAGGCAAGGATCCAGCAGAGCTAGAAAAAGACCCATGTTAGGAAGCAGAAACCCATGCTCTTACAACTGAATAAACCAACAATGAGATCCAGTGTAGCAGCCTAAGGCTGAAGTTTAAAATGAAAACTAGAGAGTCCCTTCAGGACTCCAGCCAGGCTAGTGAGCATTAATCACCATAAAATAATTGTCTGCTCCTTGGAGAGGGTCACAAGTGCATATGGAGACTGTCTTTACAGTTCTGAGTCACAAACAAAGCCTAACATGGACAGTCAAATGAGGAAGGTAAGAACAGCCCTAAAAGCAACCCACCTCCACCCTAATCACAGGTAAATCTGGGAGAATTCAAAGCTTTGCTGACTAGGCAGACCCCTGACCCCTTAATAAAAGTCTACCAGAAGAAGACTGTCTTCTTTTTTGTTTTTTGTTTTTTGTTTTTCTTGCTTTTGTTGCCACAGTTACCTGACAAAATCTCCTTAAGGAATGATTGCAGTTTAAGGGTGTAGTCCATCATGGCAAGAGGAGACTAGCAACAGGAACAGGAGGGAACCTAGCACAAGAAAAGAGAGAAGACTGCCCATGACATGGTGCCACCCACACTCAGGACAGGGTTTTCATCTTCAGTTCAGTTTCTATTGCACAGCCCTCGTGGACAGAACCCTCGTGGACAGAGCCCTGTGGACAGATTTCTCATGGACAGTTCCCTTGTGGACAGAGCCCTTGTGTAGCTGGAAGTTTTCCTGTGTCCTGGCCGGCCAGCAGTCAGGACAAATCTCTCCCATTTGCGTCCCCAAGTAAAGACACAGAGGCTTATATTAATTATAACTGCTCAGTCATTAGCTCAGGCTTATTACTGACTAGCTCTTACACTTAAATTAACCCATAATTCTTATCTATGTTTAGCCATATGGCTTGGTACCTTTTCTCAGTTCTGCCTTGTCATCTTGCCTCCTCTGTGTCTGGCTGGTGACTCCTGACTCAGTCTTCCTCTTCCCAGAAATTTCCTTGTCTGCTTATCCAGCCTATACTTCCTGCCTGGCTACTGGCCAATCAGCATGTTATTAAACCAGTGTACAAAAGCATTATCCCATAGCACCCTTGGGAACAGAACCCTCACAGACAGAACCCTGTGGTCAGAACCCTCATGGGCAGAGTCAGAGGTTGTGTTTCATGCTGGTTCTGATCCAGTCAAGTTGACAATGAAGACTAACCATGACAAAGAAGTCTACCCATTTCCAGATTCATGTGTGTCTATCTGGCTTTTACTGTCCTTAACATGATGTTTACCTTTGTATAGAAAGTAAGGTGTCATGCCCCTCCCCACCAAAAAAAAAAGGAAATTCTGTCATGAAACAAATGAGTCTGAGCTGAGGATACAGATCAGTGTTAGAGTTTCTGCTTAACATGCCTGGAGGGGGTGGGGTTGTGTCCTTGGCCCTGGACACCAAGACAAGAAGAAAGAGGGTAGAAGGGAAAGGAAGAGAGGGGAGGGAGGGGGAAAGGAAGGGGATTCAGTGTCAGTCATGGGGACACACACTTGCAATCCCAGTCTTAGAAGGTAGGGAATCATGAATTCAAAACCAGCCTGGCCTACATAGTAATAAGACCTTGCCCAACACACATAAACAAATGAAAGAATGATATTCAAAGATAACTTAATTGTACAGCTAGAAGATAAAGAATTAAGAAGAGAAATATATATGTATATACTAATTTATTATACACATATGCTACTTTGTTACATGTTATACCAATTAATTAAAATCTGTTATAGAAAGGGCACAAAATCAGCATCAGAGAAAAAAAAAGAAGTATCCGATGCCCACTCTATGAAGGGAAAGTCAGAGATTAAGTTCTGATATGCTCATCAGAGGACCCAGTGGAGTAAACATGGTGAGCTGAAAAGAAGTTACCCAAACTGAAAAGCAAGTTGAAAAATAAAAAGCCAGAGTAAGAAACCTAAGCAAATAACTGAACAAAGCCTTCCAGACCCCTGGGACATCTCAAGGCGCCTCCCACAACAAAAAGACGGCTGCTTACTCCTCCCTCCCAGAGGGTTTTGACTTCACTATGTATATATATATATTTTTTTACTTATTTTTATAGTCTTTCTGCTAGGTCATAGACCCTCTAGCTGCCTCTCTTCCTCTCTAGAAATCAGGCCATGCCACCATCCTGCAGCGCAATCATGCTGGAATATTCTCTCTCTCTCTCTCTCTCTCTCTCTCTCTCTCTCTCTCTCTCTCTCTCTCTCCCTCTCTGTAGAGAATAGTAAAGAGAGTATGTTGTGCTGCATACCTCCCCCTTGCATCTGCAAGATTAAGTTTATGGTCCCACCTAGTGCCTCCATGCTCTTTGGCCTGTAGACCTGGCCATGCTAGATGATGTGGTACAAAGATTACTCAATACCCCCCGCCAAGGCCTTTGAATGGAAAGTTCCCTCTTTCCCTTTAGAGACTCCATCATCTTCTATATGGTGGCTATGTTTCTGAGCAATGCAATACCACAGTCTCCACTTGACTTAACAATGCTCCATTATGGCACCACATTAAGACAGCACAATGCACCATAGTGAAATTATCATGTTCCTTCATAGCAATGTCCCATTGTGATACCAAACTGCTACATTGATTCGCCACAATATTCATTTAGCATTACAAAGTCTCACAATACCATGACAATGCCCTACTGACTTGTCACAATTCCCAGCTGTGATACCAGAGTGCCTAATTGTGAAATCACAATGCTATATCATCAAATTATAATGCTCTCTTATTACAGCACAATACTTCACTGAGACATCAAAGTGTCCCATTGATAGCACATCTATTGTGACACACCACAATGCTCTATTGTGACATCAAAATGCTCCATTGTGACACCACAAGTCACCTATGATATAACTATGCCCCACCAGCATAACAATGCTCATTCATGACATCATAACATTCAATTGTGACTTCATAAAGCTGAATTATTATATTACAATGCTCAATTAGGCCTTCAAATTGGTCTATTGTATCATCACAATGGCCCTTAATGATACCACAATGCATTCACTGTGGCATTACAATACTTTAGTGTGAGACCACAACAATTCATGTGATTTTAGAATTCATCATTGCCACCTCACAATGCCCCATAGTGTCATCATAATGACTCTATTGTGCCTTAACCATTTCTGAACTGAGGCATCATAATGTGCCATTCTGACAACAGCACAATGCTCACTTGACATCACAAGCCACCACTGTGACATAATACCCAAAACTTAAATGAAAATGCTGCATTGTGACAGGACAATGGTTCACTGTGGCATCTCAAGACTAAATAGTATTATGAAGTTGCACTGTGAAGCCACAGTGCCACATTGTCTCATCAAATGCCCCACTGTAACATCACAATGATGTTTGGAAATCAGATGCTTCATTGTAGTATCAACATGCTTAAATTAATGGCAGTATCACCATGTATCACCATGACATCAAACTGAACAACTCTGTCATCACAGTGTGAATTTTGGCATCACAAGTCTCACGTTCACAATGCTGTATTAATCCTTACAAGTCCCCACCAATGAACATTATGACTTAACAATGTACTGTTTTAATGGTATGGTATGAATTTGTGACATCACAAAGCCCAGTATCACAATGCTTCATTGGTACATCACAATGATCTTCACAATGATCTTCTGCACCATCACAACATGGCATATGCAAAAAAAAAAAAAAAAAAATCCACGAATGTGGCATCTGAGGGGCAAATAAGGAAATACACACTTTCTGATGGTGACTTTCTCTTTTACTTCATCTTTAAAATCTCTTTCTGAAAATCTGTCTCCACACAGCTACATTTCCCACACATCTCTTCTGTACACCTATGCATTTCATCTATACAGCTCTCTCTTCTGTTCACACATCTCTCCTCAACAGCTACATACCTTCTCTCCACATAAATCTCTTCTATCCATCCACACATCTTTACACAGCCACACATCTCTACACACTGCTACATTGGCTTGTACAGCTACAACTCCTTCTTCTACACACACTTCTTCTCTCTACCCTGCTACATTTCTTCACTCATGACTTGCATCTCTCCTCTACATCACTCACTCACTCACTCACTCACTCACTCACTCACTACTACCTCACTCACTGACACATTCTTTCACTCACTATCTCTCCTCTACACACATATCTCTGCTCTACAAACATCTGTCTCCACAGCAAAAACTCTGGACAAATATCAGTTACATTTTCAGGGTCACAAAGCATTTCTTGAGTAAACAGTAAGAGACAGAGCCATTCCGATACACTTAAGGACTAACCTGGCTTTTCTCAGGCATGGTGAATGAAGTAAGCACATAGCTCTGAGTGGTTAGCATTCCCAGACAGAAAATTATATTGAAATGTAGGACTTAAACAATAAACAGTTAGCTGGACCTTGAGGATAGGAGCATGTGCAGAAAGTCAATTGCTGCATGGAGTTTATGTCTTAATGTTATCCACCTGGCTTTGGTTCAATGAAAAGACACCTGGGAATTTGCCCTTGTGCAATTCATTTCTAGGGGCAACTAGTCTATTTTGGATTTGCTCTGATGTCTTAACCAAATGTGTGAAAAGCTGTCATTGTAGCTGAGAATACAGTTATTTCCCTATGTCAGAGTATGAAAAACATCCTAGTATTATTTCTACTCATCAGAATTATACATCTTAAGCAGAAACCATCTTCCTGACCATCCACAGCTATAAGTGTATCCAATAAACAGAATATTTACATGAGGGAAACACAAAAGCAGTGGGAAAACACCCACAGCTGTTTTCAGGGATGAAATGCAGTGGCATGTGAGAAAAACTACAGACAGAAACAACGAGTCATTTACAGTCAGTGACCCACAGTCTTTACCAAGTGGAGCTCCCCATCAGAGAATCATCTGGTGAGTTGACCTGTTGAATACTAGTTGTCACCTACTGTATCCTCCCATGGCCTCTGGCAATCACAAAGGTGAATTCTGAGGATTTAATGCTCCCTTTTGCTTTTGAAGTGCCCTGTTGTAACACCACCATGAATATTTCTTACAACACAATATCCCATTGTGGCAATATAATGCTCTACTGTGACATCATAATATTCCATTGTGGCATCATGATGCTGTTTTTGACATCATACTGCTAAACTGTGACACCATTTTGCCCATTGTGACATAATAATGCTTCATTGTGACATAACAATGCTGAATTATGGCATTACAAGGCTGAATTTTCATATTAAATGGTCAGCTTAATCATTACAGTGTTCCATTTTACAATTGCAGTGCTAAATTGTGATGTCACCATCCTCTTTGTGATGTCAGCATACCCTATTTTTCCAGGCAGTGTCATCACAATACCCCAGTATGATACAAAAATGTTTTATTATTACATAATACCTTATTGTAACATCACAATGCACCACTGTAACATCACATTACCCATTGATGCTACGGATTTCATTGTGATACAATGCCCCATTGTGATGTCACTGTGTTTTACAACATCTCAATGCTCCATGTTGACTGTACAGTGCTTCCTTGTGACATCAAAATGCACACTATGCCATTACCATGAGAACTGTGTCAGTACAATGCTGAGAACCTGAAGACCTGTACTCCTCCTTCAGCACTTACCCTGATAAGTCTCCCCTTCAGGGTAATCTCATGGCAGCTTCTTTCCATCAACCTCCACTTAAGTTTTAACACATTCAGCCTCTAGTCTTTTCTGAATTGTTGTACTTGGATTCACTGAGGCAAACCTAAACTTCCTATGGAGAAGATGAATATATAAGTGCTAAATTCTCATTATTTTGTAGTAAGAAATGTCTCCATTTGTTTTTCATTTTTGAACACTATTTTGTTAAATAGTACTATCAGTTTGTGGGATATTTTTATTTTTGGTCCTATAAATATTCCATTCATTTTCTTGTTTCCAAACTGTTTAGAAAGTTAGTTGTCAGTCTTATCCTTGCTCCTTTCAAAGTGGCCTTTCTTGTCTTCTTATATTTTTGAGATTTTCTTGTCTTTAGAGCTTAGTGGTAAACATAATGTGCCTGAGAGTGGTGTTCTATGCGATTATTTAAGTCAGTATTCATTGGGTACTTTTTATTTTGGTTTTGTTTTTATTTATCTAATTTTATGTGTATGAACGTTTTGCCTGCATACATAGCTGTGCCCCGCATGTGTGCCTAATGCCTGCAGAGGCCAGAAGAGGGCATCAGAGCCCCAGGAACTGGCGTTACAGACAGCTGTGGAGCTGTCCTGCGGGTGGTAGGAGTCTAACCCAGGTCGTCTGGGAGAACAAGTCCTCTTAGCCAATGAGCCATCTCTCCAGACCTCATCAAGGCACTTGATCAGTGAAACAGCATCTGCCATTGAATTTGGAGTGCTGGCTTTTAATTTTTTTTTTTTTCAAATGTGATTTCTGGGTTTTCTCATGTTCTCTGGGTTTCCAATTATGTATACATTCTACATCCCCCCTCAATTTTTTTTTTGATCACATGGGAGGCTGTATATCTCTTTGTTCATTATTTCTCTATTCTTCACACATGATAGTATCTACCCTGAAGTTCTCTGCATTTACTAATCTTTTTTATTGTGCCCATTCTGAAGTTAATTCCTTTAACTGAGTTTCTTATTTCAAATACTGTGTTTTGTTATTTTTAGGACAGTCATTTGATCTTGATTTTATTTATTATGATCATAATTTCTCACTGAAAATTTCTGTTTTCTATTTATTTTGTTTTATTGTCAAATATTATTATGCTTTCTAAAGTCCTTGTTTGCCAACTTTTTGTTATCAGCTGTTTTATCACCATTAGATATTTTTTCTTGAATTTACAACTCATAAATTCTTAGAGTGTTATGGATAAGACTTCATCATAGAATTTCCCCCCTAAAAGTAATGGCAAGATACCTCAGAGGGTAAGCTCTCATACTACTCTTGCAGAAGACCTGAGTTTGGTTCCCAGTACCCACATTAGGTGGTTTAAAACTCCAGCTAGCTCCAGGGGAATCTGATGCACTCTTCTGGCTTAGAAAGAATCTGCATTCACATACACAGAGTTCAACAGACACACACTTCCATAATTTTTTAAAAAATAAAAAAATCTAAATGAAAAAAGAACAGTGACTTTTGCCTGAGTGACAGGTTAAAATGCCAATAGATCATTTTGCTCTAAGTGAAGTCCTGGTAGAAGATTATGTTAACAGCCTTTAGTTCAATTTTTAGTCAAATACACATGTTATTACCAATATGGAATCCACTTTACAGAATCTCAAGTAAATGACCTGGCATTTCATACATTTCAAAAAGCAGTTATCATGCTTTCAAACAAATAATCATCGTTCTTCATTCCTGGCCTCTATGAATAAGTGTGCTGTTCTTTAATCAGCCTAAATCATGTGTGATTCCACATCCAGGAAGTGATCACTGATAGCTGTGAAGTTTGCCACACCGACCAGAACTCTCTCCATAATTCTGTGGACAATAATGTCCCATTTTTTTTTATTGGGGTATTTGTACTTTTTTTTAAATTTTTTTTCTCAAGTGGCTCAAGGGGGCTAGACCTTGAATCTGGGGTCTCACACATACTAAACCCATGCTCTGTCATTAAGCACCTACATTTCTTTTCCTAACCACTTAAAAAAATCAAAGGTACATTTTTAAAAACTCAGATTGAAGAGAAATAAAACTTGTTACAAATAAGAGCATGCACCTACCTGTCTTGTTTCTCTCCAGTTCCCTACCCTGTCTGCATTCACAATGAATGGAACCACTCTGAATCTTACCAAGGATGAATGTCAAATTCTGAAGTAGAATTAAACATAACAACCTCCCAGGAATAAAGTAAATAATGCTTGACTTTAATGAGCAGCTCGTGTGAAGATAAAGCCCATGCTGAGTCTTAAAGTTAAGGTTTGAAAAATTAAAATTAGACATATACTAGTACATAAACCAGAAAATATAGGTATCTGAAGATGCCCTAAGGCATCAGGAGAAAAAAATGTGCCATTTAACTATCTCATAGAAAAATTCTAGAGTTTCCCTCTTGTTTCCTCAGTCTGAATTCTGTGCAAGAGCATGAGAATGCACAGCCAAGTTTATAGGAAGGTAGTTGTATTAATCAGGGTTCTCAAAAGGAACCAAGCCAATAGAAAGACTATGTGAGGCTTTATTAGATCATCTTACTGGCCTGGGTAATCCAATGATGGCTGTCTCATAGTGGAGAGGTCTAGAATCCCGTAATTGTTCAGTCCATAAGACCCAATATCTCAGTAGTTTCAATCTGGCCCTGAAGCCCTGGAGGATTCCTGAAGAACTCCTGGTCTTCATCCTATTTTGAAATCACAAAGAGGTTGTTGAAGGAATGCCGCAGTAAAAGGGTAGGTGGACTTGCCAGTGAAAGTTCAGGCAAGCAGGCCAATGCCAAGTCCCCTTCTTCTTCTGTGTCCTTCTATCTGGGCTACCACCAGAGGGTGCTGCCCACATTTTGGGTGGGTCTTCCTGCCTCAAAGAATATAATCAAAAATCTCCTTCACCGGAGTGCCTGGCATCTAGGACTTTAGTTGATTCTAGATAGGCAAGTTGACACAACCAAGATTAGTCACCACAGAAGCAATATACAAATGCAAGAATCACCAAGCTCCCGTCATAGGACCACATGTGATCAAGCAGAAGCATTGGACCAAGAGCTTCAGATTTCCCAGAGTTACCTTGGGGTAATTAGATACTTCAATTCCTCTTTATTTTTCTTTGTGATGATTTTTCTGAAAAGTTTATATCTACATATCACTATCAATTTGTTTTCCTGAAGAATCAAAAACAATTAACAACAGCTACTATGGACTTGTAGAAATAAATATATAAATAATTGTGGTGGCCCACAGAGGCTTCTTGGTGAGACCTCACTCAGGGTCAGAGAATCTGGTCTTACTCTACACAGCAGGGCTGCATAATGGGATGATTTGGCCAAAGGCTGGTTACCAGGTATTTGGAAGGTCTACAATTGGCTGTACCATGTGCTTTGATCTTGCAAGCGGGAGGTCTTTTGCCTCTCCCCTTGGCATATTATAAAAAGCCCTTTTGAATAAATCTCTAGGTGACTGGGTATTGACCCAGGTCCATCCAGAAGCTATCTTGTGTCTCTGTCTTTCTTATTGTCTCTTTATATCTTTCTACCTAATATTCACTCATTCCTCTCTCCTCCACCCAAGAACCCTTCAATAGGTGGGAACAAGGTCAGAGCTGGACTCTGACAGACTCCCACAAAAAATTTTCTCAAAGTGAAGGCATGGGCTGGAGATATTACTCAGCAGCAAGAACACTTTGAAGAAGAGCCCAGTTTGGTTTCTAGTGCCTACAATGAGTGAAGGGAGAGGGGTTTCACAGCCTCCTGTAATTCCAGTTCCATGGGATCTGACACCTTCTTCTGGTGTCTGCACAGACATGGGTACACTTGTACAAACACATGCATTTATGTACATATGTGTTTATTCACATATACACAGATTTTAAAATGAAGATATTTAAAAGCAAAGAGCAAAATCCCGTCCTGGAGTTCTTTCCATGACATATATAGAGCCCTAGGTTTAATCCTCAAGTCTAAAAACCAGAAGAGTGATTTAAAAGAAGTAGCTGATTGATTGAAACTAAAACCCTTTTAACTTATAGGCCTTATTTGAGTTACCCAGCTGTTAGTTAATTTGTAAAATAAGATGAGAGAAAATAATATCACTTTTTTTCGCCAACAGTATGTTTCAGGTGGGTGAGCAAATCCTTCACATCTTAAGCATGTTGGCCACCACTCCGTGAATAGGATAGGTGAAGCTTGCACCTACTGCATGCCTAGTGACATACAGATAAAAGCCTTCCCTAAGCTCTTCTTTGTGTAAAACAAGAGCCTGATTTAACTCTTGTCATTCAATTGCTCAAAACCTTGGCACATCACCCACTTAGAAATGTAAATAAATGTTGATCATATGCACAGCTGAATACTGGAGAAGTAAACATTCCATTAAATGCATTGCATAAAGGAAACATTGAAGAGTTTGATGGTATCACTCTGGTTACTGACTGTTAATCTCATTCTACCTGCAGCATAATGAGAACAAGAACCAAGAAATACTATGGTCTGCAGCACACAGAACCTGCAGAATCCATGTTTGTCAAATCAATAGAAACATACTTCCCTTATCTATTATTATCTCATTTAAAAATTTATATTTGTTTATTGTGTGATTATTTTGCCTGTATGTGTGCATGTATGTTGTGCACTTCTGTTGCCCTCGGGGGTCAGATTAGGGTGTCTGATCCTCTGGAACTGTAGTTATAGACTTTTGAAGGCCACCATGTGGGTGCTGAGAACCAAACCCAGGTCCTCCGCAAGAGCAACAAGTGCTCTTAATCACGGAGTCGTCTCTCTAGCCCCTCATTATTTCATTTTAACGTCAACATTCCCTATAAGGTAGTTTTCATGTCTGTCTTTTCAATTATGAAATTGGGACTCTGGACATTAATAGCCTCCTTTAACCAATGTTTATGCTTATAAATGAGTTGGCAGCATTCTCTCTACCAGGGCTACTCTCATGTCTAGGCTGGCTCAGTAGGTAACAAATGCAAAGGCTGGGAAGTAAGAAAGGACAGAGACTTTTGAGAATCAAGGTAAAAATAGCAAGCCTCATGCTTCCTGAGAGGTAAAATGAGTAAAAATTAATGAAATATGCTAGATTTCCAAAGAACTGTAGGAGATAAAGGGAAACAGGGTGTAACCCTGAACCTATGTGTAGAACACATATTTGGGTAATATGAGGAAGACAATGGACTCTCTTCTCAGTGAAGAGACTTGGGGAGAGAAGACATTCAGCATATCTGGGGAAAGAATTTTGAGTTATAAAATGAGCATCTTCAGAATTTGCTGTGTGAAATAGTTTGCAAGAAGAACATGTAGGTGGGAAATGTAACCCATTAGAGCAATGTGTGGGTGCCAATACTGTGCAATTGCACATTTGTGGCAAAATCCTCTTTCCATTCCCTTAAACATGATGGGATGTGGAGCTTTGAGGCACAGCTTGTATCCTTCAGGTTTTCAATCCTTCCATATTTAACCACAACAGCCTTAGCTATCAACAGGTTGATAGCAATGCAGTCAGACCCTCTCCACAGTATGGAGCTCCAAACTACAGTTGCAAAAAGAAAAGCAATTAGAGCAGTGTGGGATAATTTTCTCAAGTGTGGCTGGTGGATTGCTTCAGGCTCATCCTTGTTTTTAACAATTTCTTTCAACCTGACTTATAATTATGCAACTACAGTATCCACTAGAATCAATTGGTCTTCCAAACCCAAACACGTTTATCTTTATCTAAATGTAATTTATCTGAAATGCCATGTTTGTGTGAGCATTATATAGTACTTGCATAGGCTTCTATTTTCTTCTTAAATAATGAAACACCCTAATGGAAAATATTCCCTCTAAATAAATTTTAATGAGCACTTATTTGCCCAAAGTGTCCTTTCTCTGAATGGCAGAAAATCTGATATGAACTTGAAATTGTCAGGAGCATTTTTTTTACAATAGGCTTTAAGAATAAATCATGCAAAGATGAATTCTTCTCCTACGCCTTCTTGAGCTGCAAAGGCGCAGTAACAACTTCCACCCAGATGCAAAGCGAGTGTCAAGGTCTTATCTTACATCTACACAGCAAAATGTCACCTCAGGAATCATGTCAAAGTGTAAGACATTAGGAGAACCTGAAATGAACAAGAAAGAAGCCAGATTACTACAAAGGGCATGCGTCCCAGACGATACACGTGTCTGCTAGATATTTTTAAAAATTCCATGCACTGAATCTCTCTCTTACTGAGAAAGAAAGCAAATGGTGTGCATTACTCTGTATCTTGGATGGACTAAAGAGCATGGACCTCACTGTGCAACAAGACTTAAGTAGAGACAGATGGAGAGCTTGACTAAGTGCCTTCCAGAGGAGAGTTCAAGTCATAGCAAAAATTATGAGTCAGTGGAGTAGGAAGGGGGATGTGGAAGTGCCCCTCAGACTGCAGAATGCACATTAATTGCTCCTATGGATTTTCTCTGCATTTGAAATGCTGCCAAAGGGAGTCGTTGCCATTTCTGAATCTCTTCTTTATCCTTTTTCTTTCTTTCTTTTTTTATAACGGAAATGACACTGAAAGGAATCATGTAGTTTGGTTTAAAGAATACAGAACTATATCTCACAGAAGCTTTGAAGTATAAAATCAACAACTGCAAAAATGTTCCCATTTATCAGAGAGCTGCTCTCTAGCATGGGGGGCGGGGACCTCAGTAGAATTACCAGTGAGTGCCAGACAGTCAGATTCTCCTCTCTTAAACAGTGTCAGTGGGGTGAGCGCCTCCAGGGGGAAAGGCAACAAAGTCTCACTCCTCCTGTTCATAGGAGGCTTCTGGATGCAGCCAGTAAGCCCAGGCCCTACAATCTACGGCTGCTCCACTCCCTAGCACAATTCTGCCCCAAGACCAATGGGTATCCTAAAACTTCTCCTTCCTGGAAACAAGCAACTAACGAAAAAGGCAGCTAATGGGAAGGGGACAGGGAAGAAAGGTGAAAGTCGGAGGCTGGGAGATAAGCTCAGTATATACTTATGTGAAGATTTTCCTCTGTCACAGTATCATGAGTAATGACGATATACAATGAAAGGGGGGGGGCTGGCAATCTCACATCCTGCTTCCTACTCCACTGACTCATAATTTTTGCTATGACTTGAACTCTCTTCTGGAAGGTACTTACTCAAATTCTCCACCTGCCTCTGCTTCAAGTCTTGCTGCACAGTGAGGCCCACACAGGACACAGAGTAATGCATCCTGTTTGCTTTTTTTTTTTTTTTTTTTCAGGAAAAAGAAAAGATTCAGTGCATGGGATTTTTTAAAATATCTTGTAGTTATAGTTAAAACAAAACAATGTGAAGGTATACTAATTACTAGAGTGGAGTCTAGCAAAGGATAGATATTTGAGCCCACAGATTCAAATTTTAGTCCAAATTCTTTGAAATCTGCTTCTTATCTACAGAATGAAAAGAACATACCCATTTTGTAAGGCAGGTGGGGATGCGCAAAAACAACATGGCTTTGTGGCGAATCTTCCTGTTCTCTACTAGCTTCATAGCAAGCAGATTTTGGCCCTCCTGTACCTCATGAATGCCTCTGAACACCCCAACTCTCCTGGCCGTTCTAGCCAGGATTAGCCCTCCATCCCTAGAAATGATTAAATGATTTGAACACAGAATCTCTAAAAGGCTGTGGAAGATGGAATTATTTAGTCACATAAGGAGAAACTGGGACAAAACAGTAGCTGTAATAGAGTTATTTTGCAACCAATAATGACATGTCCCCTTTTAATTTGGATATACTAATAATAATTTCTATTTTTAAAACATAAGCAAAACATTCAACAAACATTTGATAGATGTTAAGATTTAAAATTTTTAAAATTTTTACATTTAATCTTACAGCAGCTAATACTACTAGTTGATCTCCCATCCAAATGCTAACTACTGGGGGCATTGCTTACCATCTGAGACCAAGTATGTTCAGGGTAGGATGGCTGCAGACAACCTTTTCTTTTAATTTGGCCCTTGAAACAGTCTATCATTCCCAACATGGCACAACATTTCACTACTCATTTTGAAATGGAGAAATGAAGACTCTGAAGATTTATGTTGCTTGATCCAGGCTAATGAAGAGTTGGTGTAAAAAAAATAAGATTTAAGTAGAAGTTTGGTTCCAAATCAGATTCACTTTATACCGTACCTGCCTACTTGAATAAATCTCTCTGAAAGAGGTTCATCCTAGACTTTTATACTGTATCAGTATGTCTACTCAACATGAAAGACAACTCAAGCTAGAGCCAAAACTTAGCCCATTAACCATTCTTGACCCACATGCCCTCAACCCCTTTAAAGCTACCTGTCTCTGTGTAGGTATTTCTGTGAACATCAAGATGCTTGTACCAAGAGTCTAGAAGTCACCCTTAAATCTCTCAATCCTCTACCAATGAAGCATGCAGAGAACTCAGTGAGCCCATCCTCTTAAGCATCTTGTGAATCTGATTTCACCATGCTGGTGCTAGCCACCACAATCTTTCCTCTCTTATTGCAGTAATTTCCCAGAATCCATTTTTGTTATTTCAAATTTGATCCCAGGAACCATCCATCATCTTTGTGCCTACATCCTTCCTCCCCAGTACTCTCTGCAAAGTCGAGTATTCTATACATTAGACACCACCAGTTGAGTCTACCTATTCCCAAGGATAACCCACCCAATGTCCCTTTAGGTCCAGCATACCAAATCTTATCTGACCCCCAGGCATATCTATAATGCACTTTCTGGGGATGTATCCTAGCTAGCTGCCCACTTCCACATGCTTACCACTGAATTTCCCCCAGGCCTTCTGAATATGATCTCTTTTTGTGACTTCTTTCCAACTCTTCTTTCACTCCATGGCATAGAAACAATAGTGGTCTCCCTAAGGATGTTTACACACTGAGACTGAAACTCGTGGGTGGGAAATGAGAGTCTGCTGGTGTGACTAAGCTAAGGATGGCAAAATGAGAAAATTATCCTGAATGATTTAGTCTCCCCCATGGATTCACAGTGGTCCTTATTGAGGACACAAGGAGGCAAGAGAGAGGAGGATGTCCATGACATAATCAGAGTCTGGGCAGTGCAATGACTGACCAGGAGCCAGGAGCTAAGACTTGCAGCAAGATCTAGAAACTGAAGAAGACAAGGAAATGGGTTTTCCCTTAGAGCAGCCAAGAGGATCCCATTTCTACCTACATCTTGATTTTAGGTCCTTAAGACCCATTTCAGATTTCTCACTTCCATAACTATAGGATTTTCAATATGCTTTATGATAAGCCACTCCAAAGGTTACCCCAAAGGAAGCTAATATATCTCTCAACTCAGCTTACACTCTAGGACTCTGGGACTTTATGCTTCACTCTTATAATATAAAAGCATACTCCTTCTTACATGAACATATTTCACACACATCTCATGTATATAATCATCTGGGATTTTAATGTTTACCCTCTTAATTAGAGACTAATTTTATTTCTCTTGTTTCTTGTCTTGACCATGAAAATCCCTAGCTTCCTTTATAACTGATCCTAGGAGTAATTTACAGATTCAAAGAAATGGTTTACAGTGCATTCTGTATCAGGGAACACTACTGTGTATTTGTAGTCAGAATTTTTCCTGTGTCCCACAGCTGCCCAGGCCCAAATAAACACACAGAGGTTTATATTAATTACAAAATGTTTGGTCTGTGGGTCAGGCTTCTTGCTTGCTAGCTCACTCATCTTAAATAAACCCATTTCTATTAATCTATGTATTGTCATGTATGGCATGACTTTACCTGAGTTCCATTACATCTTGCTTCCCAGGCAAGAGCTTGCAACGTCTCCCCTGGCCCTGCCTTTCTTCTCCTTCTATCTTTGCTTGGATCTGCCACCTGGCTCTTATCCTGCCTTGCCATAGGCCAAAGCAGCTTTATTTGTTAACTAATGGGAGCAGCACATATTCACAGCACACAGAAAGACCATCCCACAGTGTGTATTGGTCAAATAGTGAAGAGGAATGGGTTCAGACTACAGAGAAAGAGCTGCATGTGTTTATGTCATGGAGAAGGACCATTTCCAAGGCTTAGTTTATCAGCCTTCTATGTCACACAGAAGTAGATGCACTGGAGGGCATTTGCCAACCTTCCTTGGGTGGGTGTCTGAGTCTGTATGACAAGGAAATGAGAGGTCAGGTGAAATGCAGGGGAGGCCTAGGGAACTGACTCTCCAGGAGTCTAACATCTGCCTTCACTGGGGGAGTTAGCTGTGGACAAGGCTGGGTGTCTACCTGCTATGGAGTGCAGTGACAAGGAATTAGGCACTGGTCCCCTTGTGAGGAGTGGGGAGAATTCCTAACATGCACATATACTTTATCCCAGTTGTGGCTTAAATGTGAAGTGTCTCCCACAGGCTCATGTGTGTGAACACTTGGTCCCCAGCTGGTGGCACTGTCTTGGAACACTATAGAATGGTTAGCGTATGGTAGGTGGACCCTGACTGTAAGAAGTAGGTCACTGCAGGAGGCCCTTGAAGCTTTAGAGCTTGGCCCCACTTCCTGCTCGCTCTCTGCTTCTTAACTGTCTATGTGACATGACCAGCCAGGCTCCTGCTTCTGCCTGATGCCGTATCTTCCCCACCATGATGGATTGTATCCCCTGGAACTGTAAGCTGAAATAAATCGACTTTTTCCCCCTTAGGCTTTTTTGGTCAAGGTATTTTATCATGGCAACAGAAAGGTCACTGAGATGGCCCCAAGTTACAGAACACCCCCAAATCACTTCTTTGTAGCGTAATGATAAAGAAGAGGTAGTCTGGTTTTGTGCTTGAATTAATCCATTAGAAAGTTAGATATATCTAGCTCCCACATATGGCTCTGGTAGTCACAGTTAAGCTAATGGAGTCATATTTATAACTTTCAAAGTCAGTGTGTCATGCCCACCTCATTTGTTTATCCTTAACCTTAAAGAAAAGCATGCAGACTAGATCCCTGGCACATATTACAACATAAATAAATGATAGGAAATATCATTGTTAATATCACTACAATTTTCATTCTGCTCTGAGAAAAGGACAGTATCATTTACTGAGTGCTGTCACTAACCAGGTACTTTCTCAGGCAAGCTGTGTTGCATTCTTCACAACCTTCCACTCATACACCAATGTCCAGTGAAGTAGATACCATCACTTCCAACCTGCAGGAGAGGGATCCAGCCTGGGTGGTGGTGGGATCTTTCTAGAGTAACATGGTGTAAAAATGGTGGGATGCTTGTGTGATCATGCTGAATGGCTGCAGTGAAGGCAGAATTAGCTGTTCTTTTCTTTGAGAAAGAACAATCAGTACCTCCACAGGAACACTGTGAAGAGAGTTCAGACTGGCACATAAAGTTCCTGAGAAAAGGAAATTGGCAAAACCTAATGCCAGCGATGAGAAGGTGATCAACAGAAGAAAAGTTCGAAGAGACTGTAATTCTTTCTGCCTTCTTCGAAACAGCTGATTTCCCTAGGCAAATGGAGAGTCAAATTCTTATAATTACCTATGCACACATTCCTGTCATCTTTTATATTTGCAGAAAGTACATTTTCATTTTTAAGTTAAGGAAGAAAACAGAGATGCCATTTTTCATATCCTCACAGGTTGCAAACCCTCTCCCCACTCACTTCTCTATTATACGCATCAGCACGACATGGTATCAGGACTGTCTGCAGTAAGTGAACAAGAGTGTCTAGGAAAAACCAATGAGAGAAATTTATTCTGTATCTCATTAGTGTGAAAATATAATGAACTGCTTCCTCATTCCTAGAAAGGGAGAACTCAGGGCCTCTCTCTCAATGACACATAAAGTATTCTAGCAAGAAGTGTCTGGTGAGCAGGAGTGTCAGCCCATAAGGACAGATGTGGCTCAGTAAAGTGGCTTGCACACCCATTTTCCTAGACAGCTAACTGCCTTTCCAAGACTCATGTAGGTTCTGTATCCTTAATCATGGGAAATCTAAGGTGGGCACATTCTTTCCTAGGACTTGTTTGTCACTATGGAGGTTCATGTGTTGTGGACTGAGAAGGAGCTGGCATGGGCTGTCTAGATGACAGGTAACTCCAGGATGTCAATCTTTTGACATTGCAGCCTTAGACTTCAAGTAACCTTGTCTGTCCCTTAAATCCTGGGCTGAGTTCACACTGACACCTTCTGGCATCTGATGACCTCATTGCTTTCTTCCCTAACCCCATCTGACATTCTAGTTGTCATACCCTTCTAAAACAGTAGACATGGAGCTAAGAACCATCCATTAGTCAAAATGGTCTTTTCTACATTTGTAAAAATCAGCCTTTTAGAATAGTCAGTCTCAGGGCTCCTCCAAGAAGCCAATGGGAGAGTGGTTAGTCCTAGTCCGTTTTGTGGTCTCCAACTTCCATCTTTGCTCAGCCAGACTTAGAGTCACAGTGAGTCCAAGAGGCAATGTAAGTCCTGGTCTCTAACATTTCTCCATGGACAGTAGGGACCTGGCCAGCTTCAGTCCTCACATGGGGAGAGTGAGAAAGTATTTGAATCATGAGAAGCAACTGGTATCCAGGAAAATGATGAGAAGTCAAGTCCAGATGTGGGAAGCAGGTGGGGCAAGGGGCAAAGATAAGTTGTTTATACAACAAACTGTACAACATGTGCCGATTGTTGAGGCAAGGCAATGTGAACAGTATAGTCATATTTTTAGAAAACAGACTATGGGCTATGGAAACAGTTCAGGGGATAGTATGCTTGTCACATTATCATGAGAACCTGAGTTTGAATCCCCAAAACCCACATAGAGCTGGACATCTATAACCCCAATATTCCTATAGCAAGGTGAGAGACAGGCAGAATTTCCAGAAACCTTCAGGCCAGGTAATCTGACATAAACAGTACCGAACAACAAGACACTCTCTCAAACACGGTGGCCTTCGCAGACTGATCCCTGAGCTTGCCCTCTGCCTCCATATCCACACTGTGGCACAGGCATGCCTGCATTCATACACACAAGCTTGCACATACATCGTACACACATACACATATGCCACAGGAAGAAAATATCCATATTTGACTTGTTATCTCCAAATGAAATGATGACCAGTGATTATATATTTTTCATATTGGTGCTGCAGACTTTTTTTTTCTAAATTTTCTCCATTAACCATATACCATTGTCATAATGGGAAGAAAGATGCTGCTTTTGAACACTTATAAATGGGAGCAGCAATGATGGATGCACACACGCCGCCTGGGGTAGTTTGCCCTGTGGGCTCAAAGAAGCTAAGGGCCTGTGCCTGCCGGATGGTCTGGCACCTTTACAGTGAACAAATGTATGGAGGGGTTTGGGAGAGAGAGAGGTAGAGAGGTTCATGTCCTGTGAAGAGAGCGGCATCTGTAGATGCGAAGGTAGTGAGGAACAGAGTGATGTGGGAGGCCTGCTTGCCTTCTGGGGCCATGGCAACATCCCATCCTAGGCAGCTGCCAAGAGCTGTGTCCAGTATGTGGCAGGCTGCATCAATGTCCATGGGTCCTGTTACCACCAAATGCCATGAGGATGCCAGGGGTTTGGTTCACCACATATGGCCATGTTGGTGACTGAGGGCCATGCTACCACAGGGACCATCCCAATCTGAGTGGCCTGGGCTGCCACCTGGGGCCATGGAGTATGGTGATATTTTACTTGTGCTGAAATGTGATTTTATTTGTATGTTAGTAAAGTTGCCTGGGGATCAGAGCTAAGAGTAAGACTTTAAGCAGAAATCTGGTAGTGGTAGCACATGCCCTTAATCCAATCACATAGCAGGCAAAGTCTCTGTGTGTTCAAGGACACAGCCAGCATGGTGTCACACACCTTTAATCCCAGTACCAACCTTAGAGACCTGGAGGTCTGTATAGACAGTCAGTGATGAGGAGGTCATGTGGTTGGGTTAACAGCCAATGAGAAGGCAGAACAGAAAGGCACTAAAAAGACAGGACACAGGAAGGAGGTCTCTCTCTCTCAGGGAAAGGACTGCAGCGAGTGGTAAGATAAGATGGTTTTAGCTCTTGGCTACTGCTCGATCTCTGGGCTTTTAACTCTTTATTTGCCTCTGTATTTCTTATTTAATAAGAGCATTCAGAATTTCATCTGCAATGGAGACATCCAGGCTTGAGTTCAAGCCCAGGGCCATGTCCGGGTCTTTGGTCCTGTCACCAGGGTCTGTGTTGATATCCAAGGCACCTGTTGCCATTGAGGATATGATGGGTGCCAGGAATATGGACCCCCTCCTGGGGCCATGTTGGTGTCTGAGGGACAGCCTGCACCCAGGGTGTTGCCTATCTGAGTGAACTGCACTATCACCTGTGGCCAGGGTGTCAACCAATCTGAGCTGATGCTGGAGGCCAGGGCCTGTGTTGATATCAGTGGCTCCTGTTACAACTAAAGGCTATGCATCAAGCTGCAGCCAAGGCCTTACAGATCAGTGTGGACTGTGCTGCCTCCTGGACCATGGTGGTTTTCAGGCCACCAGGGCTGCAGCAGGAGACCATGTCTGGGTCTGTGGCCCTACTGCAGCCAGGGTCTGTGCTAGTATCTATGGTTCCTGGTACTATTGAAGGCCATGTAGATGCACAAGGTATGTGACACCACCTAGGACCATGCTGTTGCCATGTTGTTTTCCAAGGTCCACCTTGCAGCTGGGGCAAAGCCAATGCGAGGCCTGCATAGTCACTCAGGGGCCATGGTGACATCCAGGCCCAAAATACTGCTAAGGACAATTTGTGGGTCAATGGTCCTATTGCAGCCAGGGTCTGTGTTTATGTCTGTGGCCCAAGTTCCCACAAAAGGTTACAAGGATGCCTAGCTTCTGGGTCTCTACCTATGACCATGTGGCATCTAAGGGATGTGTAGCTGTGAAGGCCATGTTGACCTGAGTGGCCTGGGCTGCCACTGTGGCCATAGAATCTTCTGGGCCTGGTTGCTGCCAAGGGCCTTGTCTGGGTCTGTGGCCCTACCATAGCCAGGGTCTGTGTTAAGGTCTGTGGCTCTTGTTGCCACCAGGGGCCAAGCCACTGCTTGGGGCCTCTACTACCACCTAGGACCATGTTGGAGTCCAGGGACCATGCCACTGCTGGGTCCATGCCAATCTGAAAGGCATATGCTGCCACCCAGGTCCAGGGTGACATTGAGGTCCATGCTGCTACCACCGACCATGTCTGGGTCCATGGTCCTGCTGCAACTGGGATGTTGTCCATAGTCCATATTACCACAGGACCCATGTAAACCATGTGTTGAACTGTGTCTTGAAACATGAGTTGGGCTTGCTTAGCTGACCCCGCCCCTCACTAGCCCAGGGTGAGCCTCTGCTTCTCTGTCCCTTACCGGCCCTAGGGTCCAGATGGCCCTGGGATAATGGAACCTGTAGACCTTGGCATGAGAAAGCTGGTCCCCCACCAAACTTGGGAAAAATGGCCCCATCCCTCACCACAGTCATTGGAGAGCTGGCTTCACTCTTCACCTGAAGGGAGTGGTCCCAGCAGCCCAACTCAGGAGTTACCCAGGTACATATCCAGGGCTTTGAAATGGAACACCCCAACATCTATCCCATCTATGAACTGCTGGATGATTCAGGGCAATAGCCAATGTCAGGGAGTTTCTGTGGTGGTTCAGTGATAACGATGTGCTGGGGGCCAGAGGCCTTGAACCTGACCAACAACACATTACACAATGAACATTTGAAAGGAAAGCTGTGTGGACAAAAGGGTCTACTGCATGATACACAGCAGCTCCCAGTGCCACTAAGACAAATGAAGAGGTGATGGAGAGGCAAAGACTGAGGAGCAAAATGGTTTTTTGTTTTGTTTTGTTTGTTTTCCTATTTGTTTCTTAATTGAAATTGATGTTCTTATTTGAATTTTTTTATTTTTATTATTTTTCCTTCTTTTTTATCTTTATCTTATTCTTATTATTTCTTTGTTAGATTTTTTTGGGAGGACACACTACAAGGGTGAGGGGCAGATGCAGAGATAGGTGGGGCTGGGGTGTATGATGTGAAATTCCCAAAGAATCAACAAAAAATTTTACAAATGATCCACACTGCCCTGAGAGCAGGAAGGGGGGCTAGTCACAGAGCCAAGTGAGTCCAATAAAAACCAAACAGAGTCATTCTCTAGGCTCCCCTTTGCCCACAGATGGCTTTCCTCTAACCAATGTAATGAAGCATTAAAATGTGCACATCACCAAATGATTAGTTCTTAGACCGAGAAATTTCTAGATAAGCAACTGCCTTTGTATAGATCACAGCGGGGTTGCTCAGAACAGGAAGAAGAGGAGATAGCTTCCACTAACCCCCATCTCAGAGCTGAGCAACTTCCTCTTGACTTTTCCTGTCCTCACCTGGAGAGTAACAGGTAACACTGAACAAGGGATAAAGCAAAGGAAGGAGGAGTCAGAGACGTTGGCCTGATGCAGTGAGTTGGAGGTCGGCACTCAGGACCAGGCTTCAAAGGAAACAGAGTTTCATGGCCAGTTTTGTGAACAGTTTTGGACAACTTACTCTCATCTGGCTTCATGTTCTTCATCCCTATATGTGTTCCCTCTCTTGTCTCTAAGTAACCAAGCTTGACGTTTACCAGAAAAAAAAAATTTTTTTTTGACTACTCATAAAATGAACTAGAAAAAAAGTGGCAACTGTGAATCAGAAACACAAACACAACATCTCAGCTCAGTAAATTTGCCATAGAAATGAAGTGTGTTTGCCTTTCCTTTGGCATCAAATGAAAGGGAACTCAAACACTGTCACCCAATACACACTTCAGATAAGCTGCAACAAGAAGTATAAGGGAAAAGCTCGGTACTTTCAACACAAAGCCAAACTGTCGTAATTGCAGAAGTCTGTAATCTAATAGGAGCTGCCAGATGCACAAGTCTCTGGAAGCAGGGTTGATCCACAATGATACAGGGTGTGGTGCATTATAGGACTGTGTGCTAGCTGGTTTTAACATTCAACTTGACACAGTCTTGATTTCCCTAGGAAGAATCTTAATGAAGAATTGTCTGGATCAAGTTGGCTTATGGGCATGTCTGGGGGTTGGGGGTTTGCCTTGAAGATTCAGCCCACTATGGGTGACACCATTCCCTAAGCTGGGTCCTAAACTACTTGGGGTTTAGGAACTAGCAAGCACAAACCAGGATGTGTGTATTCTCTCTTTGCTCCTGACTGCAGTTGTGATATTAGTAGCTACTTGAGTTCCTACCTTGACTTCCCTAAAATGATGGACAGTAACTTGAAACTGCAAGCCAAATAAATCCTTTTTTCCCTCTGTTGTTTTCTGGCAGAACAACAGAAATGAAACTATCAGAGGCTGGTTTAACATGCTTATACCTCAGAAATCCACTGTCTTTGACACGGATACTGGGGATCTGAGCTTTTTGGGTTGACAAGATTGCACTCATTTTAAGACCCTGATTTTTTCTCCATTTGGCTAGCATACTCCAGTCTTAATACAATTCTTGTGCATGCACACATCTCTAAATCCAGACTTCCCTCTTCCTAAGGACACCTGCCCCACAAGATTGCAGACTCAAGCTGCTCCTACATGATCTAATCTTAACTAATAGCACCCGTAACAACCCCATCCCTATAGAATCTCCTTCCTGGAGAACTAGGGATTAGGACAGCAATGTGGGCATATTAAAGGCACAAAATTGAACTCACACTATTTTATAAATATAAAATACTTAAGGGATCACAAAGATTACATGTGAAAGATTTCATTTATAATTTTATAAGGATTATATACTGAGCCACAAATATTTTGGATATGTCAAATGAAATGAAATACACAATATCAAAAGGAATTGCATCTGTCACTTTTTACTTTTTATGAAACTTTTGTAGGGTATTTTAAGTTTTTATTACATTTATTTATTTATGTGTATGTGTAGCTCTGTGTGTGTGTGTGTGTGTGTGTGTGTGTGTGTGTGTGTGTGTGTTTATACTGGGGATTAACTCAGGTCATCAGACTAGTCGGCATGTATCTACCTACTGGGCCATCTTGTCAGCCTTTGAATACTTTAAGCAACTTGTATGCATGACATATTATTATTGGACATAGTTAATCTAGAAGAAATCCTTTCTTTCTGGGGACAGACATCATTGTCACTTTCTCTCAGTCTCTAGGAGGCATGGAGACAGTGAGATGGGAAGTGGACTTCCCAGAACAGATGGAAGGGTGGATGGTGTACTACTTACTACCCCAGTACTCCTTGGGTAATGGTGGCTGTGACTAGGTTTGTTTTATCCCCATCCCTGCTCGCTCTTCTGTTTCTTATTTATTTTCTTCCTTATTCCTCTCTCTTTTACTTTGTCTTTTTCTTTTGGGTAAGATTCTATCGGCCAAGACAACCTGTCATGTGGAGCTCCTACAACAGCAAGTCCCCGGGATAATTAGCTGCTTCTACTTCACTCCTCGTTAGATGCTGATTGACTGGGAAAGCTTTACTCCAAGTAAAATCATCACCTGCCAGTGGAAGGTTACTTCAGAGAAAGCCTTGGCCTGCCCAGAATATGTCTAGTGTCCTTAAAGCAGCAATGCACTGGGTCTGCTCTCCTCAACTCATCAATCCCCTGGATTCCATCGATCACAGTGACCCACACACTCCCCCTCCACACTATGTCTTCAGGACAACCCAAACCCTTGTCCCAGAACTCAAGTAAAGTAACACACCACGGGAGTGAGTGGAGGTGGGAGGCAGCCCTGATTCTCTCAGTGTTCTAAGGAGATGGCTGATTACCTCTGCTGCTGGAGCGTCAGCACTGCCCTTGATATTGATTTTAAATTCTTTCTTTGAACCAAAGAGCTACCCAATAGCCTTGAAATAACTTCCTTTTGGCACCTCAGCTGCCCACATCATTCTTTGCTTTTGTACACATGGCCCTTACTATAATTATTTTGACTTTCAAAGCAGTGAAAAGGACCTTTGTCCCTGGTTTGCAAATCCCAGTGTCAGTGTGAATAGGATAAAGAGATAAAGCCGTTGGAGCCTCGCCATAACTTTGTCTTTGTAAAAACTACAATCTGCCTACAAGAGGGCGGGAAGCTGAGTATCACCATAGCCTCGGAGTCCTCATTTCCATGCCATGGCATGGAGCCCTGGGAAGTAGGAGGTAAATGGGATGGGAAAGCCGGAATTTCACCCCCAGATTTTCACCTTTGAAATACTACTACAGAGTTTCACACTCAATCTGTCCCCAAAGAAATCAAGTTTTGATCTTTTGCCTGGAGCTACACATTCTGGGTCATCTTTAAAGCACTCCTTAAACTTTATCCTCAGAGAAGCATCTATTTCCTTGTGACCTGTATAAGCAGCTTCAACTACCTTTATCACCTGGGTAGAACAGCAAAGGTTTTGCCTGAATTTCCTGGTTGATTCAGGTAAAGAATAGCTTGCCGTCTTCCCAACAGATACACAACTGTCCCTCGTATTGTGATGTTACAGATTTGGTCATTGTCTCTCATTGATTCTAATGATGACTCAATTCAGTCTTTCAAACTTTTTTTTATAATAGAACAAAGATGGGGTCTACATGAGACTTCATCTATGATTTTTCAAGCGGGAGCATTTGAATTTATTATTACTAATAGTTGTTGCTTTTGCTAACTGAGATATTAAAAAGCATATTGTTTCTCTCTAAACTGTGTATCTGTCAGTGCTGGCTGGATTAGAGGGTGGATGCCAATGGGAAGAGGAATCAGGATGAATCTGACAACTTTGATGTTTAACTACGAGCACAACAATGTTTATTGCACACCCTAGTTTCAGATACCAGATACCAGTTTCAGGGCAAGATGACTTTGTTGTTTACTTAATTTGTCTTTTTTTTATTTATATGTATATGTATTCATGCATACAATACATATCAGTGTGTGTGTGTGTGTGTGTGTGTGTGTGTGTGTGTGTTTATGTGTGTAGACCAGAGGACAATCTCAGGTGTCATCTTCAGAAACACTGTCCACCCCCATCCACTTCAAGACAGAGTCTCTCATTATCCTCAATATCAAGATTTGGCTAGCAGAGCTGGCCAAGGAGAGCAGGGATCCTCCTGTCTCCACCTCCCCAGTGCTAGGATTACAGCAATGTGCCATATGTGGCTGTTTTACATGGTTTCTGAGGACTGAACTCAGGTCCTCATTCCTGCTAAGGAAGCACTTTACCATCTGAGCTGCCTCTCAAGTGCTTTTTAAAAAACATATAACATAAACAGAGTTTATTATAGAGTAATAAGAAATTAGAATGGACTGTGGAGAAAGGAATATGGTGGAGAAAAATGCGGCATGAAAGTCAACAATGTGGCATGAAAGTCAACAATGGCCAGAAACACAGATGTACTGATTTACACATCTAGATAGGGCAAATACTACCCCAAGCCCCGCAAAAATATCATCACAACTCTACAAAAGAGAACACTGAAAACCAAAATAAAGGAGTCATCTGGCTAAGATCATCAGCTAAGAAATGGCAAACCAATGTCGCAAAGCCCGTCGGTGTCTAATTTTAAACCTTAGTTACTCCTGTGGGATCATCTGGTATCATTGACACTAATGTTTCTGTCCCTACTCACGCTGCCTTTTCTCACATAATATGTAAAATAAGAATTAAAGAAATTGACTAAAGGATGAAACCAACCAATACAGAGTGGCAGGCTCCACAGTTCAATCCTCAACTCCAGCTCCAGACAACCAGACAGAAGGGACTGTTAGGAAGCTACTGTCCTCCATCTTCAGAGACACGTGGCATAACACTCTTCTTAGGTCCTGCTGTGCAAGTTTCAATACCCAGGACCTGTCCCCTTCAGACACTCTTCAAGATACTTCTTGACAGGTAACATCTAAGCATACTTTGCTTCTAGGCTCCATCTGCTGGCTTCTCCCCCAGAGCTTAGCCCAAAATAACACTGGGAGGACCTTGCTGATACAATAAATATTAGAGCAGCAACACAGCTTTGTCATCTGCCCTCTGACTTTCTATCCAGGATGAACCACTTCTCACAGGAGCAGACTTACAACAAAACACCTAAAATGATTTAAAACACAAGATATTACGTTTGGTTGTTATTTCACGATAATTCACAGGTGGATTTATCCCATTATAATACACAGTTATTCTCATGACAGCTATTAATAATTTTTGGAATTAATCTTCAGAGCTAGGCATCCCTGCTTCTCCCAGCTGACCCAGCATCTTTTTCTCTGAGATTCATTTCTCATACAGGATATGAGATGGCAATCACTGTCCACAGAAACCACTCCTTGTCTAATGTATCCTTTGTGCATTATTTTAAAGATTTATTTTATATTTAATTATGTGTATCTGTATGTGGGTGGGTGCGTGCACACCCCCACACACACACATCCTGGAGACCAGAGGTATCAGATCCCATGGGTGCTCAAGTTACTGGCAGCTGGCAGCCACATGATGTGAGTGCTGGGAACCAAACTCAGGTGTTCTGCCTGAGCAACAGTACACGCTCTTAACTACCGACTCACCTCTCTAGCACTACCACCCCACCCCACCCACTTGTATCATTCTTGACTACAGAAGGGGACATGGCACATTCAGGTTGGCCGAAGCTACTAAGTTCAGGGACCTACTCCTTCTGGCATTCATTACTGCCGCTCTTCACAGGAGCACTTTAGGACATTTTCATTGTAAAGGCTGACATCTAATGTGCATTTCTCATGTGATAAGCTCCATAGTAAACCCTGCACACAAATTTTCTCATTTTATGTCACAATGACCCTGTGGTCTCATTTCACAGATATTGAATCTCAGTCTAAATCTCACAATAGAAAGACAAGTCACCAAGAGGAGTAAGGGTTTATACCTAGGAACTCTGGCTTCAGAGAGCATTCCCTGACCCACCATGTCAGCACCCTTGCCCCCACCCCTTCTTTGCCCTATTGTCTTGGGATCTCAGGGCCTCAACTGATTGGCACATGGGGTGAGGGTTTCACAGGAGGGTGGGGCAGCTTCCTGAAATTTGAAAGACCTGGCTTGATCTTCCAGTTTCAACCTGATGAGATGAGAGGGATGCTGTGGGATGTGCTCTCTAATGCTTACTGAAATATCTGTCGGAGACTTGTGAATACATATCCTTAATTTAATTGCATAGTTGTATTTATTTCAACATGTGTGTGGACAACTGCATGCACGTGCATGTGTACAAGATAGTCTTTGAACAACTCCTGGGAGTTGGTTCTTTCCTTCTGCACTGTGGTTCTTGGGTGTAGAACTAAGACCATCAGGGTTGATGACAAGCATCCCTACCTACCAAGCCATTTTGGAGCCCACATGAATAGATACTGATGGAAAATTTTCCTCTAAGAATGGGAAAACCCAATATCTATGTTAACAATAAAACCATTCTCCTATCTTTTCGAGCATGGATTTATTTACATTTATTATTTACTTTCCAGAGTTGTATTTATTATGAACATGGGATGGGCCATGTGCATGACACAACACACACATGGGTATCAGAGGCAAAAATCAGTGTTCTCCTTCTGTTAAGTGGGTCCCAAGGCTGGAACACATGTTGTCAGACTTGACAACATCACTGTCACTTGCCAAGCCATTCCAAGCCTCCTTCTCCTACTCTACTGGAACTATATTCAGTTTATCACCCAGTTACATCCACTATCTTGTTCAGACATCTTTGAGGATTTTCAGTCAATAATGATGGATATATGGGAGGGTTGTAAACTGTGGCCAATCAAGCTAAAATAAACACCACAAAATCAGTATTACTTCTTTGCAATTCTATAATAAATACAATTCTATGAAATACAATCCTATGAGAGACAGAAAAAAAATCACGGTATTCCTCTGGAATTTTCCACAAACCTCAGTTATGACTGCACTGTGATCCGTATCTGTGATCAATCCTTTGAAAACTAAGTTATCAATCCAGAGAAAAAGTTATCAATCTGTCAATGAGAGAAGATCCTGACCCATCTCATCAGTGACAGGAGAGAGTTGGAGATGACAACAGAGCAGGGAGATGGAGGTTGTAGGGATGTAGGGAGTGGCGCTTTGGATGAGAGATGGCCCCATAGTCTCAGACAGTGGCATGCTTGGTCCCCAGATGGTGGTGGCACTGTTTGGGGAAGTTTAGGTGGTGCAGCCTTGATGGAGGAAGTATGTCACTAGGAGCAAGCTTTGGGATTAAAAGCCTCCCTTGACTTCCAGTTTGCCCTCTCTTCCTCATGCTGTGGCTAAAATGCGAGCTCTTTGGTATTCCTGCCACCACACCTGCTGCTGGCTGCTATGGCTTCCCACTATGACAGACACTTATCCCTCTGGAACAGTAACTCAAAATAAACCCTTCCTTCTAGAAATTGCTTTTGGTTATGGTGTTTTATCACAGCAATGCTTCAGATGAGAAAGAGAAGAGGTGGAGCTTAGAGCAAGAATATTTGTTCCATTATATAATCCCTTGGGATGTAAGGAAAAGTAAAATACATGATGTTGCATATACAAGAGAAGGACAAACAGTCTTCGTCGTGGGCAATCTCTTCATCTCTGACCCCAGTTATTTTCGAACAGGGCAGAATGGAATGTGATAAAGCCAAACATTTCCTAAAGTAGCGGAAATAGACTATGCGTGGGTCCTGGTGCTGTTCACCAGCTGATCTAATTCAATGACTGATACAACGGAACATTTCCACCTGTTTCTACAAGGAGCACCCTTCACCTCTCTGAAACCACTAACACGGACCACAGGAAACAGACTGGCAAAAGTACCCAAGCCAAGGGAGTCCAGCCCCAGTGTCCCCCACCCCTGTACTTAGAAAACAACTCCCTGAGATGCAGCTGAAAGGAAGGGATAAGGAAGCCCTGGGGTTCTGTGAGGGGAACCAGGACAGCCCCACAGGGACACAGTAGACAGCATATACTATTAACAGCGGCTAAACCAACTAGGACCGACTGTCTTTATCTTCTTGTCACACAGACTAAAAGAGGATATATCCACCTGGACAGCAGGCATCTCCGTTCACTAGCTTATCATCTTTGGAGGGATGTTGCAACTCTATCAGTCAGTTTTATCCATTATAAAGGAATGAGCATAATTATATAGGCCTCACAAGACTGTAATCCCTGGTGTCAGTAAAGTATTAGAGTTTTTAACCTTAATTTAAATATAGGTCTAACATTTTGTTTTAAAAGTAGCTTGGTTCATGGCTGGCTGGATGGCTCAGTAGGTAAAGGCCCTGCCTCCAAACACGATGACCTGAGTTTGATTCTAAGAACCCACATGGTAGAAGGAGAGAACAGACTCCCACAAGTTGTCCTCTGATCTCCACACACCTCACTGTGGAATGCACAGAGAGAAAGAGAGTTAAATTAATTAATTAATAGAATATTTTAAAAGAGATGCTTGATGTTAACTACAAATATCATTGCACTTAATTTGTGGCTTGAAATGAAAAATCTCACAGCCTGCTCACAAGAGTGTGTGTGTGTGTGTGTGTGTGTGTGTGTGTGTGTGTGTGTCTATGTGTGTGCATGCATACATATGTGAATGTATGTGTGTGAATGTGGGTGTATGTGTGAATGTGAGTATGTGTGTGTATCATATAATATAAATGTTATACACAAATAGCCCTCCTCACCACACACCCAAATGCTTTGCAAAGCCAGTCAGACAAGGAATCTTGATTTTTCTGAAAGTCAGGAGTCGCAAATTTCTCTCACCTCACTGGTCTGTGTGTGTGGAAAATTGAGATGTGCACTTGGAACAATGCTGACATGGTGAATGTGAGCGTGTGGGTGTTTCCCATTAAAGAGCCAGTTGTCACCCACAAAGTCTTAAAAGATAATCTCCCCAGTACACTCTGGGATCACTATTGTTTTACTTCTTATATTTGACTTACAATCCACCTGAAATTGATTTTTGTTGTGTTATGCTGACAGTTATTAAAAATAAGACCAGAATGGATGTGCAAGACCAGTTCTTTGTAGACTTCTCTCGGTCTACAGGACATGTTCATGACCTTTCTCCCAAACTACTGAGTTGCCAAGCCTGCCTTCCTTCCTTCCTTCCTTCCTTCCTCCCCCCTTCCTTCCTTTTTCTCTTCCTTCCTTCTTTGCTCCTTCCTTTGTCAAATTATTTTTCCCATTCTTTGAGCCCATTCCCTATAGAAGCATAAGTATACAGAAAACAAAATGTGTTGATTTGTCCCCCCAGAGCACCTAGGCTTCATGAAACATGGTCGAGGCACAGATACTTCGCGGTGGGACAAGCCACAGTGCTTCTCAATACCTGCCTCCATCTCCCCATAGACACTTGTCAGGGTGTGAGAACAGGATGAGGAGGAGGCAATGGAGATAAGTGGAGGACCCTCTGGGTGCCTGGCTCCATTTCTAGTTGTTTGGTCTCTGGTGCTTTTCCCCAGTCCTCAAAAAAGTAGACACATGGCATAGATCACTCTCAGTATACACGCAGTGGGCATGCAGAGAAACAAGGGAAAGAAAGGCCCAGAGCTGGGGTCCCAACACTTATAGATGGCACTTGAGGGTCTACTTGCTCCCTAAAGGGGCTGACCGTGAGCCCCCTGCAGGGCAGAGATCCTGGTGTTTGGCAGGACCACGATTGGTGTTCAGACTGATGTCCAGAATGTATGTTCTTAATTGTGCCTACAAATAAAACCAGTGAAAAATCTCAGATGTGAGCAGCTGGAAACAATGTTCATTCGGAACAACTGAAGCAGTCTCTGTGCTGTCAAAGCTACGTGACACCTGGAAGGACAGAGCATTCTGACAGGCTGTGGGGGAGGTAAAGAAACATATGTTAAAAAGAAAACAATCAAATTAAAAGCATTCTTCTATCTCCAAAGACACAGATTTTTCCCAATTCTGCAACTGAATCATAGCTGACTTTAAAAGTCCTTTAAATTAACAGGGTATAGTCAGAGAGCTCACACAGCCTTATCTAAAAGTGAGCAAGAACACAGCCTGTTACAATGAGGAAACAAAACCATGAGTCTCCGAAGCCTGCTGCATCCTGAGACAAAGAAATATTTAGGTCCTTGCATACGGGTGAATAGAGTGCCAGCATCGACCTAGTCAGCTTTCCCTCCTGGGGCCAGAACAAACAACAAACGAATTGGTGCAACTGTTGGTGGCCAGGACATTTACAAACAAGCAGGAAAGTCTGGCAGCAGAGACAAGAGTAATGAAAACATGGAGAAGCAAGGACAGGGAGTCAAAAGCCAAAGGAAGGCTTCCCGTGTCTTGGCAGCTCCTGAGTCCAGCCTCCCGGGGTCCAGACATCCTCCACCCTGTCTGTCAGGAGGCACACTTCAAAGCCATCTGAAATAGGCTTCTCCTTTTGTTCAAGAATCTTAATTGTTCTAGAAATGGAGCAGTGAGAAGCAGGCTCTTTCCTAGGCATTAGACTGTATTGTAACACAGGACAAGGCTCTCTGTGTCCTTAGCATGCTGAATTATAGTGTGAGGTCTTGGCCATCAGAGACACGCTGAAGATGGGGAAAAATGGAACTATGCCTTTCCAGGGGAAGAGGAAAGGGCTAAAGAACTGGTCTCACAGGATGGGTAGAAGGAATGTGTGGCATCTCTACTCCATCCATCACACTAAAAATGGTCATGTAACTGGAGCCAGCAGAGCAGCCCTGGCTCAAAATATTCTGCTCACTTTGGACTACCTATCCTCACATAATCCCCTAAGGATTAGTTTAGCAGTCACTCTGACTTGGGGAAGCAAAGCTCAAACCATTTCTTAATGCACTCCTTGCAGTGGGCTAGTAATGAGATGCATTCCCGGGTCAAGAGGGCAAGATGTTTTCACATGAATTCGTAAAGCCCCAACATCGCTAACAACAAGCCCTGCACCATTAATTCTATGTAGTAGACATAAATTGAAAGAAAATACCCATGTACTTTTAGAAAACGTGACCTCGAGAAAATTCCTTGAACTCTCTGGTCGTGGTGCAGTTTCCTGGGAAAGACACTCAGTATGTATCATGTGGCACCTACTTATTGAATAGTTAGGAAAAACTCTCCTACATAAAACGCCGAGCACAATTCCTGGTGCCTCCTCACAGCCAATAGCTGCTGTGGCTGACGGGAAGTACCCGGCTGCCCCCCACCGACTGGACTGTGGAGTCTGGAGAACTTGCTTCTCCAAAGCTGTTCCATACTCTAAACGTTGCCGTTAGAGATCCGTCACTTGGAGTTGTCAAATAACGTCTACAGAAAATTCTAGTAGGAAACATAAAATAATAATGAAAGACATGAAATAATGAAATATCAAAACACATGAGAAACCTAACAGCCAGTTGGGCTTTTAAAAAATAGTGCTCGAAGTGGGTTACCGCCTCCTAATGGGTTATAAGTAGAAGAGATTCGCAGTGTTTACACGGGGGTTTGGGCTGGCATCACAGAGGTCCTTTATCCTCTGTATTCTCCTTGGCCTTAGATCGTCAAAGCAAGTGGCAGGGGGTTGGGGGGCTCACCTTGAGCAGGTACATGGGTTTTTCCTGCCATCTAGTGGTCAATCTTGAGAAGTCCAGCCGTTTCTCTGTAAGGAAAGCCGTCCCACTCTGAGTGCTTCATCCTCTCCCAGGCTAACCTTCAGTTCACATTGCAAGAGGTCACCCTAAAATCAGGTCTACCACTTGTAAAACAAGCAGCTCCTTGCAGTGTGGACTGTGAGTTTATGACTTACAATCTGTCTTTCAGAGGCCCCGAGGAATAGGCTCAACTAGGTAAAATGAAAGAATTAAAACTAGGGACGCTAGCTCAGTGGAAGTTTTTATCCGTCGTGTGTAATGCCCTAAATGGACATCTATACCACACTGTCTATCCATACGGCTCGAGGAACAGTGTGGAAATGGGTAGCCAGAGAGTGAGGAGGACAGAGTGAAGCGATGTCTTCTGGATATGACAGACCATTCATTACCTCATGACCTCAGAGCAACTGTGCTTACCTGAACCAGATCAAGCCAGTCAACATTCCAACAGGAGTTAGGTAGGGACTCAAGAAGCTCCACCCCCAGCTGAGAAGCAATCAGCGTTTGATGGTTGTGGGGTGAGGAAGGGTCAGTTTTCTTAAGGGTTTGTGTGCTCCAATGGATGGACCCACACTCAAGTCTATGTACTGCATTGGATTTTTTTTTTTTTCAAGACAGGGTTTCTATGTGTAGCTTTGCGCCTTTCCTGGAACTCACTTTGTAGACCAGGATGGCCTCGAACTCACAGAGATCCGCCTGCCTCTGCCTCCCGAGTGCTGAGATTAAAAGCATGTGCCACCACCACCTGGCTCGAATTTTTTTAAGAGGACATGAACTTGAGAAGGGTTTATGGAGGTGGAAGCAAACTGAGAGGATTCGGTAGGGAAAGTAGAGGTGAACATGTTTGAAATACTTCCTATGTATGTATGAAATTCTCAAAGAATACATTAAAATACATTTTTTAAAAAATGGGTCATAGATGACTAAACAAAAAGAAAACCTTGTCAATTGGGGGGCACTGGGTGTGAAAAAGAGAGAGAAATTATCCAGCGAGTACAAAGTTGCAGTTTTAAAGGTGGAATGAGATCTGGGATCTGGGGCTGGGACCCCCAGGGCTAGGGGGGCTGGGGTGGTCAGTAGTGATGGGGCACACTGGTAGAGATTGCGGCAGGATAGGTAGAGTGTGGTCATCCTCCTCTACCATACAGTGAGTGGAGGCCAGCTTGAGCTATCGTGACCCTATCAAAATTCAAATATATCAAATACTTCAAAATCACTGGGAGAGATGTCTTGTGTTCTCAGTACAAAGAAACTTTAAATACTGCAGGCGAAGGGCATGTGGATTGCTGTCATCTGATAGATCCTCAGTGTATGCATATACTGAACTATCTTTGGGGGGCTGTAAAGTGGCTTTGCTATTAACAGTCTTTGCTGTGCAATCCTTTGAGTTCCAACTGGCAATCTCTGTCCATATTACCACTGGTCTCTATTAGCTTTATCCTGCAGGGGGCAGCAATGTATAAATTTCTTCCCCACAGTCCTCACCAAGCCATCCAGCTAGCTTACCTCAACCTGAATCTCTCATGAGTGGTCTTGCTCATTGTAAATTTGCTTACTTCTAGATTTCCGTTCAGAGCAGTGATTCACAAGAAAGTGTTGTTTTCACAGAGCAGGATTTCCAATAACACAGTATAGAAGGTTTGAAGGGGGAGTATCCAGGGGACCTCTGATTTGCTATAGCCTTAGAAAGGAAGAATGTGTAGATCTCCAGTTCTTTTTTAAATTTTATTTATATATATACATATATACATATATATACATGTATGTATACATATACATACATATACATACATACACACACACACACACATATATATATATATATATATATATATATATATATATATATATACAAACACACACACCACTTGTGTGCCTGGTGCCCACGGGAGCCAGAAGAGGGTGTCAGATCTCTTGGAACTAGAAATAGAGATAGATGGTAGTGGATGCCTGGGAAGAGTAGTAAGCACTCCTGATCACCGAACTATCTGTCCAGCTCCTCTGGTTCTTGTATAAAAGTATGCATTGAATACAATTCAGCATAATGAATGTCAAAAGAGGTCCACCAGATCTGACATCTTTATCCTTTAAACCTGTAAGTATATTATAAAAAGATGAAGCACAATTAATGTTGCAGATGGAATTAAATTTGCTACCATCTAAACTAACAATAGTTTATCCTGAAAGTTTGGGTTGAGCCACACAATTGCAATGGTCTTTTAAATGTAGAAACAGGGATTGGAAGGATGGCTCAAGGGTTAAGAGCACTAAATGCTCTTGCAGAAGACCCGAGTTCAGTTCCAATCACTGACATGGCAGCTCACACTGTAATTCTGGTTGAAGAGTAACTGATTCCCTCTTCTGGCTTCCATGGGCACTGCATGCACTTTGTACATAGACATGCATACAGGTAAAACACTTACACACAAGATAAAATAGATAACATAAATATAGAAACAGCAGAGGTATCCATATGATATGATGTATGAGAGACTCATTGGCCACCAGTGGCTTTGGTGGTGAAGTAGGCAGTGAGCAGAAGCAAACCTGAGCAATTCTAGGAAATGTGGAAAGTAATTCTCCTCTTGAACTACATGAAAGCAATTAGGGTACATAAAATACATTTTTAAGTATCATCAGTGAGGTAAAGGTATTAGTACAGAAGGGACTCCACAGAGAAGTAGAATATAATGTGATGACATAGAATAAAATACTCTTGTTGGTAAAATGCAGAGCGAAATAGTGTGTGGCAAAGACAATATCTTAATTAAATATGCAAAACCTGCTTTTGAAGTCATCATATTTGGCTAAATGACTATCCATGCAGAAAAAGATAAAACTAGGTTCATATTTCACACTGATGCTGAGATGAATTCCAAGCATATAAATACATTAAGCAAAGTTGCATAAGTGACAGCAGAAATCTTCGGTAAAGTCCTCAAGTCCCTTCTAATAGAAGTCTTTCCTATGACTCAAACTGCAGAAGAAAGAGGCTGTCCTGGTTTCATTCCTGTTGCTACCATAAAAACACCCCAACAAAAAGCAACTCAAGAGTTTGTTCAGCTCACAGTTCTAGGATATAGCTTATGTTATTTGGGAAGTCAAGGAAGGTACTTGAGAGAGTAGTAGGTTGTATCACATCCTTAGTAAAGAGCAGTGAAGAGAAATTAATGTGTGTACATGTTCCCTTGCATGCTTGCTTGGTTGCACTAAACTTGATTTCTCTGCTCTTCCCCAATTCAGGATCCCCCCACCCCTCGCCTAGGGAATGGTACCACCCAATGTGAGCTGAATCATACTTCCTTGCTTGCTTATTTTCAGCTCAGTTTCTCTACTCTTATACAGTTCAGGACCCCTTGCCTAAGGAATGGAGTTACTCACAGTAGGCTAGGTTTTCCCACATCAGTTAAGACAACTCCCCACAGACACATCCACAGGCCGAGTCCATGTGAGCAATCTCTCATTTAGACTCTCTTCCCAGGTGATTCTAGGCTCTGTCAAGCTGACAATTAAAACTGATCATCACAGGAGCTGAAAATATTGTTAAACCATACTTGGGTTCAGATTATTGTCTCACAAAGGCAGTGAAAGACTTTGTCCCATAATAATATCACTATTGGAAACTGGTGGAATGTTTTAAGATGTAGGGCTGATAGCCTGTGTGATTGGGACAGAAATAAGATGATCTTATTGTTGAAAGGACAAAATGAATAGCAGGCAAATCCCAGTGTCCACAATGCACTGTGTACTTAAGAAAGGACTGCTGAAAAAAGACTTAAGAAATGGAGCCAATAAATATACAAATAAAAGATGATATCAAAGAGCAGACCCATGGCCACTCAAAGCTGCTTGTTCAAGATATTTGCCTCCAAGGGAATAAGTTAACTCTGACTTAAATAACTGTAAGAAACACACAGATCGTCCTGGAGGTGACAGCCCCATACTTCCTTCTGTGTGCTCCTAATATTTAAACTGAGTGGACATTGATAATTTCTCTAAACCAATTTTTCTTAGATAAATTGCAAGCATTGTGAGTATTTACTTTTGTGAAAGAGCTTCAGCTTAGTGGAAGGGAATTGGGTGACATGGGTCAAGTTCATAAAGAAGATATTTGGACACTAACCCATTCTCTCTCTCTCTCTCTCTCTCTCTCTCTCTCTCTCTCTCTCTCTCCCTCCCTCCCTCCCTCCTCCCTCCTACCTTCCTTCTTCTCTCTCACTCCTGGCTGCCATGATGTCTTTTGTTTCAGCATGCCCTCCCCACCATGTTGGCTATCCACTCTAGCGCCTAGTGACCATGGACCATAAACTATGAAACCACAAGCCAAAGAAACCCTTCTGTGGTGATATTTTATTTGTGCACCCCATAAAGCTTATCTGAGCATCAGAGGAAAAAGCCAGCCACTATAGTAAACATAGAAGTCAGGCCATGGTAACACATGCCTTTAATCCTAGATTTGGGAGGTAGAGATCCATCTGGATCTCTGTGAGTTCAAGGCCACACTGGGAACAGAGCCAGGTGTGGTGACACACACCTTTAATCCCAGCACTAACCATGGAGATCTGGAGGTTGGTACAGGCAGACAGGGATTGACAGAGCTGGGCAGAAAGAGGAAATGATGTAGCTGGGCAGAGAGAAGAGGTGAGATTGCAGGGACAGAAAGGCATATAGGCGTGGGTACACAGGAAGTAGGTCTCTTTGGAGGCTGAGGAGTTGGTAAGGTGAGGTTGGCTGTGGCTGGTCCTATTCCTCTGATCTCTTGGTTTTCATCCCAATATCTGGCTCTGAGATTTTATTAATAAGGCCTTTTAGCAATTCATCTTACACCCTTCCATCCTCTAAACTCAGTGATCTCAGGTGTTTAGTCACTCCAACAAAAAGCTACCAAACAAAGAGATTTAATCTTTAATCGCACATTTAATCATACATTTTGTTTTCAGAGAGCTCAATTAAAGTAAATGTTATCTGTCAAAATGACAAGGGGGGAGGGGAAGGGGAGGGTCTATAGCCATAGTCCAGAGAGCTACTGTGGTTAACACAGCACTTCTGAAAATGTAAACCAGGAGATAGAGATTTAAAAAAAAAAAAAAAGCAAATGCTACCTAATGCAATACTATTTCTAGGAATCACTCCTAGAAGTTGTTTTGAAATATAGCTCAGAGGTAGCCACAAGCCTGTTTATCATAGTACAACATTCCTTACTTATCTGCAGTTTTACTTTTCAGCACTTCAGTGACCTGAAGCCAATCCTTATCTGAAAACATTAAGTGAAAAATTCCAAAAATATATATAACTCATGAGTGCTAAATTATATGCAGTTTGAGCGGTGTGGGAGAATCTCATGATGCTCCATGCCAGTTTGGCCAACTTATGAATTACCCTTTTGTGCAATGGATCCACTCTGTGTGTATTCCCTCTGCAGTCAGTCACTTAAACAGTTTATTTTCAGTGACTGGATTGACTGTACCACCATGCTTATATTCTAATATTCTTTGTTTTCCTTTTTAAATCTTTATTAATGTATTTTATGCATATGGATATTTTCTCTGTGTTTCTGTCTGTGCACCACATGTATGCCAAGTGCTCAAGAAGTCCAGAAGACTGCACGATGCAGATGCTGATAATAAAACCCAGGTTATATGGAAGAACGGCCAGGGCTCTTAGCTGTTGAGTCTTTTCTCCATCCTCTCCCACATTTACTCTTAAGCTAAACTTTTGTTAAAACATATTGTCAACATTTTTGTATTGTATTATTAGTTACTATGCATTCTTAATCTATTACTGCCTGAATCATAAGTGAAATTTCATTATAACCTAGTAGACATGGGGTTAGGAATAACCCTGGTTCCAGGTTTCCACTGGGGTGTGGGAATGGCTCTCTGACAAATGAGACGGGGTTCTTCATTGTAACAGCAACAACAACAACAAAAAAATCAAAATCCTAATGTAAATCCAAATTATACAAAACATATAAATAACATTTAAAAAAATCAACAATGGAATCCTTTATGTTTCCTTGATCTGCCTTATAAAATGTTCTGCAGAGGAATGGCTTTTAAAAAAAAAAAAAAAAAAGCAATAATAATAAGAGTCTCAGAATCCTAGAGCCTGGAAGTCTGATCCATCTACCTAAATGATACTGTCTAAGGATTTTATTATAGTCTCAAAAGCAATGTTAAAAGGCAAATACAAATGAAAGAATGGTTCCTGGTGATGGGCACAGCCAGAAAGCAAAGTGCTCAATACTGAGAGATGTGTCCAGCACCAAGAAGGAAAAGACACATGAGTGTTTACACTCTGTGGGGCCAGACATACTGCAGATGCTTGGTGTACCATGACTCATATCAGAAAGGTAATGCTTTTGAACTGTAGGGCACCAATTTGCTACATGATCTGTTGCACAAGATCATGGGGGTCCATGGACACATATGTCCACAGTTCAGCCTAGTTCCTGTCCAGAACTAGCTAGAAAAGCTAGGCTGGACCTCATCCTCCAGCTCCCAACATGAACACTTTATTTCTGCTGGCTTTGCCTGTGCTGTGGCTCTGACAACTCCTTGCAATGCTTGCCAATGAACATTACAGCACCCTTGGACATTCTGCTGCATGTCAGATACTCGTCAGTCTTGGGACGTCTCCACCAAGAAGCAGATCTAACCACAGGGGCGAGCAATGTAAATGTGGAAGCTTTGAAGATGGTAATCCTTCCAAGAATGGAGAGGTCACTCTGGAGGCCCTGGCCTTTGAGTCCTTCTAGAAAGAACAGTAAAACTGTATCTCAGGAAGGGGAGAGTAACAAAAGAGATGTCTTGATATGGGGCCCATATCTCCTAGAAATAGTGGAGAGGGTGCCTAACCTGACCATCTACTGCAATCAGATTAGTAACTTCCCTAGTTGTCATCAGAGAGCCTGATGAAAGCCGATGCGGAGATCCACAGCCAAGCACTGAACCAAGCTCAGGGAGTCCTGCTGAAGAAAGGGAGAAAGGACTGTACGAGCAAGGAGGGGTCAAGGTCATAATGGGGGAACCCACAGAGACAGCTGACCTGAGCTCATGGAAGCACATGGACTCTGGACCAACAGTTAGGGAGCCTGCATGGGACCACTGTAGGCCCTCTGCATGTGTGTGACAGTTGTGTAGCTTGGTCTGTTTGTAAGCCTCCTAGCAGTGAGATCAGGACCTGTCCCTGACGATTTGCTGTCTTTTGGGAACCTGTTCCCCATGCTGGATTACCTTGCTCAGCCTTGATGCAGGGGGAGGAGCTCTATCCTGCCTCAATTTGATGTGCCATGCTTTGTTCAAGCCCATGAGAGGCCTGCCCCTTTCCGAATGGAGATGAAGGAGGGGCAGATGGGGAGTGGGATAGATGAAAGGTGAGGGAATGGAACAGGAGGACAGAAGGGAGGGAAAACTGGAAAAATTTAATTAAATATAAAAGAAAAAAGCAGCAGGCTGAGCAAGGCAGAGGGAGCAAGCCAGTTAAGCATCCTCTCCCATGGCCTCTGCATCAGCTCCTGCCTCCAGGTTCCTGCCCTGTTTGAGTTCCATACCAACTTCCTTTAGTGATGGACTACAATGTGGAAATATAAACCAAATAAACCCTTTCCTTCTCCTTCCCTCCCAAAAAGAAAAGAAAAAAGGAAGGAAAGAAAGAAGGAAGGAAAGAGAGGGCAAGAGGGAGGGAGGGAGAGAAGGAGGGAGGGAGGGAGGGAGGAAGGGAGGGAGGGAGGGAGGAAGGAAGGAAGGAAGGAAGGAAGGAAGGAAGGAAGGAACTGTATCTCAGACTTCCCCTAGGCCTTACAGTCCCATCTAGCAATTAGGGAGAGTTGGGATCGTTTGCACACAAATATTATAAAGCATGCCTGGTACCAGTGGTCCTCCAGGAGAAAATGGAAAACCTGGTGAATTAAGTTCATAGGCTGAGACTGATCCCTAGAGCTCCTGAAGGAAGGGTGTCTCTGATGCCCCAGTGAATATAGACTTCTTGGATTGGCAAGGAGCCAAGATAGAGCTGGTCCATCCTGACCCCAAGGAGAAGATAGTCCTTCTGGTTCCCCTGGATCCTTTTTGATTCTGATGCTCCTGGTCTAAAGGGTGCCTAGAGAAAGAGGTCCTGGAAGTCCTGGTCCAAAATGTAGTAGAGTGAACCCAGTGATACCAGTGCTGACCATGTTCTGAGGAAAGATGACCGAAGAGGTCCTAGTGGTCCTACCATCACCAAGCATCCCAACAGGTCAACCTGGAAATAAGAATAATGATGTTGGACCTGGACTTCTGCTACAGCTGGACCTTAAGGTGGCTCTGGCAATAGAGGTAAACATGGGCCTCCAGGGCCTCCTGATGCTCCCAGACAGAATGGAAGGCCTGATTGCTAAAGAAAAAAAGAAGTGTTCCTGGTAAAGATGAGGGAGGAGGTTCACCTAGCATTGAAGAACCCCTGGAGGTCCTGTGCAGCATCTGGTCCCCAAGGTGCCAAGGGTGAATACAGCAGTCCTGCTGGCCCCAGTGCTGTAGGCTTTCCAGGTGGGCATGGTTCTTCTGCACCTCCTGATCCTCAGAAAAATAGTAGTAACCCAGGACCTCCAGGTACCAGTGATGCTCCAAGTAGATATCCTCACCTAAGTTCTTAAGGTAATCATGGTTTTCCTGGCAATCCTGAAGAAGCTGGACCAAAAGGTAACATTGGCCAACCTAGAGAGAAGGGAATACTTGATGTTAAGGGCCCTGCAGTATTTACAAACTCACTTGGGATTACAGGGGTTACTGGAGCATGGAGTCTTACAGGATGACCAGCTGTGCCAGGTCCTAAGGAACCCCTAGGTCTTCTGGGTTTCTGAAATGAAAATGGGAATGGGGAGTATCCACAATAGGGAATGTGGTGCTTCTGAACCCCAGAGTCTTTCTTGTCTGGCTACTACCACTGGTTATCCTGGGAGGGATGGAAACCCTGCATCAGATGGTCACCAGGACAAGATGTGAAGATGGTGAAGATAGCTTCCCTGGTTATCCTGGTTATGCAGGCTCACCTTATACCAGCTGTAGAAAGTGGTGCTAGGAGAAAACTGTCGCTATTGGTCCTTCTGGTGCTCCGGGTTCTGCTGATTCCCAGAGCGCTCCTGGTCTACATGGCCCATTTAGTGACAAAGATGAAACTGGTGAACACAATTCTGATAGTACCAAAAAGTCATCAAAGATACCCTGGCAATCCAGGTACCCAAGGGTCTCCAGGTACTTCTGGTCACCAGCACACAGGTAATCTGAGACTCATAGATCTGTTGTACTCCATGGGCCTCATAGAAAAGATAAAACAAGTAAACATCCCAATTCCATTGACCCACATGAACCTCAATAACAGAGATGGAGAGGATTTGAAGGTTCCTCGGGCCTTCCAAGACAACCAAGCCCTCCCGGACCCTTTGGTGTGCCTGGTCCTTGCTGTGGGAGTGGGCTAAGTGACAGCACTAGAGTTGGAGGTACAATATTCAGTGGCTCTCTACAACATTATGGAAATGAACCAGTGAATTGTAAAATCAACACTGAAGAGGTTAGGTCTCCACTCAGATATGTTAATGGACAAATAGAAAGCCTCATTAGTCTTGATCGCTCTCATTAAAACCTTGCTTAGGACTGCAGAGATGTAAAGTACTGCTATCTCAACTCCCAGAGGGAAGAATATTGGGTTGATCATAAACAAGGCTGCAAGATGGATGCCCTAAAGATATTCTCTAATATGGAAACAGAAGGAACACATGTGTCTGTCCTTTGTCTCCAACGTAAGAACTGGTGGATAGACCCTGGTGCTACAAAGAAGTATATTTACTTTGAAGAGTCCATGAATGGTGGTTTTCTATTTAGCTATGCTGAACCTGACCTTCCTAAAGATGTCCTCCATGGACAGTTAATACACCTCCAATCTCTCTCCAGCTGGGCCTACCAAAACATCACATACCACTCCAAAAATAGCATTGCCTGTAAGGATGCTTCCAGTAGGATATAAAGAAAGCCCTGAGGCTGATGAGGTCAAATAAAGGTGAATTCCACACAAAGGAAATAGTAAATTGGCTTCGATAATTCTGGAGTATAGTTATGCTAAATATACTGGGAAGGGAGAAAAACTGTCTTTGAATATCAAACATGTAGGGGGTGAGTAGAATAGCTACAGGTATTACACTCTGTGATACCAGAGGTCCTTACCAAGAATTTGGTATAAATATTAGCTTTGTTTACTTTTTATAAACTGGTCTCTGAACCACAGAAAAATAATACCTGACTCTTGATTTTCAAAGTAGAAAATTCTAATTTTTGTCAATCAGTACAAGTGCCCAGCCATGCTGATTTTCATTCTGATTCTCTGATAAACACCATGACCAAACGCAACTTGGGGAAGGAAGGGTTTATTTCAGCTTACCCTTGTAGTCCATCATGAAATCAAGTCAAGACAGGAACTCAAACAGGAACCTGGTGCCAGGAACTGAAGCAGAAGCATTGGAAGAACACTGCATACTGTCTTGTTCCCCATGGCTTGCTCAGCCTACTTTCTTATGGAGCTCAGGACCACTGCCCAGAATATCACCACCCTCAATGAGCTCCCATATCAACAATCAATCAAAAAGTGCCCCCACAGACTTGCCTACAGGCCAATCTGATGTAGGCAATTCCTCAACTGAAGTTTTGTCTTCCCAGGTAATTCATTTTGTGTCAAGTTAACAAAAACTAACCAGCACACCAACTAAATTCCATTTATTTGTTTCCAAAATGTTTTAGATAACTATAATTTGACAGAAACAATACATTTTTCCATACCACTCAATCAATATACTTCAGATGTTTTCATTTTATTATTTTAACAATTTTAATTTCAGAATGTCTCAAGGATACAGTAAGAAATCAACTTCAACATTCTAACTATGGAACAAAAGATAATTTCATGTCTAGCTATTGGGATAATTGTTGCTAAGATGTCCCTGGTTGTAGTACTTCTTTCTACATGTAACTAGAAACAAATACATACGTACCAGTCATTCATAATTGTTTAGTTGTGTGTGTATATATATATATATATATATATATATATATATATATATGTGTGTGTGTGTGTGTGTGTGTGTGTGTGTGTATATATGTATATTTATATTATCTTGATCTCATACAGATATTTCAAACTCTAATTTTGAGTAAGACAAGACTCATTCTTCTATGGCTCAGTCCTTGGTTATTAATATGCATGACAATAAAATCTTATTGCTATTTCAACATCATTTACTTTATTTGATAATAGTTATCATATATGTAGCTTCAAAACTCTACACAGATGTCCAAGCAAAAACTAAACCTACAAATTGAAATGAAAATTGTATTCTGTTTTTATATAAGCCTTTCTCTCAAATTCTAAAATACAGGGATCCACTCATCTAGAACTCAAATTTTTCAAGGGCATTTGTCTTTGATTACAGAAGAGAAATCTTGCAGAGGAAGGGTTCAGAGCCTAGAATGCTACCTGATATTCCCACACCTCCAGCCTGACCCAAGCTCTGCAAGCCCTACATTTCAGCCTTGTGATGCACAAATTCTCAAAGTTACATTTCTCAGAGTAATATAGGGTTTCCCACTAAAAGCAGGAAATGTAACTGATCATAGATATGATTCATAGGCAGAGAGAGGGTTACAAATACCTAGGATCACTGTCAATGATCTGATCCTTTTTGGAGTTAACCTGACATCTTAAAAACAAAGAGGGATTGTGGGAAGAGAACACAATAGTACAGGTGGACCACTGGCACAGAGAGGATTTCTGTGTCTACAATCTGGATTTGATGACTCTTACTCATGACATAAAACATGCTGAAGTCTTAAGAATAAAAGTGGTCCAAGAATTTGCCACTGATGATTTATCATTGCATTCTCTATTGATTGTCAAACACCATCAGATACTATATGACAGCAAACAGAATTCCAAGCTCTACAATGTGGTGAAATCAACATTAAAATGTTATCCATAAAACATTATTTAGGGGCTAGGAGATGGAACTCAGGCCTCCACATATGTGCATTCCTGCCTGTGTATAAATGTATAAACACACACACACACACACACACACACACACACACACACACACACACACACCACCAACAGCAGCAGCAGTAGAAGAAGAAATTATGTTCAAGCTTTCCTCAAATACTATTATTACCTGGAAAGATGTGAGGGCAATTTTGTGTCCCAGCAAATGGCAATTCAGTTCAAATTATTTACATTCAAAAGAGGAGACAGTAAGTCAAAAGCCACTTGTATCCTAAGTAAAAGGTCCTCAGGTTTGTGCTGAAATTCTTCCAGGAATGACAAATATTACAGAAGTCAAAAGTTATATAAACCATCTTGACAAGAGAAAACTGTTGGGACTCTATGTGTCATTGCTTATAGAATGTCAATGAAAATTGTTCTAGGAAATGTCAGAAATCCTAACAAAAGTCTTGAGTATAGAAAGCATTGATGTTCATTTCCAAATAATAATGCCAAAATATGTTCATTCATGATATGAAAATAAGTATAAAGCCCCTCTACCTCCACTTCTACTTTATAGAAGGTATTTTAAAAGCTAGTCAATTTTATTATTGCCTTCTTTCTCTGTACAATTCTGTTAGAAAACTGTTCTGTCTTGGGGATTTATCTACCACTGAGTTCAGTACATGCTCTCCCATTACTGGTAAGTCATGTACAACTTATGGAGAGACAAGAATCATGACTACTGGTATCAGAGAACCCCTTCCTAACATTCAATGCTTCCATCACTCCACATGGCTCACAATACTGTGTCAACATGTAACCTAATTCTAGTTAATAGACCATCATTGCTGAATCTACAATTGCTATTAATATTAAACATATAAAATGAGAAATAATATAGAATAGAGCACAAAATATTTGTAAAATGCTATAAAAGATGAAGCAAGGAAATGAGAAAGTTCATGTAATACAGGAAAAAGAGGAAAAATTCTGTGTGGATAGAGTTAAGCCAGATGCTAATCTAATCTCTGTCAATACCCTGGTTATTACACTATACAGGGATGTTGTGATCCATTATTGAGGAAAAGTGGGTGAAATGTGTGGTTGTTTGAATGCATTTGGCCCCCATAAGCTCATAGGGAGTGGCATTATTAGGAAATGTGGCCTTGTTGGGGGAAGTGCGGGTTGTTGGAGGAACTGTGTCACTGTGGGGACAGGCTTTGAGATCTCTTTTTTCTCAAGCTTCACTCAGTGTGACAGTCCGTTGACTTCCTGTTACCTGCAAGAGCAACACTCTTGCAGGTACTCTCAGCTCCAGCACCACTTCTGCCTGCACGCTGCCACGCTCCCCTTTATGATCATAATGAACTGAACCTCTAACGCTGTAAGCAAGCCACCCTGAAATTAGATGATTTTATTTATAAGAGTTGTCGTGGTCATGGTTCTCCTCACAGCATTAGAAACCCTAACTAAGACAAAGTGTTAACAGGATTTCTCTATAATATTTCTTACAAATGCATGTCAATCTATTATTGTCTCAAAATAATAATAAAGTCTCAAATTAAGAGACTGCTGATGGATTCATTCAACAGCACAAGTCATTCTTAAATCCATCTTTCTAAGGGACAAAAGCCAGACTCAAAATTTTGTACACTGTATGAATGATCTGTGAACATTCAAAAGATACAAAACCTGTGTTTTTCCTACGAGGATAAACAATACCAGAGGGACTACTGTGACTTATGGAAATGAATAGGACGGTTGCATGGGAGAAGTTTTCAGATGATAGAACTTTCTTGTAATGTTAAGTAGGCAAGCACTGGCAGGCTTGAAGGCCATTGAGGATAGGCTGCTCCTTCACAACCTGCTTTAGGCCCCACCTTCTGTTTACAGGATGACATTAGAAAGTAGTCATATAGAGAGAATATTTTGTGATTTTTGAAAACATTGTCTTTAAAGGGTTGATAAGGGGTTGGGGATTTAGCTCAGTGGTAGAGCGTTTGCCTAGCAAGGGCAAGGCTCTGGGTTCGATCCTCAGCTTAAATAAATAAATAAATAAATAAACAAACAAACAAACAAACAAATAAATAAATAAATAAATAAATAAAGGGTTGATAAGGTACCTAAATGAATTCTCAGGATGAATCCTGAGGACACCTGACAGGCTTACAACTCAGGAGGTAAAATGCTGGATACAGGAGGCGATCTTTACTGTAAAGTTAATAGTCTTGTTTGAGATTCCTAGAGAGGAAGAAGAATGAAGCCGTACCCATGGCCCTGTGCAGCTAAGCTTTAAGCCTAGTTGTACAGGACTATTTATCCTCTGAGCCACACTGCAGCCATCTTCAGGTGTTGTACTAGGTCTGTGCCCAAAAGATCATCACAGTTGGACCTGTTGACTGTACAACTTCCCTCAGAGAAAGAGGGGCCAGGAAGATCCTGGACCCTTGCCTAACCATCCAGTCATTCCTCCCAATCAGTTATAAGCAACTCTGCCCTAACTGTACTTTGAGGTCTTAGGGGAGGGGCTAGATGATGTAGGTGCTTAAGGATGACGGCAACATGGAGAAGCCATCATCCATGCTGCAGATCTTCCATTTGAAATGGTTTAAGGACACCTCTGATCCTGCCCATAACCCCTCACCCATGACTCTGTAAGCCTAAAAGACTCATTGGTTCCCCTGGTGAGCTTTAGTGGATTCATAGCTTGATTTATCTTTGGGGCCTTGGGGGGAGGAGAGATGGTGTTAACGGCTCCTGAAGGGAAGGAATTTGATCAGCACTGGCACATTGATAATTTTAGATATGTGGAAACATTATTATCTCTGTGTTGGCAACTTTCATAGTGAATGTTAACCATGCTGAAACTCTTACTTCTTACCTCTGAATAGGGGGCTCCTTTCCCATCCCATGAACTCATAACATTGTGACTTTCTAGCTTTCTTAGATGACTAACCTTGTATACACCTTTCAGGTAAGCTTCTGGATTCCCTTTCAATCCAGGATTGACGTTCATTCTTTGGATATGATTGGGGCTGAGTGGAGGGAAACAAGAGTAGCACTCATGCGCGTGACACACACACACACACACACACACACACACACACACACACACACACACACGCTGAAATGCATAGGTCTAAGGACAACCTCAGTGTCATAGTCCTTCATTTCTACCTTGTTTGAGACAGGGTCTCCCTCCCTCCCTCCTTCCCTCAGACCCTCCTTCCCTTCTCCCTCTCTTCTCTCCTTCCCCGACACCCCCTTGTTGCTGTTGCTGTTGCATATATAAAGCTAGCTATTATCTGCTAGCTGGCCCAAGACCTTCCTGGAACCCTGTTTCTGCTTCCCATCTTGCCATTGAACACCAGGATTACAGTTGTTTACAACTGCACCTGGTATTGCATGGGTTTGCGCAGCCTCTAGTCTTGTTTTTTTTAAGACTGTTACCAAAGTGTCTAGAGTCGAAGTTGGGCCCTGGCAGCCCTAACAAACTAGGCTTGGTCACTTTTCCTCAACAAACCAATAAAGAGACAAATAACAGAGAGGCTCAGGTTAAGGAAATTTATTAGTGTAACTATATAAAAAGAGGAACAAATAGAGAAGCCCAGTGATGTACCCCAACTCCCTCTGATGTCCATCTTCAAGTATTGACATAAGGTTGGGTTTTTTTTCAGTGTTTGCTTGCTTGCTTTGAGACAAGGTCTTACAATATAACCCTGGCTGACCTAGAAATTGGTAAGTATACCAGGCTGGCCTCAAACTCACAGAGCTCTTCTTGCTTCTTCCTCTCCAGTGCTGGAATTGAAGGCATATGCCACCACACCTAGTGGGGATGCTTATTTCAACAGCCATTGAAAGGGCATGAATGTCTGCAGAATATCTGCTCCTGTCAAAGTCATTACAAGACCACTCATCATCAAAGGACTAAGCACACCCACCATAAAAACAAAATAAAACTCATGAAGACCCCTTAGGATCATCCAAAGAAAGCAGAGGGAGCATCTGCTTCTTCTCTTCAGAGTTCAGGAAACTCTAATACAGATAACTCACTTATGGGACCATTGCTACAGTCATCCAATTTTCAGCCTCCACCAAGCAGTTACTATAGGCAGAGACTAATACACAAAAAGACACATGAAGCAGTTGCGTACATTTTCAGTAGTCAGCAGGAGTTCTCCACAGGGGCCACCAAAACAAAGTACATAGAATATTGCTAATTCTCCATAGGAGCCACCTAAACAATACACAAATAATATTGTGCATGCCTACTCGTTACAGTAGTGATCTCTTAAAATTAGTCAAATTCAAATGCAAGCAGGTGAGTTTACTAAGACTCTTAATTTGTATCCAATGTAAAGATGACCACATAACAAAGCCAGTATCTAAAGGACTGTTTAAGCTTCAGGCCTAGGAGATAACCAGTCTCCATTTAGCTGGTACTGTAAGTGACCCAAGTGACTTCACATGGTTTTCACACCTCAAACTTGGAGATGATAAATGAACCAAATATAAAGATCAGTGTGGAAATGAGACTATAGGAAAGCAAATGTGTTGGTAAGTTTTAACTGTTAATTTGACATGGCTAGAACCAGTGGAGAAGAGAATCTCATCTGGGGGATTGCCTAGGTCGGACTGGCCTGTTGGCGTGTCTGGTGGGCTTGTCTTGGTTGGTAATTGAGGAGAGAGGACTGACTGTTCAATGTTACTGAGTCTTGAACTATGTGAGAAAGAGAAGAGCTAGCTATGTAGAAGCAGGGGCATCAGGCAGCCTGAGCACATTCATTTCTCTCTGCTCTTTATTTTTTTTGAGATTACAATATAATTACATCATTTTCCCCCTTCCCCTTTTTCCCTTCAACCCCTCCTAGGTACCCCTCTTTGCTCTCTCTAAAATTCATGGCCTCTTTTTCTTTAATTGGTGGTGGTGGTGGTGGTGGTGGCGGCGGCAGTGTTGGTGGTGTGTGTGTGTGTCTGTGTGTGTGTTCCTAAACCTATAAAAGCAACCTGCTCAGTATGTTACCTGTATGTATGTTTGCAGGGCTGACTGATTGGTTGGTATTGGATAACCAATAGGTGTGCTCCTCCACGGGGAAGATGATTTCTCCCACTTTCCCATTCCTTAGTCACCTGCAGTTCTGTGTCTTGGTTTGAGGCCTCACAGACCTCCTTTTTCAACGTTAGTGTGTCTGTTGGCGTCATCTTTGTTCAGCTCACACTTAGGCAGTCATGCTGGTGAGATTTGGGGTGTAGCTTCTAAATTTGCTAGGAGACAGGATCTTACAGCCAACTCTCTGATCCTCTAGCTCTTACAATCCTTTCACACTCCTCTTCTTCAATGACACAGAAAGAACCAGGCAGCTTGAGTCTGCTTTGGTATGTTAATTGGCTTCCCAGTTAGCCGCTTGTCCTGGGTTTGAGGCCTGACAATTATGGAGCAGGATAGAAACACAGGGGAAAGTGTGGGGACATGAGAAGGAAAAGAAGCTCCTTGGGACCTGATGAGAAGAGCCCTGCAGTGCCTGCTGGATGCCATAGCTTATTTTAAGGAGTGTGGAGCATACAGTAAGGTCATGGGCACTTTCCCACTCAGGGCTCCAGAGTACATAGAACCAAGGGTGTGTGATGGATTGACAGCCTTGTCAGTTGAAGATGCAATGATGACACATGATCTTTAAAAACTTGGGCAGAAGAAAGGAATCAGGACACTCTGGACTGGGTGCAGGACCTGAAGGAAAGACCCTTCCTGCTGATCTGTGTAGGGATACCATGCACAGTGCAGAATCACACCATGTGCCCCAGAACTGGAGAGACCCAAATGAAGCTCCTAAGAAGAAAGAAGCTGGGGGAATAGAAGTGGAGCCCCTTGTCTGGAGAGGTTTAGGGTAGGGGCAAGGTGTGAGGGCCCCAGGTACTGAGTGAGCCTAGAGGTCAATGTGGACTTTGGTATGCTAATAGGTATCTCAAATAGTCATTTGCCCCAGGTTTCTTTGGGACCACAACAATATGATAAAATACCTGAGATTATGAGCACAGTTAAAAATCAGATGTGATCCATCCAGGTATGCCCAAATATCAAGACATCATTTTCATCCCAGAAATATACTAAGTTGCTCTTCCACTTGTTCTTGGCCAAAAGTCTGAGAAAGGATAAGCAATTGCTTTTCAGTTATAAACATTTAAAAAACTAAAAACAAGACTTTTTTCATTTATTTATTTAGTATGTATAAGAATCATTATGGTCAAGCTTCTGTATGAGGTGTGTTAGGTTTGTGTGTGTGTGTGTGTGTGTGTGTGTGTGTGTGTGTGTGTGTCACTTGGGGGTGGGGGTCAAGAACATACCACACAATAGACCTAATGCAAGAGATTTATTGGGAGGTATACAAAAGGCTGCCTCTGAGCAAGGATGGAAAGAAAGGGGGCAGGCCATGAAGGCACAGGCTTTATAAAAGGTGTGAGACTTGTGGCAACAATGGAAATGTGTCAAATTTGGTGGCTGGTGATGACATAGCCACTGGCTCTGAGTCACTCACTGAAGGCAGGCTAGAGGAGCACCTGGTACTGGAAGGTGTGTGGGTCTAGCTTTATCAACAAGGTGTGCTTAGGATTCATCAAAGAGTCACTGATAAAGCAGGAGGAAGTAGGGCACTCTGTTCCCCAGCTGGCAGCTGGTACCTATTTGTCTCAGACGTCTGAGAGTTGAAAAGTTAAGAGGCAATGTAATGATAAAGCAGCAGAAAGGGCATCTTGGGAGCCAAGGTGAGCGACTAAGAGATCACAGCATGCAACAGATCTATTGCAAGAGGGAGGTAGGGGGAGCAAAAGGCCATCTCAGAGTGGGATAGAGTTGAGAGAGAGAGAGAGAGAGAGAGAGAGAGAGAGAGAGAGAGAGAGAGGAGGGAGGGAGACAGAGAAAAGGAACAAGACAGAGAGAGAGAACAAGAGATAGAAAGAACAAGACAGAAAAACAATCTGGGGGTGGCTGGGGCCTTTAAGGAGGTGACTGTTACTACACAACTCTACATAGCTCACAGGGATGCAAATGCTCGCTCAGGTAGACATAAGTTGTAGTAGCTGAAGAAGAAGCAGCCACCGCAGGTTGTCAGGGCTTCCCAATTTACAACAGGCAGTCTACTACATGGTCAGGAAAGGAGGTGGTCTCAAGCCCCGGGATAGTCATTAGGTAAGGCTTTGAATCCTGACCAACGATTTGGAGAACCTGGGGACGGGGCTGTGCTAGGAGAGCACGAAGACTATAACCCTGGAGTACAAGCCTGTGGGGAAAAGAGGGCAGACATTTCTCATGATCAGGAACTATAAAAACCACTGTCTTATGACAAATGTATATGTCAACCATTTTTGCTTTTTCTCTACATGGGCATCCTGTTCAGCAGAATCAAATAGTAAAAACTTTTGCTTTCACTGGTCCCTTGAATTTGTTATTCTAGAGTAAGGGTCTTGTTTGTCACAGCTTGTGGCAGGGGCAGCCACAGGCCACAACTTGCAGGAACAGGTTTCCCCTTTCCCCTTTATATAGGCCCTAGGAATCAAATTCAGTTTACCAGGCAAGGTGGTAAGTGCCTTGACCTCGTGGACCCCTAATAACAAGATTCTCAATGGCAACTTTCTATTTTCTTTCAGGTGTGAAACAAAACCATTCAGTACATTTTGCATAGAAACTTGTGGAAGAGTCAAAAGGGACAGCTATCGTGATGTCTTATGCCCCCTTTTTTGTGTGTTATTCATGGCACGGTGAGGGGAACAGGTGAGTCTGATCCACTTTGATTAACTAATCTAGAACTGAATTGTTTTATTTTGTTGTCTTCCTCTTTAAAGGAATCTTCTAGGGCAAATGTCCCAGAGCAACTGTGACAGCTGACCACGGTTGTCAAATAACATGCATGGGAAGAGAGACTTCAATTGAAGAATTGCCTCCACCAGATTAGCCAATGGGCACATCTGTAAAGCAGTTTCTTAACTGCTAATGGATGTAAGATGCAGTCTACTGTGGATGGTACCATCTCTAGGCAGGTGGGCTGTGTAGCAATGCAAGCATAAGCCGTGTGAGCAAACCCTGGGGACAAGCCAGGAAGCAGCTTTTCTCCACCAAGCTACCTGTTTGAGTTACTGCCCTGGTTTCAACTTGCAGGAAGCAAGATGAAAATAAAGTCTTCCCTTCCCGAGCTGCTTTTGGTCTTGTTGTGTATCACAGCAACAGAATATCTATATATATATTTTAAATAAGAAAACTGTAACACTCATAATAATAAAAACAAAATCTTCAAAGAAAACTAACTCAAGCTCTAAGCCAGCTGCTCTGTCTGCATTTCAAAGAGAAAACTAGGGCAACCTCAAGCAAATATCCCAAAGCTGCTGGGGATTTGCATGACAATAGTCACAGGGTCCCTTCCTCTGGAGATTCTGGATTCAGGACTCTCATCACTCCCCCTAAAAGACTCTCTGCCCTGGCATCCACTCCACTCTAACCTCCAGACAACTCAGCTCTCAGGTCTCATGTATTTCTGTCCAACAGGGACCTTTCTGAAACACAGGAAAGTTCCCTTGAATCTTGAGGAAGGGGCAGCAGCTGACTTGGCAGTGACTCCTGCCCTTTCCTCCTCCCAGTGTTTTTGGAGTGTGGTGTAGCTGACTGGCTTTGTCATTGTCTCAGGAAGACCGATCAGAGGCCTTCCCCCATAAATCCTTATACAGTTTGACCTTCCATCCAATACACCCAGAAGAACTGAAGAGCAAGTTAATGGTGGCCTTGCATTCTGGAAAATCACACACATGTGCATTGCATTTTCCACCAGAGCACTAAATGGGAAAGTCGGGAGTACTGTTGGACAGCACGTGAGGCATTGACAAGGGGGGCAAGAACTCTGTGAGGAACGCACATTCTAGCCAGACTTCTCATGGTGGTTGTCATACAATGTCCAGATATGAAACTTTGACTTGAATTTAACAAGTTATTGTTATTGGGACAATAACCCCCCCTTTTTCCCAGAAAGAGAAAATTTTGAAGAAATTACCTAACCATTTATAGTGGACATAAAGAAGAGGATGGAATGTTGACCAGGATATCCAGTGCTAATGTCTTCCTTAGGGTTTCTATTGCTGTGATGAAACACCATGACCAAAAAACAAATTGGAGAGGAAAGATTTTCTTTGGCTTATACCACCATATCACTGTTCATCATCAAAGCAAGTCAGGACAGGAATTTAAACAGGGCAGGAACCTGGAGGCAGGAGCTGATGATGCAGAGGCCATGGAGGGGAGCTGCTTACTGGCTTCCTCTCATGGCTTGCTCAGCCTGCTTTCTTATAGAACCCAGGACCAGGAGCCAGGGATGGCACTACCCACCATGGGCTCGGCCCTCCTCCATTGATCCTCCATTGATCACTAAATGAGAAAATGCCTTACAGCTGGATCTTATGGAGACATTTTCTTAATTGGGGCTCCCTCCTCTCAGATGACCCTAGTTTGTGACAAGCTGACATAAAATTAGCCAAGACTGCTAAAATGGACTTGGTGGTAATTTCCTGTTAAAAGATTACACTTCCCAGGTTCCCTTATGGCTAGAAAGGAGGGACATGGTAGAAAATATGTTGACATCATTTTATGCTCCTATAGAGGGTCACAGCAATCTTTTCCCATAGGCATTCTTAGACATTCATGTGGGTGAAAATATGACCCTTTGCTATGGATAAACATGGCCCCGGCTATGTAAAGTCAAATGCCTCTTTCTTTCTGCCTTCCATGTCTTTTAAGCTACCTCAGAAATTTAACATATGGTGCCAAAACCTGGGATAGCATCTGGAGCTCACCGCTAGCAGGCAACTCTTAGGCCTTTTCTCTGGGACCTTTTGACTGCTTAATTGTCCTTGCCTACTCCTGGGGACCTGATCTCTTATGAACACACATGTTACCACCTAAAATACATATTAAGCATTTCAGGTTGTCTGCCCCATCTGCAGACACACACACACACACACACACACACACACACACACACACACACACACACAGGTTATGGATATGTAGATCACTGGGTTCAGTTTTACAGAGATTCAGATTTTGCAAACTTGGTTCATGCTGTTCTACTCTGACAAGTCTGGCTCTGGAGACAGTATTTGGTGGGCCTGCTCACTCCAGACCCAAGCATGTTTGTCTAAAAGTTCCCTCTGAAGGCTCTGTCCTGGGTCAGAAAGGCCACCTGACTCTGGGACAGGGAGAAGGAAAGAAAAATAGAACATCCCAGGAAAAGACACTATGTGCCAGAGAACAGCTAAAAGAGAAACTATTTCAACAGAAGTTACGAATGACAGAGTGAAATCACAGATGGTTTAGCTCTCTGCATGTCTCCTTTCCTTGGCTCTATTGACTATCTTTGACAGTTTCGTTGAAGTATAAACTTTAACTTTCTCTATTTTAGGATTTGTAAGTTTATTTGGTGTGATTTAGAAAGGATCTATAAAAATAATTAAAAAAGAAAAAGGTGGGTTCATCTTTGAGTAGATAACTGTGTGGCTTATTGCCATCTTGGTTGATGACTTCAACAGGGTGAAAGCAATCATGTGGTTGGCCACCCTCTTTACTAAGGTTATAGAGAGATGTCATGTGGCTTCCCTGCCATCTTCGTTAATGTGAAAACACAGTATAAACCAACTATGGTGGCACCCATAAAACTCCTAGTCCCACTGAGCCCTCTGCTTATCATCTCTTTTTGATAAAACAAAGGAAGCAACACCAGGGCTCCAAGACAGTTTGTTTTATTTTACTTTATTCTCCCTACATTAAAGAGGCAACAGCATGCCTCCAAGATATTTGGAGCAGGAAACCAGGACTGAGGAGCAACATGTTTGATGATTACGGTTTATAAATTTGTAAGGTTGTAATTTATTCAGGCTAACAGAAACTGACTTAAAGATGTATGTCTAAGCACTATGTCTTTGTTAACTATTTGTTATGATTTATCTATTTGGAAATATTGAGTCATATATAAACTGGTATTTTATAAAGGTACACTCACTATAAGAGGTTCAGGAAAATGATGTCCCCAGTCTCTCTGTGGACTGTATCTATAGTTTAAAGTTTTGTTTTTATGCTAAAGGATCTTCAATTTAATTTTTTAAGGCTCAAACTTAATAGGGTAAAAATTATAAAGTCTCAATCATATAAAAAGGTTCCAACTTGTTGTAAACTGTTAAAGATAATTAAGACCTGTAAGTAAATGACCAAATTATTAATTATAAAATTATTTAATATGATCCAAACTATGTAGTCTTGCTAAGTACAAATTCAGTTTATTTACTGATATAAGCTTAGGGACAGACCAATTTTTATCTCCCATCATATGGCTTTCTTTTATCTCCCATTATATAGACTTCTATATTTGTAGTCAAATTTAAGCCTAAAGCAAGTAACTCAAAACAGGTTTAAAGTAAACTTAGTTTGTTTAATATAAAGTAATATTCAAAATCAGGTATATTTTAAAAAACTGATTATGAAAAATTGAATGCTTGAGTAAAATGGGTTAAATTTACAATATACTTGCATGGCAGAATGTGCTCAGCCACAAGTTGTTCCCTTGTATGAAGCACAAGTTCACTTGGATAGGGCACAATCCTACCAGAGTTAAGTTGCATGCTAGCCTTATTACAGGACAAGGATGCATGGGGTGGTGGGGGATATCCTGCTTCCACCTCCAGTTTTGTAGGCCTCCAGCTCTGGCTGTATAAGATTAACCAGCTCCAGCCCTGCAGGCCAACCCAAAACCTCCTTCTTGTCTACAGAAAAGATTAACTACTCACGTCTCACATGACAAGGGGGTGGATTCCCTTGTCCAGTGGAGTATCTCAGAGTCTGCATCCACATCCTCAGTGTCTCCAACAAGAGAAAGACAAATAGCAATTGTTCTACCTTCAGTGTCTTCGCAATTGACTTATGAGGCTGCTGTGAACAGGGGAACTTTGACCCAAGCCTACCACTCAGCTGGTATGGGACCTGTGTGCTAGTTCAATTAGCCATGCCCTTCTCCCTGGATTTCCATTATTCTTCTTAGCACAAGCTAATCCCAGGGTCTACATCCTAACCACCCATGGTCCCCAATTAAATGAGGCTACAAGTGATATTCTGTCATCAAACTCACAAGCTTGGGAAAATAACTCAGAATAACCAAGTAGTATCTTTGACAGTTGGTTTTGTATCTGTAGAGTCAACAAATGATTCTGTTAAGTGGTGTCCCAAGCCCTTGGGTTCTTCAGGTGAAGGTTACTTAGTTGAAGGAGATTCTCTTCAACCTGGGCCTTGAAAACATAATTGTAGGTGAGGTTTTCCTGTGTCCACCTGGTTCCTGCAGCCACTCAGACCTAAGTAAACACACAGAGACTTATATTACTTATAAACTGTATGGCCATGGCAGGCTTCTTGCTATCTAGTCCTTATATCTTAAATTAACCCATTTCTATTAATCTATATGTTGCCATGTGGCTTGTGGCTTACCAGTATCTTTACATCTTGCTTCTCCTGGCAGCAGTTGGCAGGATCTCCTTACTCAGCCTTCCTGTTTCCAGAATTCTCCCCTCTCCCTGTCCCACCTATACTTCCTGCCTGGCTACTGGCCAATCAGCACTTTATTTATTAACCAATCAGAGCAACACATCCACAGCATACAGAACAATATCCACAGCATATAATATAGTCCCTACCCAGAGAGAGAGCCCCAGGGCTAGGGCCTGTCTCTTACCTTGAACCTGACATGGAGTATAAAGTCTTTGGCAATGAAGCAGTTGTTTGTTTTAGCTAATACTTTAAAATAAAGCCTAAAGTCATTACACTGAATGTACCTGAGTCCAAAAGAAGCATCACTGTTCTAAGATCTGAGCAATGCTTGTGGATGTTTGTTTTCAGAGAAATTCCAAAAGATCATTTGTTAAAGGTCATTTAATTTAGTTATCTTGCCTTACTAATTATGCCTCTAAACAATCAATTTTTAAATAGAATGATGCTAAGAAATAGGCTTGCTGCTATCAGTATGTGGTGGGCTAGAGATTTGTCCATTGAAGGAGGAAACAGACTTTAGCCTTGTCAACTCAGCCCATGTTACATGTAAATTATTTATAATAGATTTGACATGACTGACCACTTCCATCTGTTGGTTGAGTTTATGGAATAAGAATTGTAGTAGAATATTTTAAGATGTGTTACTTTCATTTATGCATTTGTTTCAATCTGAAGCTGTGTTACTGTGCCTGTCTAAAACACCTGATCAATATTATTATTGATATTTGTTGTTGGTTGTTTTTTACTCTTTTGGGGGGGGACTCCCATCCAGCTCCCAAATAAATCACAAATGGAGGATTATTCTTAATTATGAATGCCCGGCCTTAGCTTAGCTTAGTTTCTAGCCAGCTTTCCTTAACTTAACCCATCTATATTTTGCCTCTGGGCTTTTCCCTGTTTTCTTATTTCTGTAAATCTTACTCTTACTACATGGCTTGCTGGTTGTGTAGTTGGGTGGCTGGCCCCTAGAGTCCTCCTCCTCCTCTGGCTTCTAGATCCTAGATCTCTTTCCAGATTCCTTCCTCTATATATTATCTCTGCCTGCCAGCCCCACCTATTCTTTCTTATGCCTTGCTATTGGCCAGTTATTAGACCATTAGGTATTTCAGACAGGTACAGTAACACAGCTTCAGAGTTAAACAAATGCAACATAAACAAAAGTATTCTACTACACGTATGTAGACTTTTTTTGTTTTTGTTTGTTTTAAAGTTTCTGTTAATAGGGTTAATTTTAGGAAAAATAATTCTGGTTGTTCCATGTAAGCTTTGTAAGTAAATGAATCATTTACTCTTGACATGACACTCACTGACTCAGGTATTAACATAGTGTGTTCTAAAGTGTTCTTGAGAAGTGAGCTTGAGGAGAAAGAAAGGCAGTCACTGCCTCTGGGAATATACTTTTTGAATTGAAAATGGAAAATCATTTCTTTTTTAATACAACTTAAAATTAAATTGTCATAGACTGACAGTGTAAAATATATTTACTGTTTAATCTTTGAGTATAGGAATAATAATTTTATGTTAACAAGAATATGTAGTAAGTCTTGTTTTCAAATCCTAGATATGGTCATTTAAGGTAATAGTCTCAATATTTAGAATTTCACCATATCAAATTGTTTTTAACAAAAAGAAATTTGTTTTACTTAAGAGACTCTGCTTTGTTCATTAAATATTAGGAGGTATTGTTAATATTTGAAACAAATATATGAAATTCATCATACTTGGAAACAAGGAGTATTGCTTAGACACTTTCTGTTCAGATTCATTTCTTAGATGCTGACTCTGATTTCTTTTACAAAAACTTCCATCTGCTTGCTCCTTAGTCAGGATTCTGGAGTAAACAAACAGCTCATTACAGTTATCTTATCCTTCTATAGAGTTCTGATACATGGTCCAGGCAGTTTTACAATTGCATTTAACCTTATGTTATAGTTACTGCTGTTAATCAGAATATAAATTTTCTTAATGTTTCCCACAAAGTTGTATAGTTATCAGCTCCTGGCTTGTGTCCTGGGTTTTTGTTGTTGTTGATGCTGTTGTTGTTGTTGTTGTTTTGCCAACTGTTAAGTTTTTAATATGGACCCTTGGATAGACTCTCTTTGAGGTACACTAACTGCTGTCCTCCTTTGCCTTTGGCCAGGCTTGAAGCAGTTCCAGAGAGATTGGTGCTCTTAAACCCCACAGCGCAGTCTGGGTGACCGCTAAAAGGGGTCATGGAGCATGGACCATCCAACTCATGCCTCTTCTTGTCACTCTGGTCCTTGTTCTGGGGACTCCAAACTGAAATAAATGAACTGACAGCTTCTTTGCATCAATTAACCACTTTGTCTCACCAGCTTGGATCAGCTTAACATCCTTCAGGGCCAGCTGGAGTCCTTGACTGCTGCATACTCCAAGATTAAGAAAGACTAGATCTGACGACTGCTAAGGATGGCATTCGTGTCCTCCTCCATGAACATGCTGCTTCCAGGCCAACAAACCCTAGCTAGTTTGAGATGCCCGGAGACAGGGATCAGAAAAAAAAATCTCCTGTGTATTTTAAAGACTATTTCTTTCTATGACTGCCCATACCCTTTTTCTTTCTTTCATAAACTTATGTACAATGTAAAACACATTGGAACCTATTTTGAGGTTTTCTGTCTGAATCTTTTACTGAGTATCTTTTTTGAGTGCGTGAGCAATCTTTTAAACTGATAATGTACACTTGGATTCTCCTTGTAAATGGCTCTCAGCTGGCTCTGCCAGCTTCTCAGGTCCTGAAAGCCAAGCATGAAACTCTCCACTGGTTGGAAGTTGGTCTGACCAGAAACTGCATTCAACCTTCCCAGAGCTCTAGAATTGCCAGTATTTGCACCAGAGCAGGCATTTTTACTTAGTTTTTGATCCTACTTAATGTACTAGCTGCTCAAGGGCTCACTGACCAGCAGAAACTGTCTGGCTGAAACTCTTAAAGGAGCCATATTCACTGTTTTCCCCCTTTTTTCTTTCTTTCTTTCTTTCTTTCTTTCTTTCTTTCTTTCTTTCTTTCTTTCTTTTTTTTTTTAAACTCAGCTTTCTTAAGCCCTGCCTGGAAATAAGGGTCCACGTTGGAACACCATATGTTGTTGGTTGTTTTATTACTCTTTTGGGGGCCCACCCAAAAATATACAGACAGAAGCTTATTCTTAATTACAAATGCCCAGCCTTAGCTTGGCTTAGTTTCTATCCAGCTTTCCTTAACTTAACTTATCCCATCTTCCTTTTGCCTATGGGCTTTTCCTGTTCTCTTACTTCTGTAAATCTTTTTTTAATTTAAATATATTTATTTATTAAAATGTTTTTCATTTTACATATCAACCCCAGTTCCCCCTCCCCCCTCTTCTCCCACCTCCTCACCTACCTCCCACTCTACCCCCATCCACTCCTCAGAGTGGGTAAGGCCTCCCATGGTAGTCAACAAAGTCTGGCATACCAAGTTGAAGGAGAGCCTAGCCCCTCTCCATTGTATCAAGGCTGAGCAAGATATCCCACCACAGGGAATGGGCTCCAAAAAGCCAGTTCATATACCTGGGATAAGTCCTGGCCCTGCTGCCAGGGACCCCACAAACAGATCAAGCCACACAACTGTCACCCACATTCAGCAGGCCTAGTTCAGTCCCATGTAGGTTCCGGAGCTGTCAGTCCAGAGTCAGTGAGCTCCAACTGCCACTGGTCAGCTGTCTCTGTGGATTTCACCATCATGATCTTGACCCCCTCTCCTCCTCCTCCTCCTCCTCCTCCTCCTCCTCCTCCTCCTCCTCCTCCTCCTCCTTCTTCTTCTTCTTCTTCATGCCAAATGCCATTTATTGAAGGAGGGAGGTCTTAAATACAGGCTTACAGCACAATGGGAGAACCCCAGAGGGCAGAAGTTCGCTACTGATGTTTTTGCTTTTGGTTTTTTTTTTTTTTTTTTTTTTTTGAGCTGAGGATCATACCCCAGGCCTTGCGCTTGCTAGCTAGGCAAGTGCTCTACTATTGAGATTGATCTAAATCCCCACCCCTGCTCCTGATGTTTTAGAATCTTGCATCTAAGCTGTTACTGCCCAATATTCTGGATACACAGACAAGGAGTTTCCCTTAAGCATTCAGGAGTGTGGAATCTCACAAGGAATTAGCATAGGGAGGATATCAAGGTCAAGGTCAGCAAGCAAGGCAACAGTTACCCAAAACGGGGCCTGGGACCTACAGGTCCCCCCCTTTTACTAGAAAAAAATGAGCTTCTGACTTAGGTTGTGTGGGATGTCAGCAGGTCACCTTACCATCATGGAGACACCTGTCCAGGCCACACAGGCATTCTGTCTTAAGTTGGTGAGCACCCCCCAGGAATTACCTGTCTCTGAATACTCATTATCATACAGGCTCAATCGAGTGAGAGCTGAAGAGTTAACTGTTGCCAAAGATCTCTAAGTGGTGCTGGGCTTGCAATCTGTGTGTTCAACACAGAAAGGACCAACAGAAGTCTTAACCCACCCATAGCCATTATGCTAAAGGCAGCTGAGCCATTCCTTTCCTTAACGAGCCTTACTGCAAATTGGAGTCCTTGTAAGATGGTATCCCGAGAGCAAATGAAACTTGAGTTTGTAAATTTATAACTTTCAAAGCCAATCAAAATGTATATAACTATTGATTTAAATTTGTCACGCCCAATAGAATGAAAAAATAGTTAACTGTGGTAGCTACTTTTGCTACCAGGGTCTCCACTGTGCTATCTGTAGTAACCAGTTATGAAATGGCAATCCCAGAAACAGTAGTAGTGGTGGTTGTCACTGTTATAACAGCAACATCGGCAGCAGTGATGTCAAATTCTCTTCTGGAGCATGTGGGTATCCATTGGCACAACTCCAGGAACACGAAACACCGAGGCCCCTTATTCTTGATCCCAGCACAACTTAAGCTGGCAGCTCTGCAAAAGAACAACTAAGAACCATAAAGGAAAAACAGGCAGCTCACAAGCAGCAGAACTAATGGTCTCATAATGGCTACATTCTGACTCACAAATTTTAAGGAATCTTCAAAGGGGGCTAAATGAATTTCAAGAGGCCAAAAAATGTTGCACAGAGCAAGTAGATGCTGCTCCAGCATGAATAGAATTGTGAGAGTGAAAATGTTTAGCTGGCATGCTACTGTTACTAAATGGAGGTCAGTGATCTTCAGTGTTATCCTTAATCTCCTAGGTGTCTGGGTGACACGTTCTCAAACATACTTGGAAAAGCAGTTACCTCTCTTTCTTTTCCTTCACACTTGTTCCCAGGAACTTGTCTCTGCTCTCTTCTATGTCCCTTCTTTGCCCCTTCTCTCCTATCCCCTCAATAAAGCTCCCACATGGGCCCTGTTGTATGGTGTGACTCCTTCCCTGCTGGTTTAAAAATACATTTGGTGCCAAGATTTAGATTCAGTCTGAGACATGCTGGGACCCTGCACCTGGCCCACCAGTGACAGCCCTACTTTTTTCCCACCTAATGAATTGCTGGGTCTCTCCATCCAACTCTGACGATTGTTTTTGTGAGCTCCAGGAAGTCAACTGGGATCCACCTCAAACAGCCTGACAGTTCCACAGAGCCTGGACAGTGAAGTATCCAGCTAGCTATCCCAGGACATGGCCAGCACCCCAGATTTCTCTGGTCCCCCAAAGGTGATTGATGTCCCCCAGACCAGCAGGAAGCAGTCTCGAGAACACGGCACTCTCATCCCCGCCTCACCTGCTACCCCTTTCCAACTCTTCACATTTTTATAATAAACAGAAGGGAGAAATGTTGGCATTTAGGCATATGTACTGGCCTGCCCTTGGGGTCCTGTCAGGATACATCCTCAGCTGCAGCCACTAAGAGCACCCCCTGGGCATTCGCTGTGTTTCCTTATAAAAGGGGCCTTGTATACCTCCCATCTCTTTCTTTTCCTTCAATCTCATCTCCAGGTACCAGTCTCTATTCCCTTACCTGCCCCTTCTCTCCCCCCTCTCAATAAATCTCCCATGAAAAGAAAAAGAAAGAAAGAAAGAAAGAAAGAAAGAAAGAAAGAAAGAAAGAAAGAAAGAAAAAGCAGTCACCATACATTACCTTCTGGAGAATCCAACCACATGGCTTCAGTTCCTAGGCTTATGTTAATGCTTGCCAAACCTGGCCCTATTGGGCTTTCAATCCCCATTGGCATCGGAAGGGGAGAATTTTTCACCAAGGCCCAATAGGTTTCTGCCATGTTGGGCTTCTGCTGCAGCTCACTCAGCTCTCAGAAACCCTATGAGGAATTTCATTGTCCTTAATATTGTAACGTTTCATTGAGGGTTACTCAGTGATTGAGTAATACCAAATCTTATTATAAGCAACAGTCATCCTGGGGTCCTCCATGCCATATATATAGCCTTATGGTTCTATGGGTTGCAGTGTGATTGTTCTTTGCTTTCTATCTAGAATCCACTTATGAGTGAGTACATACCATGTTTGTCCTTCTGGGTTTGGGTTACCTCACTCAGGATGATTTTTTTCTAGTTCCATCCATTTGCCTGCAAATTTCATGCTGTTATTGTTTTTCTCTGCTGAGTAGTACTCCATTGTATATATGTACCACATCTTCTTAATCCATTTTTCAGTTGACGGGCATTTAGGTTGTTTTCAGGTTCTGGCTATTATGAATAATGCTGCTATGAACATAGTTGAGCATGTATCTTTGTGGTATGGTTGTGCATTCCTTGGGTATATACCCAAGAATGGTATGGCTGGGTCTTGAGGTAGTTCAATTCCCAATTTTCTGAGAAACCACCATACTGACTTCCACAGTGGTTGTACAAGTTTGCATTCCCACCAACAGTGGAGTAGTGTTCCCTTTGCTCTGCATCCTCTCCAACGTCGACTGTCCTTAGAGTTTTTGACCATATCCATTCTGACAGGTGTAAGGTGGTATCTCAGAGTCATTTTGATTTGCATTTCTCTGATGATTAAGGATGTTGAACATTTCTTTAAATGTCTTTCAGCCATTTGTGATTCTTTTTTTGTGAATGCTCTGTTTAGCTCTTTAGCCCATTTTGTAATTGGATTGTTTGGTATTTTGCTATCTAATTTCTTGAGTTCTTTATATACTGTGGAGATCAATCCTCTGTCAGATGTGGGGTTGGTGAAGAACTTTTCCCATTCTGTAGGCTGTCTTTTTGTCTTATTGACTGTATTTTTTGCCCTGCAAAAGCTTCTCAGTTTTAAGAGGTCCCATTTATTAATTGCTGTGCTCAGTGTCTGTGCTGCTAGTGTTATATTTAGGAAGTGATCTCTGGTGCCAATGTGGTCAAGAGTACTTCCTACTTTATCTTCTATTAAGTTTAGTGTAACAGGATTTATGTTGAGGTCTTTGATCCAACTGGACTTGAGTTTTGTGCATGGCGACAGATATGGATCTATTTGTAATCTTTTACAGACTGACATCCAGTTATGCCAGCACCATTTGTTGAAGATACTTTCTTACTCTTACTCCATTGCTGGTTGTGTAGTTGGGTCGCTGGCCCTTGAAGTCCTCCTCCTTCTCTGGCTGCTAGATCATTCTCTCCTCCCAGTTTTCTCCTTCTATCTGCCAGTACCACCTATCCTTTCTCCTGACTTGCTAATGGCCAGTTCTTTATTAGACCATGAGGTGTTTTGCAGAGGCACAGTAACACAGCCTCACAGAGTTAAACAAATGCAACATAAACAAAAGTAACACACCTTAAAATAATATTCTACTACAAACCATTCTTGTGATAGTTTGGCAAAGAACAAGGATGCTTTCTGTCCTTGTCCAAAAACAATCTGCCTGGGGCTAAATTGAAGAGTTTTTGGATTAATAGCACTGGCAGAGGAGATTTCAAATCCAATCCAGTATTGACTTTGTTGTATGGCTATTAATGGTCATTCTTATGCAGATCTATAATGAAAAGGAGCAAGCTAAGCAAGGAAAAATTTAAAAAATGTATAGTTTGAGGAGAAAAAGAGTACCAGGAAATGTAATGGAGCTATGTCCTTTGTTCATGGAGATAAAAAAGTGTAAAGGTGTAAAGGAAATCCTGGTGCTAAATGTAACAAGGGGAGTGGTGACCTCAGAGCAAGACCCCATCCAGCTAAGCCTCCAACTTGTGAAAAAGAGTTAAAGAAAGGTTAAATGAAAGGAAAGCATCAACAGAAATTTGATCCAGATGTAAGTGAAGAAGGAGGCCATGTTTCAGCACCAGCAAGCAGCAGTACATAGCAGCTTCAGCCATGTGTTTCTGCTTTAGAGTCAAGGATACAAGAAAGGAGTTATGGAACTTTCCTCCATGACTAAGGGAAGCTGCTGAGGCCAGGCATGTGTCAGGAGTTTCCCTGCAGAAGATCCAAAGAGGCCATTGCATGAAGCTATGAAGGTGAGGCCTGGAATACCTTGGAAACCCCAAGATGTTGTAGAGGCCAAAGTAGTGTGATATCTGCCAAAGAAAGCTGAAGACTAGGTATGGAATCAGTCCAAGAGAGAGACTGTGTTGTGGTCAACAAAGCTGAAAGCAATTGGAGATCTGAAGAATGCTTTGATATTAGACATGGAGATGCAGAATTTGGAGTTTGCCTCTGGTTTTCAGTCTTGCTTTGGTACAGTGTGGGAGTTCAGCTCTGACATGTTGAAGGGTTCTTTGCAGGAGGAGAGAGAAATGAGGAAGCATTAGATAGAAAGATAGAAGGAGACCATAAGAAAGACAGAGACACAGAATAGCTTTGAGAGGGCCCTGGGTCAATACTCAGTCACCTCAAGATTTATTCCAAAGGGCTTTTATGCAATGCCAGGTGGGGAGGCAAAAGACCTCCCCCTTTCAAGATCAAAGCACAATGTACAGCCAAGTGTAGACTCTTCAAAACACCTGGTAACCATGCCTGTGGCCAAATCATTCCATTATGCAGACCTGCTGGATAAAGCAAGCTCAGATTATCTGACCTTGAGTAAGGTCTTACCAGGAAGACTCTGTGGGCCCCCATAGTCCAGTATTTCCTCACTATGTTCCTTTTCCTCCCTTTTGGAATGGTAATGTTCTATAGTTATATGTTGGAAGTATGTGATGAGCTTTTTCATTTTGATTTTACAGGGTTTCCGGTTAAGAAATTGCCACAAGTCTCAGGAGAGAACTTTTTAAAACAGAGTTGAGACTGTTATAGACTATGGGGAATTTTTAAATTGGACTGAATGCATTTTTGCATTATGATATGGCTATAAACCTATGTGGCTAGGGAGTGGAATGTGTTGGTTTGAATAAGAATGGGATCCATAGGGTTTAGTCATCAGAGAGTGGCACTATTTCAGAAGGATTAGGAGGTGTGGCCTTGTTAAAGGAAGTGTGTCACTGGGGATGGGCTTGGGGTTTCAAATGCTCATACCAGGCCCAGCGTATCTTTTTTTTCTTGCTTCCTGTGGATCCAGATGTAGAACTCTCAGCTACTTCTCCAGCACCATGTCTGCCTACACGTCACCATACTCCCCACCATCATGATAATAGACTAAATTACTGAAACTATTGACAAGGCAAAATTAAATGCTTTCTTCCATAATAGTTGCTGTGGTCATGGTATCTCTTCACAGCAACAGAACACTAAGACAGGAATGTAACTGTTTATTGAGTTGACCTACAAATAGTAGTATACTAGGTTCATAGAAGTGTTACTGGTGGCTGGGGTCTATATCAAGTGTTCCAGATTCTTGCCCAAAGGATTGAAAAGAAGGAACCACACAGATTTGAAAGGCCAGAAAAATGGCTTTATTTGAAACAACACAGCAGTAGAGATTAGAGAAGGATGTAGTATCAAGATTGACAGTGGACCACATGAGTGAGTACTCAAAGTACCTAATTATTGTGTGGAGATTTATGGAGTTCAAAAGAAAGAGGATTTGGCTACTAAGGGACATAGGGAAGGTGATTGGTTTGATTGATAATCTAGACCATATAATCATTTTCTACTATAACTGTCCCTTCCCATAATGCACCTGGCTTTAATCATCTGCATGCCCAACTGTTGGAAAGATGTAAGACGATAAATAGGAAATTTCCCCTAAAAGTTTGCTGGAGAACACAATGCTGTCTTATTGTGCATACTGCCAAAACCAGTTCAGGCTCTACTGCCATCCCACACACCCTAGACTGAAATGTATTGGGAATATATTTGAATACAAACCATCCAAGTTTAATGTTCATGTAGGAAGGAGAATTTACCCCACTGTTCAGAGAGGACTGTATGCATTTCCTGATGCAGACGCAGGTGAAGGTTCAAGACTGTGAGGTTCATTGTTCAGAAGGGGTGCATGCATGCATAGTAGGTGCAGATATAGGTGCTGCCAAGTTGACTGTAAGAAAGGTGTGTGTGTGTGTGTGTGTGTGTGTCTCCCAGGTTGCTAAGCTAGTCCTTGAGCTTGCCTGCCTTGGAAGTATACACAAAGGGTGGAGATAGTGAATGAGAATCTCCACATAAAATCACTAAATAAATGGGTAAACAGATGAAAATCAAGAGCAGGATACAATTTTATTTCTTTTACTTGGAAAAACTGTATACTCCAAATTCAGCCATGGGAAAAAGCAAACAAACTGAAATTGAAGGAATTTTGTATAAGATTATTATGGAACTTTCTGGAAACATGAAGGCTATAGAATAAAAAGACTAACTTAGGAAATATTTCTTGGTCTGAAGTCCATTAAGTCACGATAACTGAATAAATGTTATGCTTGATTCCTGATTGCATCCTGGGACAATTGGATAAAGATAAACAGGAGATACTGCTGAGACAAAATAAAATTGAAAATCAATAAACGTGTGAATCAATGAAAAATGTCTTTGTTCTAAAAGAAAACATTAATTTTAGAAGATATTCGGAAGTAAAATATCTTACCTCCAAGTATGCATATAACATTTAAAAAGCTAAAAAACATTATGTCATTCAAGTTAAGTTTCAAAGCACATTAAAAATCATGACAAGTCCTGAAAGACACAAAAACCAGATAAGTGAATAGAAACTCATGACTTATCTGAGGTTCTTCAGACAACAGTTCTCAGAGGCAGGATCATGCTGCTTATGAAGAACTGTAGCATCCCTCAGACTTTTACTGCACATCAGAAATGAGTGAATTGTGGGAAGTCTCTGCCAAGGAGTTCTCTCTATAGGATGTATAAATACAAAAGGAATGAAGATTTTAGGGTGGTAGAGCTTAAGCAATGAATCCATAAGCCCTTTGACCCATTTCTCCCTCCTCCCCATCATCTTACCTATATATTAAAACTAGGAAGTAGGAGATTATAATAATAAGAATAAAGTATAAGAGTCAATGTCACTAAGATAAACAATACCTAAAACTTCCTTCTCAATGATCCCTCTAAAATAACTGAATCTTTTCTCTCTGTTTTGCTGGACAAGTTGGTTTCTGGAATTCACAGTCATCTTTGAAAATCTATGATCTTTGCCCCCTCCCCTTTGTCTTCCTGTCATAGATATTTAAGGGTCCTGTGGAGATTCACAAATCCCATGCAATCTCTTCCCACTGTGTAGAGACCCACAGACATTTCCTAGTGAGAACTTGCTCAGAGTCTGAGAATCTGAGCTTGCTTTACCCAGCAGGACTGCATAAGGGGGTGTTTTGACCACATGCGTGGGTACCAAGTGTTTGGAAGGATCTACACTTGGCTGTGTGGTGTGCTTTGATCTAGCAAAGGGGACGTCTTTTGCCCTGCCCCTTGGCATTGCTATAAAAGCCCTTTTGAAGAGGCAGAAGGGGGCACTGTGTTTTGACCGAGGTCCTCCTGAAGCTATCCTGTGTTTCCGTCTTTCCTCTCATTGTCTAGGTCTCTTCCTATGTATCAGTTCTTATCCCTCTGTCCTCCTCATAAGAACCCTGGGAAAAGAGGGAGCTGGCCTCCCATACCACTGAACATCAGAAACTTCCCCTCCAAGTACAATTCCCTATTGCAGCTCTATCCACGCACAGCCTTCCTACCACTGCTCCCCACAAAGGACCACTGCATTTCTCCAGCTCCACTGGCACAGGGCCTCTTCTCCACAAGCTGGCAGTTGTTTTCTCAGAACATGCCGGACCAGGTGAACTAGCCTATTCTGCTGGTCTTAGGATTTCCAGAGTTTCAGGCACTGACTGACCATAGATCACAGCTTGATCCTCTCAGGGGACAGTCACTTATTCTGTGCTGACCCTTTGGCCATGCCCTTCTTTTGTTTCAGGCTATCTGACAACAGGGAAAGTGTACGTAACAAGATGCCATTTGGTACACAAGTGGTGTAGGCTTACCAGCATCGTAAGTCAGCATATAGAGAGGGATAGAATGTGGAGGAGGAATCTATGAAATGTTTTTCATTTCTTTTCTTCCCTTCTTCCCTTCTTCCCTCCTTTCTGTTTTGTTCCAGGGTGATCTACAGTCATGTAAGTAACATGTCAGGAATGAAGGCTCTGCCTGGAATTTGTGCCCTCGACCTGATACTGCCTACCCACACTCCCAAATTCAGCCTTTCATTGAGCAAGTCCTCTCATGTAAAACTTCTAGAATAAGATGGAGTTGATTCAAAGGATGGTGATTTTGTGTGGGCTTGGCTGTGCTTCATGGGCAACAAAGAGGCTGCGTGATCCCTGTGCCTGTTGTCCCTGACCTCATCCTCCTTCCTGCAACCTGAAACCTTAGAGGCAGAGGACAACTGTGAAGAGTGAGCCCTGTGGGGAGGTGGCCCTCCTAGCACAGAGAGGGCTCCTGTGAAGACAGTCTGGATCTTACCACTCTCTCTTATTTAACATGTGAGGAATGTGGAGGTAGTCATAGAACTTGCCTTTAATTGTTCATTGACAAATCCCCTAGTGACTGTCGTGCATTAAAAACTAGGCATTAACCACAGAATCTTATCTCTTCAAAGAACAGAAAGTGAACACTGGAATTCTATCTACTGAACTATTTTCAACAGTAATAACATTTTTCAACAGCATTAATATAGTGATAATTGAGAAAATTTTGAATCCCAGCAAATTTCTCTTAAATTTTAAAGGAAGACAAGAAATTAAAGAATCCCTTATCTTCAGAAGAACCATGCTGGCTTTCAAATTAAAGACCTTTTGAACAGCTGAGGATGTAAGTCAATAGTGTACTTGCCTGGCACTCACAAAGCTCTCGTTTTGATCCCCAGCATAGCATAGATAAAGTGTGGTGGCACATGCCTGTAATCCTAGCTCTTGGGAAGTAGAGACAGGAGGATCAGTATTTCAAGGTCATCCTTGGTATCATGGGCTAAATGAGATCTTGTCATTAAAAAAAGAAAGAAAGTTCTTCCTAAAATGATAAAAATTGCAGATGCCAAAATTATATGAAGCAAAAGAAGTTATGTAAAACATCTTCACAAGGGAAAAAATACTAGGATGTTCATTAACTGGCATAATTTGTGGAATGTCAATAGATGCTTTGTGAAGGATCAGAAACATTAATTTTTTTCAGCTTTTAGAGAGTATTGCATTTTCTTTCTAAATTATTAAATCAGTAGATTTTTGTTTTGTTTTGTTTTTGGTTTTGGTTTTTCGAGACAGGGTTTCTCTGTTTAGCTTTGCACCTTTCCTGGGACTCATTTGGTAACTCAGGCTGGCCTTGAATTCACAGAGATCTGCCTGGCTCTGCCTCCTGAGTGCTGGGATTAAAGGCATGCGCCACCACCACCCAGCATGTAGATGTTTTCATATTGAACAGAGAATGCTTAGTCATAACTTTCTGAAAATCTAAAATATAATCACTCCTATTTGGATGTGAGTCTAAGGTTTTGAAGAGCTAAGAATGTAACTCACTAGAGTGCTTGCCTGGCATACAGGAAGAAGGTCCATAAGAAGGTCTTAAGCACTCAGGAGATCCAAAGGAGAGCTTAGAAAGGATGAATGAAGTCAACAGGTGTCACTGAAATTGATGTGTTCTTAGCATAATGTTCATTGGTAAGAAGACACAATGACTTAAAAATCTAGGATTTGTTATCTAGCAAATCCATGCCCAGTCTTCTCTACTTGCAGCACATATTTCTAAGGTCCTAAGCAAAAAGCACACAAGCTTTAGCTTTTCTATCCTTGGGGATACTGAACCTAGAAGAGTCTTGGCAAAGCAGATGTTTGTCTAGGTATGTTAGCATGCAAACTACAATGTTGAAAAATGTATGTACCTATGGGCTGATGCTGATGCTCATCAGACACAGTTGGCTAGAACAGTTTATGTGCCATTGAGAGAGGGGCACCTCAGTTTCCACCTTCTAAGAATGAAGAAGCAGTTTCCATACTAAAATAAAGACTACATTTCTCTCATTGACCACATCCATACATTTTTTTTTACCTATTGCAGACATTGGTGATACCATGTGCTGATGAATGTAATAGAGAAGTGAAGGAGAAGAGTTTGCAGCATGCATAGGTGTGGAAAAAATTATATCTTTGTTTTCTTCCTTAACTTAAAAATGAAAATGTACTTTCTACAAATATAGAAAATGACAGGATATGGATAGGAAATTATAAGAGTTTGTCTAAGGAAATTAGTTCTTTCAAAGAAAATAACAACAACAACAAAATTCCTTCTAACAACTCTTCTCCTGTTGATCACATTCTCATCACTCTTATCAGTGGCAGTAGGATTTTGTTTACCAATTTCTCTTTCTTGAAAACTAATGCTCAAGTCTGAATCCTTGTCACGTGTTCCTGTAGGGGAACTGATTGTTATTTCCCAGAGTGGAAGAGCAGCCATATCTACCTCCAGCCAACTGGGGAGATTAATTGAAACTATTGATTTTACAGATCAGGCTGATGAAATGATAGAAGGTCTTTGCACCTACTTTCTTACACTTTTCGTCATTATATAATAATTTGAGATAGTGTTTTAGATAATTACACTGATGTTACTAACTTTCAATAGTTTGATGTTTGTATTAAAAATCATATTAAGGATACACAGAGAAACCCTGTTTTGAAAAAACAAAATAATTATAGTAGTAATAATAATATTGAGGGATGGATAAATAGGTCAGGGCTTGCCGCTCCTGTAGAGAACCCAAGTTTGGTTTCTATCACCTACATTAGATGGTTCACAATGGCCTATAACTACAGCTCTAAAACACCCAATGCACTGGACTTCATTGGCACCTGTATGCATGTATGCATACTCACACAAAGATACACACAAAAAAAAAAATAAAACAAATCTTTAAAGGGTAACATTGGTGATGAGTTGATAAAATTACTTTCCTCATGGATACAAGATATCTGTTCTGGAAGTACATGCCCTGTATAGAATGCACATAAATAAAAATCAGCTAAGTTTGGGATAAATGATGTTAATTAGGAGCTATTGTTTTCAAAGTCAGAGAAATGAGGAGTGTGGTAGTTTGTAATTGGCCCCCATAATTTCATAGGGAATGGTGCTATTGGGAGGTGTAGCTTTGTTGGAGTGTGTATGGCTTTGTTAGAGGAAGTGTGTCACTGTGGGGATGCACTTTGAGGTTTCCTATGCTCAGGATACTTCCCAGTGTCACAATTGACTTCCTGTTGCATTCAAGATGTAGGACTCTCAACTACTTGTCCAGCACCATGTCTGCCTGCACACTATCATGCTGCCTGACATGATGATAATGGACTGGACCTCTGAAACTGTGAATGAGCCACCCCAATTAAAATTTTTCCTTATAAGAATTGCCATGGTTGTGGTGTCTCTTCACATCAATAGAAGTCCTAACTAAGACAAGGAGCAAACAAGGGAGAAAAAAATTAAATGATGTAGTAGCTCTAGATTAGACAGAGATGTTAATATAAGTCATGATTATACAAGAAAAGCAGACACAGAAAGACGTTGATAAACACCTATGTGTTGTGGGAGACATTCTTCCTAGCTCTACTGGTGAAAGGGCCAGTGAAAGCATTGGGTACAAGTACTTCACTAGTATGCACAAGGCCCTCTCTTCAATCCCCAGCACAGAGAGAGGGGGAAGGAAAGGGAGGAGGTACAGAAGGAAGAACTGTACATCTAGAACTCATACATTGAGTTCTGGTTTTTCAAACAGTATCTTTCACTGAACCTGAAGCTCAATGACCTGGCTTGGACAAGGAGCTTCCAGGATCCACCCCAAACCCAGTTCTGGGGTTACCAACAGGATTTATATATGGGTGATGACTGAACTGATGGTTGAACTCAGTTTATCATGATAATAGTGCAAGAACTTTATTGACTGAGCCATCTCTCCAGCCCCCTGGATTGTGTCTTAAAGGATATATCTATGGAATCATGAGTCATGTATACAAAAAATATTTAAGAGACAAATTTTTATGAAAACAAATTCCCAATAATATAAGTATATATTTTCTTCCCTAGAAAATAGAGCTTGACTTTCTTTTTCTTGAGTGTTGGATAGATTTAGTACTGATTTACTTCCAAAGGATGAAGGATGGAGAGGGGAAAATCATGGCTCTACAGTGGAAATATCTGGCAGATTCAATCTTAACCATGTAGTCCATGTTAACACCCCAATGACAAGTCATGTCGACATGATAGAGTCATGTGAGGTCAACTCACCCATGTAACTCATTACAAAAACCCACAACCCCAGTCTATTCATTAAGCAAAACCAAGTGCATACATATACCTAAGCACACTTCACAAAACTAAATTAGATCCTGAAGGAAAGAAAGCCCAAATTGCTCTTACCCTTGAAACATGGCACCAAACCCAGTATGGCATCTGGATGAGGTACTGACACAGAACATTAGCACAATGAGCATGGCAGAAACCCATGTCAGTCCTGATGTTTTGTTGATAGTATTATACCAGTACTAATTCTGTTTCCATATTGTTATAGAGGAAGTTACTACTAGGAACAGTTGCGGGGCTGGAGAGATGGCTCAGCAGTTAAGAGCACTGACTCTTCTTCCAGAGGTCCTGAGTTCAATTCCCAGCAACCACATGGTAGCTCACAGCCATCCATGAGATCTGGTGCCCTTTTCTGGCCTGCAGGCATGCATGTAGGCAGAACACTGTATACATAATAAATAAATAAATGTTTAGGAACTGTTGGGTAAAACATATATGGAAATTATCAGCAATGTTTGTGTAACTTTTCTTTAAATCTAAAATAACAGTAATAAAAAATTATTTTTCCTTAAAGAAGAAACAATATAAAATGAAACCAATGGGAAACATGATGCCCATGGTAAAGGGTTCTCCTTTCTTCTGGACCCATTAACCTCTACACAACCCATCTGGTGGTGTAACAGTGCACAGTAGGCCTGTCTAGGCAAATAATAGCAGTGAATAATAGCCCAGTCTGGGTACAGAGCAGAAAGTGGAGGAGGGAGACAGAGCAGAGACTAATGGGAATCATGCTATTTGGAAGCCCTGCAGACAGGAAAAGACCTTTCTGAGTCCCTGTCCTCACTGACATAACATGAGAGACACACAGGTTGACTAGATGGGAATCTGTGCACAAGGACTCGGGTTAACATTCAAGCCTTCTCTGCCCACAGCTGTCATGCCTCAGGAAGGTTTATCCACTGTATCTTTGCCCCAGAGTCCTCAACTGTGTCTCCTGGATGACTCACACCTTCACCACAGGGCTACAACCAAGATGAAATAAAAACACAGGAAAGAAGCCTGAGTTCTTGAGACGGAGGACTCGGTTGGTGGGTTCTGTTTTCAGCTGTATTTATTATCATTACTCAGTAGTGTTTATTATGACTAACAATAATTAACATTGTTTTAGTAAATGAGGACCTACCTCTGCTAAAGTGCACAAACCCCATTAAAATATGGATTTATCTCCCTGTTTACAAGTATCTTTTCATTCCTAATTATAATATTCATTTCAATTATACTATTAATGAAGTCATACCAATGACGCATAAACAGTGTCTAAATTGCATATAGATTAAGACACAGCAACAGGAGCCAGAGTGGAATTAATGCCACCAGAGGCTTATTAATCATGTTTATATTATGTTAATGCAAATGAACAAGATACTGAAGGCATCTCCCATGTCCCCAAGGAGAATCTCATATAGTCTGAAAGAATTTACCAAAGAAATACCAATATTATTAGGGTTGCTTCATCAGCCTTGAAAGGTCTTGGGATATGAACAAAGTCTATGGGATGTGACAAAGAACTCACAATCACTGCTTCCTGTATGTGCCCCATCTACTTGTCAGTGGTCCCCACCCTCTGCCATGCAAGAAAATATTTGGGGGCTCTCTACCCTGAGCAGATGTAGAAGATGTCTTGGAGGCCAGAAGAGGACATTGGATCCCCTGTAGCTGGAGTCACAAGTGGCTGTGAGTTGCCCAATGTGGTTGCTGGAAATGAACTCAGGTCCTCTGGAAGGGCAATACATACTCTAGAGAGCTGAGCTATCTCTCCAGCCCCAATAGTTATCTATTTTTATAAATAATCATCATGATCCCAATTATTTTATTATTCACCATCATGGTATTTCCTTTAGCTCTTTAAAATACTTTCTATGACTTCTTTGAATGTATTTATAATAACTGCTAGGAAGTTGACTCTTACTAACCCTATGTCTCACCCCCATGCATACATACACTCCCAAAGAATTCCTTGTGATTTTTTTTCCTCCTGCATGAATTTCACTTTTTTTATTTTTTGTCAGGTATTTATCAAGAGTTTTCCAGTTTCATCATGCTGTGGTAGTGACTGTGCCTTCTGCTCTCCCCTCCTCCATGAGTGCCTTTGTTTAGTTAATTTCTTCTCTGCGTGTTCAGTGCTTTTGCAGGGACTGCATCCCCAGCATGCTGCTGTTCTATTCTCTAGTTGATTGATCGAGCAAGCATTGCAAGCTTAGGTGAGATACAGTTTTCCCATTGTCTCCAAAATTGCTCCTGGGCAAAGATTTCTCTTTGCTCTGTGGGAAATCAGCCTGCTCAACAAAGAAGAACAGCATCCAGTGCCCAACCACTGACTCAGAACAGGCAGGCAGATGTTCATGCCAGGGAGCTGGTGCAGAATAGGGGCAGTCCTCCAAAGCTTCAGAATTCATGGTTCCACTAAGATCCATTAGCTTGATTCAGTGCTTCTCAGTTGTGTGTGCAGAGTCAATTCCTGAAGGTTTTTTAAAAGATTATATTTTTAAGGTTTTATTTATCTTTAAGACTTATTTATTTTATCTTATGTGTATGAATGTTTCCCTGAATGCATGTTTATGCTCCATATGTGTACCTAGTACCTGAAGAGGCCAGAAGAGGCAATCAGATTCCCTGGAACTGGAGTTACAGAGGATCATGGACATGTGGGTGCTGGGAATTGAAACCAGGTCCTCTGAAGAGCAGCCAGGGCTCTTAACAGCCGCCATCTCATCAGCTCTATTTTAAATCATTAAACAAAATTTCCAAACCTGGGCGAGTGAGATGGCTCAGAGGGTACAAGCATTTTTGTACAAGTCTGAGAACTTGAGTTTAATCCCAAGGTAGCTGAAGAGAACTGACTCTACCCTCCTCATGCATGTTGTGAGGTACACATGTGCCTGCACACACACACACACACACACACACACACACACACACACACACACACACACACACACACACAAATTCCAAAGGCTGAATGAGTCTCATTCCAAGCCCTGGGGTGGAATGATTTATCACAGAATGTGAAAAACAGGACTATGGAAGTCCTGCAGTTCCATGATTCCATGAAAGGAAATCCAAATTATCATATAGTGGTGGCTAGCAGTGGACAATATGTGCTCCCAAAAATTTCTATGTAAATGGCTTCTAGCTTTGCAGTTTCTTCAATGAAATGACTGTGGGGATTGAACTCTACACTGTGTCCACCATGACCTATGCCCTTGTGGTCTTCACAGGTTGCTGCTCCACATGAGCTGGGCTTATGGGCAAGCACCACCCTGCTAATCAGCTTTGTCACTCATAAAATGGTCACAATTACCTTTACTCCTGGGACAGTTATAGAGGCTGAGAAGAGCAGTATATGTAAACTAGCTAACCCAGCCCCAGTTACTATATAGACCAAGTAAGTACTAACCTTACATTGTTTTAGATTTTTATTTGTTTGTCTTGTTGTTGGTCTGGTTTTAGTTTTTGAGACAGGGTCTCATGTAGCTGGGACAGAATTCAAACTCTTTGTTACCACACTGATGCTTTTCTTCATTTCAGGATTTTTTGAGACTTTTGTTAGAAACAATGTGGATTTCAAATGCAAATATCTTTGTGGCCTGCCCTGCTGGTATACTTAGGTGTGTCTTTGATTCATATAAGAAGAACTCCTCTGACCAGCTTCTTATTTTTCCATAGAAAAGTCCACCCTGTCTCAGACTTACCCTTCCATCTTCATGTCAGTGGCCAGTCATAGGTTGGATTCTAATCCTCTAGGATCCAGAGGTAGAGCATTATTCTGAAATGATATGATTGTGTGACTAGAAAGTTCAATTGTGTAAAACCCCTGCAACTATATGTGTCACCCTATGACGTAGGTGTGTAAGCCCTGTTGAAAAGTTGCCAGCCAGGCAAGGGAACTGATGGTTCAGGCTAGTGATCTCAACTAGACAGGAGGCTGGGGTATGAGGATTTCAAGTTCATTGCCTGCCACTGGTCCAAAACAAGTTCAAAGGCAATCTCAGCAAATTAGTCAGACTCTTTAAACTGAATAAAAGACTGGGGATATGCTCAGTGATAGAGTTTTTGCCTGACATATGCAAGGTCCTAGTTTCAACCTTCAGTACCACAAAGGAAAAAAGAAAATGAAATAACAAATCTCTGACTGTATTTTCCTAAATTGTGGTTTGTTTTTTTTTTTAAAGATTTACTTCATTATAGTTATGTGTATCTGTGAGTCTGTGCAAATGTATGGGCTTATTTGTATGAGGGGCTCACAGAAGCTAGAAGAGGGTGGTGGTCTCTTGGAGCAGAGTTAAAAGAGATTTTGTGTTGCACAGTATTGGTGCTGGGACATGATCTCTATTCCTCAAGACTGAGCAGTGTGCTCTTAACCACTGAACCATCTCTCCAGTCCCTAAATTATCTTTTGGTCATTATTGCATTACTTTCATATTTGTATGTAGAATTTAACAAGAATTAATTTTATTTTATAGCCTGAGAAAGGGGCTGCACTGGCTGTTTTTGTGGGTCAACTTGACACAAGCTAGAGTCATCAGAGAGGAAGGAGCCCCAGTTGAGGAAATGCCTCCATGAATTTCAGTTGTAAGGCATTTTCTCAATTAGTGATCAATGAGGGAGGGCCAAGCCCATGGTGGGTGGTGCCACCCTGGGCAGGTGGTCCTGGGTTCTATAAGAATATCCGCTGAGCAAGCGAGGGGGAGCAAGCCAGTAAGCAGATCCCTTCTGTGGTCTTTGCATCTGCTCCTGCCTCTGGGATCCTGCCCTATTGAGTTCCTGTCTTGATTCCTTTAGTGAAGGAAGTGTAAGACAAATAAACCCTTTCCTCCCCAACTTGCTTTTTGGTCATGGTGCTTTGTTGCAGCAATAGAAACCCCAACTAAGACAGGGTGTCTTATAAGAGTGACTGGTGTTTTTGATATGAAGCCCACAGAAGACTGAGACCAGCTCTTGCTCGGTAAGCACCTCCTGATCCCTGTGGCTCACATTCACTGCTACAAAATGATGGGCTGCGGCCACATTCCATCTTCCTTCCTTTCTCCTGCCTGCCTCCTGTTCCTTTTCCCTTTCTTCAAGCCAGTTCCCTGGATAAACAGACATCCCCTTAGGGCATAAAATTGCCTTTTTGTCTTTTGGAAGCCCCCTCATCTCTATAAGGTATGCAGTCTCTATAAGCTGCCTCCCACTGTACCACTCTTGATTAGGCTCTCAGTAAACTTCTCAAGTGTTGGGAGATTAGATGAAAATTGCCGAGCAAGGAGCCAAAACACACCCTCCCCACTCCTGCAGCCTTTCCTCTAATCTGAGCAGAGATGAAAATGGAAGAGACAGCAGAAACACCTTAGAGGCTTCCCTGGAAGCCTGGGTCCAACTCTAGTGGCTTGGTCTACATCTTTTACTCTAAACTTCGGGTTCTAGTTAGCAATTTTTCCTGCTCTCAGACACATGCCAGGGGTTAACCTCCACTCATATTTAGAGAGATATTCAAAGAAGTGGTAGTGCAAACAAGAAACATAGGAACAAACACACAGTATCTACTTGTCACTTTTAGGTGAAAGTCTGTCTGCCCAGTTATGGAGAGAAATGGGAAGTGTAAGCTCCCCACGACAGTACAGTATCCTCAGTGACCAACCAGGAGACTGTGGGTGATTCAGATTGAATGCATATCTCACTAGGGGCTCCCAGCAACCCTAACAATAAAAAATACATTGTTACAGCTGAGCAACAGGAGATGCTGTTCATTAAAAGCATTCTGCATATTGTCAAAGACGCATGTGGTACCTGAAATAATAGAACCCATGTTTCAGGAGATTAAAGAAAAAGAACACAAAAAGAAGGGTGGGGGGAATGAGAACCTTTCTATCTCAAAAGGCACAGATGTTTCCCAATTCTGAAGATGTGGACTGCAGCCAGCTTATAAAGTCCCTTGAAACTGACAGGTTATATCACAGGTGTGGATAGAGCCTTATCTAAAAAAGCAAGAACAGCCCCATTATAACAACTAAAGCAAAAACAACAACTTCTGAAGCCTGGGACAATGAAAAAAGCTTTCTTGCATAAAATTTCAAGTCACCAACCACTTTGATTCTGTTTGAATAGTTAAATTCATTCCACCAGAAGCCAATGGTGGAATTCTAACATGAAATTTTAAATTAGAGCAACCAGAAAGAGAAAACTATTGACTGTAAGCCAATATGATATATAGCATGATGGGGGTAATTAGAGCTAAATATATCTTATCTAGCTTTGCAGAAATCCCTAATACATTAAGATTGAAATATTCCCCCCATGAGTTAGGCGATTATCTTTGCAAATATTATTCCTCAGTCTTCTCCCTAAGTGTTTCAGCTAAGAGAGAACAGATAAGAATAAGATAATATTTCTAAACCTAAGGATTATTGCCTGATGCAACTGAAAACATTGCTAATTGTAATACCAGATATGAAAACTACTTTGAAGAGTGATGGAGTGAGATCTGTGGCTCTGTGGCTGAGTAGATGACCTCCTTTGAAGATCTTTGCAAGGAAAATAATCTACCATCAGTGAAATGATTAAACAGGGCCTGTGGAAATGTTCAGAGCCCACTTCGGGTCACAGCACAGAAGCTAATGCATTAGATTGTAAATCCAGAAAACCAGAATAAAGTATCTTAAGCAAAAGAGACTTAAGGGAGCTCTTGCTGGAAGGACTCAGAACTCCAACTCACATCAGTGCTGGTTTGACCCAAAGACTCAGTGTTTTTACAATTTTATCTTATTTTTAGCTCTCTCTCTCTCTCTCTCTCTCTCTCTCTCTCTCTCTCTCTCTCTCTCTCTCTGAGTGTGTGTACATGTACAGGTGCTCACAGAGGTCAGAGTGGCAGATTCTTCTGGAGCAGAGTTACAGGCAGCTGTCAGCCACCTGATGTACATGTGTGTGCCGGGAACTGAGCTCCAGTCGTCTGCAAGATGAGTAGTCACTCTTAGCTGCTGATCCAGCTTACCAGCCCAGATTCAGTGCTACACTAGGACTCCTGATGTCTGACTCCACTTCAGAGCTCCACTGCCTCTTTTGACATGATTCCTCATACAAAGTCCCTCGGCATGGTGCATGTTATGATTTAACTCTGCAGTGTCCATTGAAGGCTCATGAACACTTGTTTCCTACCAAGTGACAATGTAAAGAGTCTTTCTCTGTCTTACCAGCTCCCAAATAATGGCACAGAGATTTATTATTAATTACGAAAGTTTGCCCTTAGCTTAGGCTTGTTTCTAACTAGTTCTTACAACTTAAATTAACCCATGTATATTAATGTACATTCAGCCACATGGCTTGTGGCTGTTCCCTTCCTCCTGCACATCCTGCTTGTTCTGTATCTCCTGTTGTCTCTATCTTTCTTCTTCCCCTAGCGCCCTCTTTCCAGAAGTCTAGCCTATACCTCTTGCCTAGCTACTGGCCGTTTAGTTTTTAATTAAAGTAGAGTGACATATCTTTACACAGTGTAATTAAATATATGGCAACAGACAAATATTTGCAGGGACTTGGTGCCTTAAGAAGGTGGGGTCTGGATACCAGAAGTAGGTCACTTGGGGCAGTAAACTGGGATGAAAATAAGCTTCACCTCAGGCTCCTCCCATGGTGGGAGGAGCCACTCCAGCCACCTTGCCTTTCCTGCCATGATGTACAGTGATCCCCTAATGCTGTTACCAGTGATCAGTGTGTAGACCAGATTTTTACAGTTTTATGACACTTTATTCAAATAATTATAATTAAGGTGTACATGTATTGCAAAGTAGCAATAAAACTATTCTAAATCAAAGTGATCAATAGTGCAGATCAAAAAGAAGTAAGCTACCAAGAGTAACAGGGAGCCATGAGAGTAACATTATGTAAGCACCCCAAGTTATTGCCTAGAGCTTCTTTCATGGGGTCTAAAAGAAACACTGGTTACTAAGGGGTCTAATGTGTGTGGTTCTCAATTTTGATTGACAGATGAGTTATATAACCTTTCCCTCTATTGTGTAGTTATATAACTATAATTATAACTATAATATATATATATATATATATATATATATATATATAGAGATAGAGAGAGAGAGAGAGAGAGAGAGAGAGAGTTATAAAGTTATAACCTTTTTTCTACTGTCCTTTCCTACACTGCATCTAATTTTATTACTATGCATACCCAACTATGAATATGCATAAGATGCTCTACCTTATTGTGGATGCATCCAAAACAAGTTCAGGATGGATCAGCTCCTTGCTCTGGTACCCAGCTGTAAACTGGAAATACTGTATAAACAGAAACTATCCACAGCGGATGGCTGTCAAGAGGAAGAGAAAGTTATCCTATGATTTGGAATAGGGTGAATGTGTAGCTTGATATGTCTGGTGTCTTAGACAGCAAAGTACATCGTTAGGAGGAAGGTGCATGTACTGCCCAAATCAAGTGGAGTCCCAGGCTGCTAAGATGTTCTTTATGCTTTCCTGTCCCTGAAACATGAGCCAAAACAAACCTTTCCTTTCTTATTTCTGAAAAGTAGTTTGGTCACTTTGATGTAAACAGTGACAAAGGCAGCAGATGAGATGGCTTTTAGAGCCCCACTCTTACATCACCTATCTCCCCAGTAAAGAACTAGGGTTATATCTCAGGTATTAAAAGTCCCAAGAAGAACTGTTCATTGTTCCATGTAGTCCATGTTGGGTCATTCCTCTCTCCTTAAACTAATCATATGGTCTGTATTAGGGTATTCTAATTGGACTGGGATGCCTCAGGTCCTCCATTACTGAATCTAAAGAAGGTTGGGAGCTGATGATTTGTGAGCCAAAAGGATTATGTAGGCAATGGACATGATACTCCTTTGAGTTACAGTAGTTTCAGAAGACACAGAATAGAATCACAGCTCACATAGTCCTCTGTCGCTTTGGTATTGTCTTCCCGAGGGAGGTTGAATCATGACATCATACGGAAATCATCCACACTACTCTAGTGGAGATACCCATAAGGGCTTCCTGTCATATCCTTTTTTTTTTTTTTTTTTTTTTTTTCGTTTTTTAGTGAAGTCTACTCAGAGAAAGGCTGAATATTTTAGTCCAGTGTAGGTACACGATCTGCAGGCACAAAAGCCTGGGATCAATCCCCAGTAACATAAACAAATCTACCACCACCACCAAAATACCTCACCATGTTTTCAGAAGGACTTGAAGTCTAGCCCAGCAAGTCAACTTTTCCTGTATGGCTGAAAACTAGGTGGGAATTAGAGAACTTCAGTTGACCTGGGTACACAACAAAGATTCTTAGAGAAAATCACAGACAGAGACCCAATGTATAGTTCTCAGGTTCTCTCCAGTCTCCAGTTCTGTCTTTCATGGTATCCAGCCAATCTCCAACCATCATTGTTAGAAGCGATGCAGGTACACTTCAACAGACATTCAAGGAGCTGCCTGGGATTGGCTTCTCTTACTTTCAGCCAAGAACCCTAACCATTGTATTAAGTTTTAGGAAAGGGATCAGTGAGATACTCTTTCCTAGGCACAAAAACTTGAGAACAAAGCTGGTCCTGAAGATGTTCATCTGTAGCATGAAGCTCTTAAACACTGAGCTATGCCAGCAGAGATATACAGCAGGTGGGAAGAACTGGAGCCATGTCTTGCTTTAGAAAGAGACAGAGAACAGTAATGAGTTGGTCCTGTGCAGCAGGTGGTTTGTGTGATGTAACTACTCCATCCATTTGCACTAAAGAGAGTCATGTAACCTGAAGCCAACAGGGGAGCCTGAGTTCAAATATTCTGTTCACATCAGCATAGCTATTGCCACATGATTTCCTAACAAATTAACTAAAGGTCACCCTGACTCAGGGCAGACCAATTACATCCACTCTTCGAAGTAGTATAGTTAATAAGATTTTAGCACATGCTTCATTCGGTCAAGAGAGCGATTACCATTCATCTGAATTCATAAGGCCTCAATGTTACTAACATCAAGCTAATTCCATATACTATAAACAAATGAAAAGAAAATACCCATATATAATTTTCCATCTCTGTGATCTTGGGCAAGTATTTGATCTCTGAGTACCAGCATGCTACCCAGTTAAAACTGTATATAATGTCATGTCATGTGACTGCTGCAAAACAAACACTTTGTAGATTTGTCCCTTATAAAACTCATGTTGAATTTAAGTGCCATTGTGACAGTATTTAGAGGGTAGGCACTGAGGATCCACCATCTAAAATGGATTAATGTCATTATACATGGAGTAGGCTCATTATTGCGGGAAAGGGTTCACTATATATTTAATTTTTAAATGATATAAAATTGTGCTTATACATTGTGTGATATTTAGATTAGGGTCAGTGTGCTGGTTAGTTTACTAGAAACAAACTGGTGTCACCTAGCAAAAGGGAACCTTAATTGAATAATTGCCTCCATCAAGTTGGCCTGGGAGCAAGTCTGTGGGACATTTTCTTATGTGGTAATGTCCAAGCCATCATGTGGTGCCACCCCTGGGCAGGTGGTCCTGGTTATATAAGAAAGCAGGATGAGCCGGCCATGTTTACTGAGTAAGTCAGTAAACAATGTTCCCCAGTGGTTTCTACTTCAAGTTTCTATCTTGACTTCCCTAGATTATGAGCACAACTTGTAATCCAAACATACCCTGCCCCCTTCTTCTTCTTCTTCTTCTTCTTCTTCTTCTTCTTCTTCTTCTTCTTCTTCTTCTCCTTCTCCTCCTCCTCCTCCTCCTCCTCCTCCTCCTCCTCTTCCTCCTCCTCCTCCTCTTCCTCCTCCTCCTCCTCCTCCTCCTCCTCCTCCTCCTCCTGCTGCTGCTGGTTTTTGTTATTTTAATTTACCTGTCTATATAATACCACATGAATATGGGTAGCAGCAGAGGCTAGAAGAGGGTGTCAGATGCCCTGGACCTGGAATTGCCTGACACGGGTGCTAGGAATTGAACATGGGTCCTCTGTAAGTGCTTTTAACCACCAAGCTGTATCTTTAGTTGCCACATTTTCCTTCTCAATGTTTATCAGTTTTACCTACTACATAGTCCTGAACAAATAGCAGCTCTCATTACTTCTGAACTATAACACTGTCTTATTTCAGACAGGTGAACTTTCTCTTGTGCAAAGTTATCCCATATATCTCTCGAGCCACTTCAGGTTCACCACTTTGGGTTGTCAATCTCTGCTATAATTCAGAACATTCTAGTAACAAGTGTGAAGTAGCATATTCAACCCATTTGAATATGATTTTTCAGAGTAGACTGGGTCCTTCTAATGAGTCTTAATGAAGAGAAATGTAAGGGAAACAAGAGTCTTGAGACAGTTTCAAGTTGGGCACTCACCATAGAGGTGAGGAGGACCTAAGCCCATGGCAGTTCCTGGTGTTTTCCTGGTGAATTGATTTTGGAAAGTCTCCATTATGAGGATTTTCTGCCATCTACTGGCCATTCTTGCAAAAGACAACTATGTTGAATGCAAGCAAAGGTGTTTCTACTCCTCTACCCTCTCTTTGAATCTCACTGGTTCCTAGGTATCTTACCAATTTACACATTGTAAAGCAGAGGTTCTCAATTTTCCTAATGCTATCACCCTTTAATACAGTTCTTCATGTTGTGGTGACTCCCAACCATAAAATATTTCATGCAACTTTGTAACTGTTATTTTGCTACTGCTATGAATCGTAAATAACTAAGATGCAGGATGATGGTAGGCAACCCTTGTGAAAGGGTCATTTGACCCCCAAAAGAGTCACAACCAACAGATTGAGAACCCAAAGACAAAGAACTCTGACATAGGAAGAAAATCAAAAGGTCTCTAATGAGGTGCAAGTCTGGGACAAGGTGTGAAAGACTGAGTTATCTGTTGGCCTCTAGTTCAGTTACTTGTCCTTCCCAGCCAAGCCGAGTCTCGCTATAGTGTCTGAGATTTCTAAGAATGTTAACTTTCAATGTTATTGACCATTAGTTTTATCATTCAAGCGCACGTTTTAGTAACTATACTGACCTTTTCAAAAGAAGAAATATTTCTATATTTTCTCTTTTGACTTTGTTTTCTATCTCACTCCATTCAATTTTTATTATTTTCCTATTTCTACTGCAGGCTTAGCTTCTTCTTCATTTTCTATCTTCTTAAAGTTCACATGTAGATCACTAGTTATGGGAATCTTTTTTCATATCTATGTCAGCATATAAAGTTATGAATTTCCTGTGAGCACTAATGATTTGCATTATCTGCATTTCCCATTGTTTCTGCTTTCATTAAAGCTGAAGATACTCCTTAATATCCCATGGATTTAATATCTGGTTCATATGTTCATATGATGAATATTGACCTAATTTCTAATGCTGGAAGAATTCTCCAATCTCTGTTAACACTTTATACAATTTCTGTCATAACCAAGTATTTTTTTCTGAAGGATTTAGTTTCTAAAGATGTATTAACATTCTAATGGTCTGGCATGTGTTCTACTCTGCTGTAATATTTTTCATAAATATCAATTAACTAAATTTGGCTGCTGTTGTTCACATCTTCTGTATCCTTGTTTATTTATATTTATTTATCTATCTACTTATTTTTGCCTACCAGTTCTGATCACTTTTTACTAAGCACGGAATCAACACCTATCCTTATGAGCTATTTCTCCTTTGGCTTTTGTCAGCTTGGTAGTAGTGTACTTTGAAGCTTTGTCTTTAAGTATCTAATTATTTAGAGATGTTATGTCTTCTGGTTGAAGACATCTCCTTGATCTTGGAGCTGGGGATGTACCTCAGATGGTAGAGTGCTCACCCAGCATACATGAAGCCTTGGGTTCAAACTCCAGCACCACACAAACCTGGTGTCCGTGGGCACTTCTGTAATTTCCAGTACTAAAGAAGCAAAGCAGGAGGCAGAGTAATCCTTGTCACCATATAGTTGAGTTCAAAGCCAGTCTGGGATACATGAAACCCTGTCTCAAAACCAGAAATCTTTGACCTTTATATCATTATGGTATTACTTTGAATTCCATTTTCTCCAAGAGTAAGATAGTAACACCCAGAGACACAAACTGAGAGGCTCTAGCAGTCTCAAAGACCAATGTACAGGAAAACCCAGAGAAAAAGGACCTGGAGCCCAGAGCAGGTATATCCACACCCTCATTCTAACCCCCATGCCTTTGCTGGGGTGCTGGAGCACAACTGTACTCTGCCCTTGAGTTTAGGAGGCAGATAGAAACTGGGGGCGGGGGGGGGAGTTTAAGGCCAGCCTGGTCTATGTAAGGAGCTTCGGACTAAAAACTAAATGAACAGAACTGTCATCTTGGAGCGCCTTCTTCTGCTCGCTTGGACACCCCACCCGCGCAGTCTTAAGAAGTGCTTCTAGGTGCTTAGACACAAGAATCCTGACTACCATAGCTTTCCCCTTCATCATCCAGCCAATGGTGATCCAGCCGAATCCTCAGCCAACCAGAACGCAGCAGTCCCTGAAAGCCCCACCCCTCTCCCCCGCCCCAGGCTTAAGCTGGCTGGGTTCACAGAATCTCTCCTTGCCAGTGGGGAGGGCTCGTGTTGCCCACACATACCAGCCCTAAGCAGCTTGCCTTGGCTTCCGCAGTGCCCCTTCCCGCAAGGTTGGGGCGGTCCAGTCTCCCAAGAGTCAGTCCCACAAGCAGAGCCCCGCCTCTTGCTTCAGCATCCGAGTCCCATAGGCTGGCTGGACTGCGCGCGACGTTCTGATTGGAAGGAGAGCCTGTCCGTCAAGCATATGCTCCGCCCCACCACCGCCCCGCCTCGCTTGTTGAATAAAGGAGAGTGAAGTTGTCCCAGTTCTGAGGGAGCGAGTTCATTGGTTCGGCATGATCTCGCTCCAGTCAAGAAAGGAACAGGCTCAAGGTTTCGGTTAGAAACAGCGACATGTCAGTCAAGGGATGGCATTTGCCAATTGGCGCCCAGTATTTGCAGAGGAGCTACCAGAATGGGGCGGGGCATAAGGGAAAGGCTACGCTTGATTGGGTGGAAGGAACCAGGCCCCTCCCTCTTGGCCCGGCGTGCAAGCTGCGCCCTCTTCAGCCGGTAGTCCTTGGTACAAGAAGTGAGCCGCTCGCGTCCCCAGTTCTCAGCTGACGCTGGCTGCATCCGGGAGGGGGTGGCTCAGAGAAGATCCCATAGAGTTTCGTGAGAGTCCCGCGCCATGTCTACGGTGAGGGAACGCAGCGTAAGGCAGCCATTGGCGCTACCGGGGAGTAAATAACGCTGTGAAACCGGAAGTGTCCCGGGAGGCGTCGCTTCCGGAAGTGTGGCATATCCCCCGCCCACCACCACCACCACGACCACACCAGGAAGTGTGGTGCCGCCGCGGCTCCTGGAAGTGTTGCTGTCCACCCAGTTGAGATACGGAGTTGAAACAGGTGTTAATGTGTCATTGTTTGCGGAGGCTCACCGGACCGTCACCCTTCCGAAAGTGCCGGAGGGTGCAAGTATTTGATCATGTTTTTGAAAGTCGCGTCCTAGGGGAAACAGCCCTAGGAATGTATCCAGGGGGCCTGGCTCCCTAACGGCTTTTAAGAAGTTTTCTCTTGCTGCCCATCACCCTCGATTCCCCTTCTCCCCAGGGATGTGCAAATGGAGGCCGGAGGAGATAGTGCTGTCCCAGCCTCCGGGGGCTTGGAGGACTTGGTGGACACGCAGTTCCCCATTGAGGAGGCTGGAGACAGTGAAGGGGTTCACTCGAGCACGCCGGATCCCGGAGATGGGGACCCGGAGGACACAGGTATAGCTCCCCTCAACGGAGCCTTGGAACCAGTCCCTGGGGGTTGTCATTGCTAGCTGAGGGGGAAAGGTAACGGGAGACCAGAGGGCAGTCTTTGGGGCCCCAAGAAAGTAGCTTGAGCTGTAGCTCAGTCAGTCGTTGGTCACAGAATTGCTGGTTTAATTGAAATCATTGAGAAATGATAAAGAAGCCAGGGGGTGTCAGCTTTTGTCCGGGAGGGGCAAGATGTTTCCTGTCATGAGGGGTCAAGGGTACGAAGATGGACTGTGCTAATTTGTCTGGAAAGTCTCATTTTAACATTGGAGTTCCCACATCCCGGGACACCCTTCTGTTGTAGGGAAATCAGAATGTACTTACCTGAGCTTAGATCCTTGAAGAATCAAGAAGGGTGTGTTTGGGCTCAAAAAGGGTCATCTTTACAGATAATGGGAATTGAGACAAGTTACTTGGGTATTTGGAAGCATGGAATTATCAGTACACAATTAAGAAACTATGAAAACATTGGGTGTGAGAAAATTAGATGAGGCTGCATGTCGATGATTGTCATTGCGTGAGTCAGTAGACAGCAGTGCCAACGGGAATTTGTGTGTGTGTGTTGAAGGAAGCAAGGGCTTTCATTATGGATTCAAAATAATAATCTTGGAGGAAGAGCAGGTGGAGATCATGAAAGCCTTGTGTGTTAGTGATGGTTAATGGTGGCCAGTGGTGGAGTGGAAGAGCATGGATCTGTCATGTAAGGTTATTGAAGACTAAAGTGTTGGTCATATTAATATATACTTGTTGGGGTGCTAATGTAACAGGATGAGTAAATAGGGGGAGTGGTTGAAGGTTAGGGGAGTCCTGGTGATCTGGATGCCAGTGGCTGTTAATGGCCACAATAATGGGAGAAATAAGGACCATTGCTGGGAGTATGGTTAACCAAGAGAGTCCGTGGGCATCTGTGAGCATCACTGGGGATTAGTGGATGTGGATGAGGGTAAAAAAGGACTAGGAGAGTCAGTTGGTGTATTTTAATGGTGGCCATTGAGGGGTACGTACACATCAGAATAGAATAAATAAGGGGTCAGAGAAGTTAATAAAGAGCCCAGCAGATAAGCAGATTAATAGTTATTTGGAGAGTGGGGTGCTTTGAAGACCTAGGAATGGCAGTGTTGAAAGGAAATAATGGAGGAGCCAGTGAACAGCAGTGAGAACATGTTGGATTATTTGTGTTTTAGGGTGGGGCTCATTGAGACCTTAGTGTCAGTGGACATAGGTAGGAAGGTTTCGGCCATCATCATCCATTGTTCACTGAATAGCTAGGAAGACATATAGAGATCTTTGTCAGCATGCCTGGGTCATTGCAGGTCATGGGACTGGTAAGGCTTTGATAGATTGTTGAAACATGGGGTTAGAAGGAGATGAGCCACTCAGGGCTCCCTTTCAGGATCCAAGGCCAAGGACCAGCCACCCAGCCTCCTATCACCTTTGCCTCCGGCTGAGGCCCCATCAAGCACTTGTGAGCACTGGAAAACTACAGCTTCAGATGGCAGTCCCACTGGAGAACCTGAGGGTAGCTCTGAGGGCCAGGGAGAAGACCCCAGTGATGGGGACCCCAATGATGGTGACCCCAGTGACGAGGACTGGCGCAGCCAAAGGAAGCACGTGTTTGTGCTGAGTGAGGCAGGCAAGCCCATCTACTCACGGTATGGTAGTGTGGAGGCACTGTCTGCCACCATGGGTGTGATGACAGCCCTTGTGTCCTTCGTACAGAGTGCAGGAGATGCCATCCGAGCCATATATGCTGGTGAGTGAAGAGAAAGGGGGCCATAATGGGGGCTGGTGGCTAGTAGCTGGGAATATGGCTGGGGGTTAGAGGTCTATGTCACTGGCCACGGGTAGATCTGCCTGTCTGCCTGCCTACATGGGTCTTTAGCCACCAGAAGTGAGTCAGTGAGGGTGACTGTATGGAGGCCCATCTCTTTGGGTTCCATCCAAGTGGTTGGCAGTGTACCACCTGGTTGTCTGGGAGTGAGGATGTGTGCTGTATGACCTGGCTTTGTCTCAGTCCTTGTCCATCTCCCCATTCCCACCACCCTGACTCCACGCTGTCTGTCTAGATTACCTGATTCCTCCAAAGCCCACATCTTTACAAATGTCCCAATATCCCTAGCTTGTCCTTGCCCTAATTCTGGTGCTGGCAGAGGAAGAGTGCAGGCTTGGGCCAGGTGCTGTATCTATTGGAGCGTGTTTGGGAAAGGTGTCCTGTCTGATTCCTTGGCTCATTCTTGGTCTGCCTCTGCCCCTGCACACTTCTCCTTCCCCTAGAGGACCACAAGCTGGTGTTCCTGCAGCAAGGCCCACTCCTGCTGGTGGCTGTGTCCCGGACTCCACAATCAGCAGCACAGCTGCGGGGTGAGCTGCTTGCAGTGCATGCACAAATTGTGAGCACACTGACTCGTGCAAGCGTGGCCCGCATCTTTGCACACAAGCAGAACTATGATCTACGTCGTCTGCTGGCTGGCTCAGAGCGCACACTGGACCGGCTCCTGGACAGTGTGGAGCAAGATCCTGGTGCCCTGCTCCTGGGTGCTGTGCGTTGTGTGCCTCTGGCCCGTCCCCTGCGGGATGCCCTGGGCACACTACTGCGGCGCTGTACAGCCCCAGGCCTGGCCCTGTCAGTGCTGGCGGTTGGCGGCCGACTGATAACAGCAGCCCAGGAGAGGAATGTGCTGGCTGAGTGCCGACTGGACCCAGCTGATCTACAGTTACTGCTTGACTGGGTGGGTGCACCAGCCTTTGCAGCAGGTGAGGCATGGGCACCTGTGTGCCTGCCTCGCTTCAACCCAGATGGTTTCTTCTATGCCTATGTGGCCCGCCTGGACTCCATGCCTGTCTGCCTGCTGTTGCTTGGTACCAACCGTGAGGCCTTCCATGCTATGGCTGCCTGCCGACGCTTGGTTGAAGATGGGATGCACAACCTTGGTGCCCTGCGGACCCTTGGGGAGGCTGCCAACTTCTCTAACGGGCCAGCAGCCAATGCCCCTGCCTACAGTGTGCAGGCTGTGGGAGCACCTGGCCTCCGGCATTTTCTCTATAAACCACTGGACATCCCTGACCAACACCGCCAGCTGCCACAGTTTACCAGGTGGGCCCTGACCCTACAGGCAATTGAAGACATGTCTAACCAAGGCTGTCAGCATCTTGTACACATGAGTTAAAGGAGATAGCCAGCCATGCTCTAGAAAGGGGGAACAGACACTTCTCTGTTCTAGTGGGGAAAAAGGCTCTCCTTCCTAGTTTAATGGGGGCACCTTGGCTTACAACACTGGAAACCCTCAAGCCTGATGTGGGAGGCTGAGCCCCATAACCTAGCCGTGGGGGAGGCGGGCCTTTCCTCACAGTGCCTCCCTCTGTTGCAGTCCTGAGCTAGAGGCCCCCTACAGCAGAGAGGAGGAGCGACAGCGACTGTCCGACTTGTACCACCGCCTGCACGCTCGCCTCCACAGCACCTCCCGGCCCCTGCGCCTCATTTACCATGTGGCTGAGAAGGAGACACTGCTGGCCTGGGTGAGTTGGTCAGGCTGTCAGTCAATTCGTTCTCTACAAGCCCCCACACCCTGCCCCCCACCCCGTGATGAACCTTTGGCCTTAGCACCTCCCATAGGCCCACTGGAACTTGCCAAGCTCTGCCTTTTACCTGCACCACTAACCCTGTGGCCACATGTGTCTTAAACTACAGAAGGATTCCTCACTGTCTGCAACCCTGACTTAGCCCTGCTGTTCCTTTGCTTTCCCCCGTGAGCAATCAGGACAGGGTCTTGGACTTTCAGGGATTTCATCTGCAACGATCACTGTGCTCACCAATTCCCTGTCTACCAGTCTAGAGTCCCCGGCTCTCCTTGACCAGTGTAGGTTCAGGACCACTCCATGCCCTCTACCTGGGACTGTTAAAGTTCAGCTACTGAGAGAGGCTGGTGGCCAGGCAGGCAGGCCCATAGGAAGTAAAATCTTTCTCATCACGTTCTTTAAATAACAGTGCATATTAATATGGATCCAGCATTGTTCTAGGCTAGGGATTTTTTATTTTATTTAAATAACATTTTTTTTCATTTATTTTACATATCAACTGTAGTTTCCCCTCCCTCCTTTCCTCACAGTCCTCTCCTTCACTTCCCATCTACCCTTCTCCCCTTCCTTTTCCCCTCCTCCATCTCCATTCAGAAAGGGCAGGCCTCCCATGGGCTTGAACAAAGCATGGCTCATCAAATTGAGGCAGGACCTAGTTCCTCCCCTTATGTCAAGGCAGGGCAAGGTAATCTAGCATGGGGAACAGGTTCCCAAAAGCCAGCCAAGTGCCAGCGACAGGTCCTGATCTCACTGCTAGGAGCCTTACAAAGAGACCAAGCTACATAACTGTCTCACACATAGAGAGGACCTAGGTCAGTCACAGGCTCCCTAACTGTTGGTTCAGAGTCTGTGAGCTCCCCCAAGCTAGATCAGCTGTCTCTGTGGATTCTCCCATCAAGACCCCCCTGGCTTATACAACCCCTCCTCCCTTTTTTCAGCAGGACTCCCAGAGCTCAGCCCAGTGCTTGGCTGTGGATCTCTGCATCTGCCTCCATCAGTTACTGGATAGAGTATCTCTGATGACAATTAGGGCAGTCACCAATCTGATTACAGTAGATGGTCAGTTCAGGTATCTTTTTCACTATTGTGGGTTCATGGGAGTTTCCTTAGCACCAGGTGTCTCCCTAACCCTGAAATCAAGTCTCTTTCTTTACTCTCACCTTGTCCTGTCTCCCACACCCAGCTCGCCCAACCTGCTCCCTCAAGTTAGCTGTACCCACAAAAACAGAGGCAATAGATAATATCACACCAGCAAAACCCAAAGAAGGGAAACACACACTACTACTACCACCACCACCCAAACCAAAAAATAACAGGAATTAACAATCACTGGTTATTTGCATCTTTAATATCAATGGACTCAATTCCCCAATAAAAAGACACAGGCTAACAAAATGGATACAAAAACAGGATCCATCCCTTATGCTATATACAAGAAACACATCTCAACTTTAAAGACAGGCACTACCTCAGAACAAAGGGTTGGGAAAAGATTTTCCAATCAAATGGACCAAAGAAGCAAGCTGGTGTAGCTATCCTAATAGCTAACAAGATAGACTTCAAAGAAAAATTAATCAAAGGAGATGAAGAAAGACATCTTATATTCATCACAAGAAAAATCTATTAAGATGAAGTCTCAATTCTGAACGTTTATGCCCCAAATACAAGGGCACCCACATTTGTAAAAGAAACATTACTAAAGCTTATTTTAATTTTCAAGTAATTTTGGAATGGGATGTGGCAAAGCCAGTATAAAGAATTACCATAAAAAGGCCAAAGGTAAACTTTCACAAAACTAGTGGCTCGACAGAGCAGGAAGTTAACACTGCTCTCTTTGCCATGGAGTCCACAGACTTCATTAATATTCTGCCAGTTGTCCATTCATGTCAACTTCCTGATCCAGAACCCAGTCCAGGATCACATGCTGGATCTGTTTTTATGTTCCCTGGTCTCATTTGTTCTGGAAAGTTTCCCTAGGCTTTGTTGCCTTGTGGCCTTGGCACTGTCAAAGGACATCAGCAAGCTTGCTTATAGAGTGCCCCTTGACTCGGGTCTTTCGCTGCTGGACCATGATCAGGAGAGGTGGGGGGGGGGGGTGAGCCAGTTTCTGTACTGTCTCCCCCAGGCATGTGATGCACGCTTGGCTCACTGAGTTAAGGTGGACTCTGCTACACTTCTGCTAGAAAGTTAGTGTTTGCCCTTTGTAATTAGCAAGCACCTGTGGCCTGTGTATTTGTGGGGTTTAGACTTCTACTCCTCTCGCTTTAATAGGCCTCTCTGATTTGAACTTGCAGCAGTTACTGGGTGTTTGCCTGCTGGTGGTTTTTCTAACTGCCCTACTTTTTACATTTTAGTTAGGACTTCATGTAAGAACAAACTACTTATTGGATTTTTTTTTTTTTTTTTTTTTTTTTTTTTTGGTTTTTTGAGACAAGGTTTCTCTGTAGCTTTGGAGCCTGTCCTGGACTAGCTCTGTAGACCAGGCTGGCCTCGAACTCACAGAGATCCACCTGCCTCTGCCTCCCAAGTGCTGGGATTACAGGCGTGCGCTGCCACCACCACCGCCCGGCTGGATTTTTTTTTAATTAAAAATCACATTTATTTAGTTAGCACATGTGTGTGCGCACATGTGTTGAGTGTAGAGGCCAGTGGACAGCTTGTGGGAATCCATACACTCCTTTTACCAAGGTGCCAGGCTTAGTGGTGAGTGCCTTCATCCACTGAGCCATCTCACTGGCCCCAAATCTTATATTTTAGATAAATCTGACCTCATGTGATAGCTCTTGAATTCTGTAGTCTAAAATATTTTCTAGCATTTACTGCAGTTATTTCTGACTTAGCCAGTGGACTCCCTGATTTAGGCAGCCTGAGCCTGGTTTCCCATTGGCAAGTTTCTATCACATATGAGCACAGCTTGCTTACTTTACTTACTACATCCTTCATGGACTCAGCCATTTTGCCAAGAAGCCTTACTATCTTCTTCTAAAGAGTTGACATTTTAAAACCAAGATACAGCAGGTCCAGGGTTTTTAATCAGGTGTTTGGGGGAAGGTGTGTCGAAAAGGTAGCCTCCTGGTGGAGAGAAGGCAGTGAGCTGCCTGGGTGCCCTCAGGGAGGAACTGCCTATGCATAGAGGAAGTACTGAAGATCTGAGGCTGGCTGTGTTTTAGGACCAGCAAAGAAAGACCAGAGTTGCTGGGACAGAAAGAGAACATTGAGAAGTAGCATAGAAAAGACAGCAGAGACTTCTGGGGTAAGGTATTGGGTTGGTGTGAGGACCATGTTGTACAAGGCTGTAGGTGATAAACACACAGGGGCAGGAGCATAGACCAGCCTTGTATGTAATGACTGCTCACCGAATATTGAGTGTTGGTGTGACCGTTATCTCTAATCCACAGATAAGCACATACACAGAGACACACACACAGTCACAATGACCCAGTTGAAGCCACTGGTCCAGCTGCTTCTTGTCTGCCCTTGACAGCATAATCCCAGATTGCCTGCCTTAGCCTAGTAAGCCACATCCAGTTGCTGCTAGGCATGTCTTCAAGCTTCAGGGCACACAAGGTTGGGTTGAGGCGCACAGGATTGTTCATGGCTAGCTCTAGCCCATCTGACTATCTCCCCTCCATCTCCACAGGTGACGTCCAAATTTGAGCTCTATACTTGCCTCAGCCCCCTGGTGACCAAGGCAGGTGCCATCTTAGTAGTGACGAAGCTCCTGCGATGGGTGAGGAAGGAAGAGGATCGGCTTTTCATCCGTTACCCACCCAAGTACTCCACACCCCCCTCCTCCTCAGTGGAGCAGGCCCCCAACAATGGCTTGTTCACTGGACTCTGAATGACTGCTAGAGTGACCACATTTGGCTTTTAAATTCTGTCTCTACTCTGGAAATGTGGGTAGAAGTCTGTGTGGGGCTGGTCCCTGTTTCCTCGGGCAGGTGGGCAAGATCTCAGGGTTTGCCCACAAATGGGAGAAGGGGACAGCAGCCAGGAGCACAGGTTGTGCTCTGAGCCCCCTCAGGCACCTCCACATTTAGGAAAGCTGAATGCCTCCCTTTGCCTCACCTCCGCAACTAACCTGAATGCACTGCACCCTCTGTCACTGGCTGTTCCCTGCAAGCCTCCTCTAGGCAGCACAGCTTGCTACCATGTGCATCTTCCAAGCAGACCTAAGTAAGACTGGGCTGAGACTCTCCTCGGGGTAGGGGCGGGTCACGCACAAGGGCTCTAGAATTTGGAATGCAGGGCTAGCCTATGCTTGAAACCAGCCTAAGGAAGTTTGAAGAAAACTACAGCAAGGGCCTAAAGTTGAATCCCACAAGACATTCTTCTGTCCTTGGTGGCCTTTTTTTCCTCCATCATTTTTCCCTACTTTAAAATACAAACAAGCCCCACCAATTAGGGCCGTTTCTTACATTAATAAGGTTTCCTCCAGTGTAACACATGCCACGTGACTTCACCCAGCGGCCAGGATGCAGCTTTGTGAAGACGCTCTTAGCCTCTAAGGCTTCTACTTGAGAGAGAGCTTTCTTTAGGCCCTTTTAGTGGAGACCTGTGAACTGTGAAGGACACGGACAGGGCTTGGAACTCTATTGCCATTTGTTCTGGACGTCGGCCGCTTGCAGCAGCAACCTAAAGGAGAAGAACCTTTGAAGAACTTGTATACACAACCCTCCTCAACAGCCCACTACCCTGCTTCCAGCCTTGATCAGCAATATGGCCCTGGGATTGTGCGCATGCGTGCCAGCTATTAGTTGCGTTGCAGATGTTCTGCGCTTGCTCAGAGCAGGTACCTGCGTTGCCCCACCCCCTGGTTTCCTGCAATGGCTGTAGCAGCACGCGCTGCTTTTCTCTGCCGCTGTTTTCCACTTTTTTATGGCACATGCGCAGATGCCCCACATTGGGAAATGGCTGCGGAGCTGGAGCCTTTGATGGCGGAGAGGCTGGGACCTGAGGCGCCTGAGGATGCCCGAGGTAGTGGGGGCACACAGGGTGGAAGGGAAAGAGAGGCTTTGGCTCATTAAAATAATCGAGAGTAATTTTTTTAGAAAAAATGTTTTTAGCCTATTGAATTTTTTAACTTCCACACAGTGGAAATAAATAACATGCCTGTTCTCATCACCTAGGTAACTTGCCACCTTTATTGACCCTTTTTAAATACTTAAATAGTTCATCTTAGGACCCGGTACTAAGCAAATCAGAAAGGGATAGTGAGACTGTCACAAAAACTGCCCTGTTGCCACACAGCCGGGGGAGGCACTCCTCGATGTCATTCGCAGCCAGCCTACATGATACTACAGGGATTCTTTTCAAGGCCATTGAGAAGGGTTTTCTCACAGTGTTCAAATTTGTTGTGACTCAAGTCATGACAGCTTCTCCCCTCACTGGGGCAAGGAAATGGAGTCCAGCCTAGAAACTACTGGAATTTGCAGTTCTTTGAAAAGAAAATGTCTCACGGTAAATCCACCAGAAGAACATTTTTGTTTTGATTATAGAAAATTCCCAAACATTCTAAAGTAGAGAAAATAGCATAGCCAGTGACCCGGACCCTGCTTCAACAGGTGTTCAAACTTTGTATGTATACCCACCTTCCCTTCCTGAGCACCAGGTCTGTCACTACATGACCAGACACAGGAGGCGGCATCTTGCCAGACCTGTCTATTCAGATTCCAAAACAATGGGTGTGACCTTCAAGTACTGCAGTTTCCCCGGGCACCCGAACCGCCTGCTTGGTGCTTGGTACATAGTGATTTTTTTTTTTTTTTCTTTTTTCAAATGGGTGAATAATGAAATCATTTTTAACAGAATTTGTCTTAAATTGCAGCCACATGTTGGGTGCCAGTTTTCAAAGAATAAAAATCAGACAGCAACTAACCATGCTTTATTAAGCATTTGATACACTGCCACAGAGATTTGAAAACTTAGCATCAACCTTTCAAATCCCTCACTGTAGAAGTAATGAGGGACTTCACTGGCACTAGAGGAAGTTGGAAGGCATATCAGGTTACGTTTGTCAGCCATTGAATTGGGCGCAGGGGGATCTTTCTTAGCACCAGTGGCATCCAGGCCTGCTGGTGGAGGCTTACGATTTTAGCAGATGCTCTTCCACATCTGTGGCTTCCATGCTAGGTAATCACAGAAGATTGAGTACACAAACACATGGACCAAGGGTAGGCAGTGGTGACTCAGGACAGATACAGGAAGTGGTCCCAGAAGTGACCAAATTAGGGATAGCTGTGCAGAGTGTAGATTTTCTGAAAGAAGGGAATAAACGGTTTTCAGTTGATTTAGTTGTTCATTTATAAAAGATGGACCCCAGAAGTTTTATTTTTATTATTGAATAGTTGGGATTGAAACAAGAAAGGAAGGGGAGCACCAAGGAGAGCCGCTCGGAAAGCGAGGTAAGCACACTTCGGTAACTGGTTAAGGGCCTTGGATTGGGGAGGCCAAATGGAGGTCTCTTGTGATTCATTGTTTTATTTATCACTTAGAAAAATAGGTAGTAATGTGTAATTTAAAATATAAGAAGGAAAGGGAAAGGTGAGCAGCACCTGAGGATTATACATTAACATTGGACCAATGGTAGCTCCCAGATTTTAATGGCTATTGTGCAGTTACTTGGAGTCTCTGTATATAGGAAATATGCACTGGAATATTAAATATTAATGGGCCATGCTATCTGCAAGTTACAGTTGAAAAACACTCAAAACATGGAGGCTCTGATAGAGTACCACAGCCTATTTCTACGACTTTTGTGTACATCTGAAATAATTTCAAAATAAAATGTTAAAAGGGGACGTATCCTCCACAGGCTCTTTTCTTTTGTAACAAGGAGGGTTTTTGTTGTTCATGGAGATATTAGATTTAAGACTTAAATTAAAATTTTCAAATTTTCTTATCACTTGGGGGCTGGAGAGATGCTCAGCAGTTAAGAGCACTGGCTGCTCTTGCAGAGGACCGAGTTCAATTTCCAGCACCCACACAGTGGCTCACAGCTGTCTGTAACTCCTGTTCCAGGGGATCTGATACCCTTTGCTGACCTCCACAAGGATCAGGCACACATGTAATGAACAGACACACATACAGGGCAAAACATTAAAACGTGAAAGTAAATAAAGATAATTTTCTTTAAGTTGCTCTTATCACTCACTAGGGCTCTTATGACCAGCAGTTGAAAGACAGAGAGAGGAAAACCACAGATGGAGTTTTTGCAGAAGTAGTCGCAAAGGCCAGCCGGAGAGCACATGAGCTAGTTGGAGAACATTACATGTGGTCTGAGTATTAGAGAAACTGCATGATGATTGCTAATCATACCGCATGAGATTATAGTAACACGAGAAGTAAATGTGGGTGGATGTTAACAGTCCTAGCATCTGGGCCATGTATATGAGGGTTCATCATGGCATTCTCATACTCTGTGTTAGAAAGTTTTCATAAAATGTTAAGCAAACAAACACCTTTCTCTGTTACGAGCTTTTCTTTCTTTACAAAATATTAAAATTGTTTTAAATAATAAAAATGTCTCGGGAGATACATCAACTTATCAGAGATGATTGTATCGTGGTAATGAGATTCGGGGCCAAAGAGAAGGGCAAGTTTCATTTCTTCAAAGATTTGTAGTGTTTGGACTTTTAGAATGCTATTTGGGTACTAAAATTTTTTTAAATAAGTGACACATGAAATATTTTTTCTAAAAGGTGAAAATATAGTCACTGCTGGCAGTGGTTAATTCTGAGAAGGGGATGTTGGTGAAATGAGACTTTAAAAAAAGATTTTACTTACATTTTCGTGTGTGTGTGTGTGTGTGTGTGTGTGTGTTTGTGTGTGTGTGTGTGTATGTACATGTGAGCACAGGTGCCAGAGAAGGCCAGAGGAGGGCACTGGGTCCCTGTAGCTGGAGTCAGGTGGATTTAAGCTATCTGACATAGGTGCTGGATGCTGAACTGGGTCCCTTGGAAAAGTAGTACTTCTGCCTTTGCCACATCTCATCCACCTCTCCCTCCCACAGACTTGTAATGCCATGTTCACTGTCCATGTCTAAGTAATTTAAAAAAATTAAAGTGCAAAGCCAAATGAATGAATACTAGTTTACTATAGATCCCAGAGAGACAAAAGGATGCTAAGAAGGTGAACAAGCACCCAACATTCCAACAAGATGAGCTCAAGATAAAAAAAACAAACAAGAAAAGAAAAACCACTGTACAATGTAATTTTTAATGGCTGTAAAGAACTTCATCCTACCAAAATGCTGTAATTAACTCTCCGAGGCATCTTCACGTTACTTCCATGTGTTAACATTGTTAACAGCAAAGCAGTGAAGATCTTGTCTACCTCCCCTAGTGGTCTCTTTAAGATGTATTCTTAGGAATGGAGTTTCCGATCTAAAGGAGATAAGAATGTCCTGGTGTAAACTACCAGGAAACTTGAAATAGAGCACTGGTTTTGCCAGTCAAATTTAATGATAGGCACAGCCTTTGATGTAGCATGTAGCCTCTAAATAGTATCCAGATGTATCCAGCAGGCACAGGCCAATGAAAGCAGAAGCACATATTGGATGGGATACTAAGTACCCCTCGAGCTGGCCATGTAGCTTAGCTAGCGAAGTCCTGGCTTAGCACGTGTGAGTCTGCAAGTTTGATGTAGAGCATCCCCAAAATTAATTAATTGAACTAAAAGTGTGACCCTTTCCCTGGCTTGGGGAGCCTCAAAGTATAATACATTATACATATGTATGAAATTGTTACAGAATTTTTAAAAAGTGCAAAAAAGTGACCTTATTAGGAAACAGAACGCTTTAGTTTCATTTCTGTTGCTGTGATAAACTATTCTGATAAATAGCAACTTAGGGGAGAAAGGATTTATTTGGCTTACAGTTCCAAGTTATAGTCTATCACAACAGGGGAGTGAGGGCAGGAACTCACTCAAGCAGCTAGTCATACTACACATCTGCAGCCAAGAGCAGAGTGAAACGGATGTAGCTATGCTTCCTTCTTGCTCCCTGCTGTCAGCCAGCCTTTCCCTCTTTTTCAAGACCCCTAACTCAGAATGTACCACACTGGCTGGACCCTCCTGCATTAATTAACAGTAAAGACAATTGCCAGCAACATACCCACAGGATAACCTGATTTGGGTAATTCTTCAATTGAGGCTTTCCTCTCCCATGATTCTAAGTTGTGGCAAATTAATAATTAAAATGGTTAAGAGCACTTGGCTACTTTTCCTCATGACCCAGTTTTGATTCCCAGCACCCACCCAGCAGCTCACAACCTCCTATAACTCCAGTTAGGGGGTCTGACTCCTGACCTCTGAGCACGAGACATGTAGTGCACAAACATACATGCAGGTATTTATCTATATAAACAAAATATAACTAACAAACATATAGGATCTGTGCAGATAGAACTACTGAAGATGAGGTCATACTGGCTTAGGATGGACCATAATTCAGTGGTAATACCCTTGCAAGACAAAGGAAATATAAGGCACAATGATACACAGTATGGCATTTGATGACCCTACACAGAGGGAAGACCTACTTTATAGTACTCTGTCTCCGCAGCTGAGAAAAGGAAATCATAACCATGGCATTATTTATGGCTGTGAAAGGGACAACCTATAGAAAGAGTAGGAAATTGCTCTTAAATTATGGCATATGTATAGTGGAAATCTATACAGCTACCAAAAAGAAGAAACTGATCACCAGTATACCTTGTCAGGAGAAAAATAGGAGATCTGTGACATCCTATATGACATAGTGTCCTATTTGTAGAGAAAGGATACTTGCCTGTATGTCAATCCACAGCTTGGATCACTGAATGACTTCTAAGAAGAGAGACTGGGGACCTTGGGGTCTGAGACTAAGGGACTTTCTTTACTACTATGGAGAAGCATTTTCTGCCCTTGGTCTGTGTTTATGAGCTATATTTTCTTCTCTGTCCAGTTTTCTATGGAAAGGAGCAGGTCATTAGTATTTGAGCTTTTATCATTGATTTCAAGAAGTTATGGCATTCTTCCTGATTGTTTGTTTGAATTTTTTTTTCATTTTTCTTTACTAAGAAATTTTCTACTCACTCTACATACCACCCACAGATCCCACCTCCTCCCTCCTCCCATCCCCTAGCCCTCCCTCCCAAGTCACCCCACACCCCCACATTCCCCAAATCAAGGTCTCCCATGGGGAGTCAGCAGAGCCCGGCACACTGAGCCTAGGCAGATCCAAGCCTCTCACCACTGCACCAAGGCTGCACAAGGCATCACACCACAGGCACCAGACTCCCAGAAGCCTGCCCATGCATCAGGAATGGATCCTGATCCCCCTGCCTGGGTGCCCCCCAAACAGCTTGAGCCAAACAACCGTCTTCCATATCCAGAGGGTCTTAGTCATCAGGGAAATGCAAATTAAAACAACTCGGAGATACCATCTTACACTTGTCAGAATGGCTAAGATCAAAAAACACTGAAGACAGCTTATGCTGGAGAGGATATGGAACACAGGGAACACTCTTCCACTGTTGGTGGGAATGCAAACTTGTGCAACCTCTGTGGAAATGAGTATGGCAGTTTCTCAGAAAATTGAGACCCAGCTATACCACTCTTGGGCATATACCCAAGGAATGCTCAATCTTACTACAAGGACATGTGTTCAACTATGTTCATATCAGCATTATTTGTTTGAATTTTAAAGTAATATGAGCTCGTGCTAAACCATCTGTAGAATTATGCATCATGCAAAGTGTATTTTCTTGAATAAGGAGCCAAGTACATTTGGTCCATTGTAGTTTGTTGATATAGGTTACAGGTCATTCTTTCTCTCTATTTTTAAAGATTTGTTTATTATATATACAGTGTTCTGTCTGCATGTATGGCTGCAGGGTGGAAGAAGGCACCAGATCTCATCGTAGATGGTTGTGAGCCATCATGTGGTTGCTGGGAATTGAACTCAGGTCCTCTGGAAGACTAGCCAGTGCTCTTAACCGCTGAGCCATCTCCCCATCCCCCTCTTTCTCTTTTTTATTTCTTCTGTCAATTCAAACTCATGTTCGAAAGCATTTACAATATTAACTGAACTCAATCTTAGAGATCAATGTTCATGTTTTTAGATCTCCTATTGGATATTAAAAGGACACTCAATGTAATTATGTTCAAAATTATTCAGCCCAAACCTTACAAATGTTTGGTCTTAGGGTCTTTACATCCAAAACAGAGTTGGCTGTTAAGTTCTTTGGCTTCAAGGAAGAACATTCTGTTAACTTCACTGATGAGAATATCTCTTAATTCTGGTAGTTCTTCCATTGCTGATTTTTGGTAGTTACCTATAATTGTATGAATGAAGTTGAGTGGAGAGGTACACTAAGTACTCCAAGTAAGAATACATAACCAATCACAGTGGTAATATGGAGGGAGATAGGTAATGCAACTGCTCAATATTTTTGAGGCCAAGAGGTTAAACCTAAAGAGTTTAACCGAGGTTCAGGAATGAAAGCCCACACAAGATAAACTGTGACATCAAACTGAGAGTTTAAGAGCAGAACAAAGCCACAAGTTACCTTTCTGGCAAGGACAACAGTGAATTTCCCACCATCTTCCTTGTGCCTTTAAACAGTCTAAGGGGAAGTGAGGACAAAACTGGGCTGAACAGAGAGGTCCCTGGGTCCTGCCCTCTGGTGAAGGGTCTGTCCCTGCCTCAAGTGAGGCCTGAGATAGGTAGGCACAAGTCTTTCTTAATGTCGGGTTTTTCCCCCAGTGTGTGTGTGTGTGTGTGTGTGTGTGTTGATTCCTAGTCTTCATAATATTGAGTAGATTCCCAATAGCATCGTTACCACATCACCTGTCTTTTGTATGTATTCTAGATTAGTACTAAGAAAGTAGTTCCATTTTTTGGTAGGGTCTTGCTTTCTTGTTTATTTATTGTTTCACATCCTGACTGTAGTTTCTTCTCCCTACTTTTCTCCCAGTCTCTCCCCCATTTCCCTTTCCCCAATTCCTCCTCCATTTCTATTCAGAAAAGGAAAGGCCTCCCATGGATATCAACCAAACATGGCATATCAAGTTGAGATAGAACTAAGCATCTCATTGGGCTCTTTTTTGCTTTTGAGAACAGTGTTTTGGTTGTGCATCAAGAGGTTCCTCATACCCACTTCTTTCTGCTTAAAATGATTAAGGACTGACTGGGAAATGGTTCAGTGGGTAAAGTGCTTGCTGCACAAGTGTGGACCTGAGTTCAGATCCCTAGATCCCCTGCTAAGTACAGCAGTCAGAGTCTGTAACCTGTAGACAAATTTCTAAATAGTCTTATTAAATAAAAAAAAAAACATGGAGCCAAATATAGGGATGAAAGCCTTAGAGAGATCAGGGAAATGGGGAAAGCCACCAGCCAACCTTACCTCACCAACTTGGCAGCTTCCAGATGCTGTGACTTCCTGTCCACCCACGCCTATATGCCTTGCTGTTCTGCCATCTGATTTGCTCTCTGTCCAGCTATATTACTTCCTCTTCCTACACAGCTCTGTCACTTTCTGTCTGTCTGTGTAGACTTCCATATCTCCATGGTTAACTAGTGTTGGAATTAAGGCATGTGCCACCACACATAGCTCTGTTTCCAATGTTGCCTTGAACACACAGAGATCCTGCTTGCTAAGTGATAGAATTAAGGGCATTTGCTACCACCGCCTGACTTCTTGGTTTACTTATAATGGCTGGCCTTTTCCCTCTGATCTCCAGGCAAGCTTTATTTATTAAAGTACAAATAAAATATCACCACAGTAACCCCAGCATGGAGTAAATAGGGATGAGGTTTGGAGATTTTCAGAATCAGGCTGGCTGGCCAATCTAGCTGACACGGCCAGCCTCATGTACAGTGAGAGACTATGTCACAAAAAGTACAGTGGAGTGTGACAGGGAAGTTGACTTCTGGCCTATACATTTGCTCACATAAATAAATATAGCTCCACATAGAGGTTCTTACACATGTACTGCAACATACACACATGAGTTAAAATAAATATGTATTAGCAGCATGAGTAGCCATGTCTGGATCCATCAGTTCATTAGAATTTACAAATTAGGGCTATAATTAATTGTAAAGAAATCAGTGTATAATCTGTCTTCCCTGTTGCGTGGATTAGAATTCATGATGACTTTCAACCGCAGCAGAGTCAAGAATACATTATTCTCACCCTGAGTTTGACTAGGGGAGTTCTGGGGGGTCTTTTGTCCTCTGGTGGAGAAGCTGATTCATCTAATATATACCATGATCCTTAGATACAGAGAAGAGGGTTCCCCAGGTGCCCTACTGTAGTGGAAACTACAGAATTCTCACTGCTCTTCTTCCAGGGTCTGGGTCTTTCCTGGCTTCGTCCTTACTCCTACTGGACCCTGTAATTCCGGTTTTCATCTCTACAGGGCAGGCCATGTCTTTGAGTAAGACTGAAGACTTGCTGGAGACAGTAAAAAAGCTGCAGAAAGGTCAGGTATCCTGTGTTCGAGCCTCCGATTTTGAATCAGGCAGATAGGGTTAGAATCTGAAACGGTCAGCTCACAACTCCGGAAAAGAATCCTATTGCATGTGTTTATTTCTTATTTGCTTTTATTCTTTGAGCCAAAAATGAAGTCCTACAGATAAAATTCAAAATCTTTAAGAGCATGGAAAACTTACAGGGGCACATAGATACATACACAGACACACACAGACAGACAGACAGACAGACACACACACAGACACACACACACACACACACACACACACACACACACACACACACTCCATTCATCAGCCCATTCACCTTTTCATCCATCCATCCATCTATCCATCCATCCATCCATCCATCCATCCATCCATCCATCCATCTAACCACATACCTGTTTATTCATTTTCCTAACCCACAGACAAGCAACAGTATTTATTTATTCATTAGTTATGCACCTTGAACCTAGGACCACTGTACTACTGAGCTATTTCCCCATAGCATCAGTCATTAAATGAGCAAGTGTTTTCCAGAGATTCTTTTAAAATAAACAGCATCCATGGGAATGTATTTCTTGTCATTTTAAAACCCACAAATGACAAAGGACAATACAGAGTATTTTGCACTTGGCATTTTTTTTGTTGAGAAGGAACCTGAGAGCCAGCTTTCATTGAGTATCCATTTAAGGGCTGGACTTGTTAGAGATTCCAACACAAAGCAGGTGCTCTAGAATAGCCTGTGGGTGGCTAACAGGAGAAACCCAGCATCTGATAGCAGTCCTACTCTTAACTGCCTGGGACAGCCAGGCACCTGTCCTTTCTGGCTCAGTCTGCCCTCTTTCTTCAGAGGGAAGCCTGGAACCCCAGATTGAGGACCTGATTCATCGAATTAATGAGCTGCAGCAAGGTAAATTTGGGAACCTAGACAGGACAGTTGATACCAGCAGGAAGGAGCCTGGACTTTGAGTACCTTCTACATAGGGCTGTCTGAAAAAGAATAAGCCATGTCACAAGCCGCAGGAAAAACAGTAGGGTTGCACTTGCTCACACAGTCCCTTCTTCCTTTTGTTGGTCTAGCAAAGGAGAGATCCACTGAAGAGCTGGTAGAGGCTCAAGCTCTCCAGGAGGCCATGCATCGGGAGCTAGATTCCTGTGAGTGGGGTCAAAAGAGGGATCCAGGGATCCCTGGAGCGCTGCGGGCATTTCCAAACACGGCTCAGGGCCTTCATCCAGGCTGTGCCCTCGCCTGCAGTCCCCTTCACCCATACAATTCAGATTGCCCACTGTATCAAGTTATCTTTCAGTTCACAGCTCAGCTGGCCCTAACACGACCTTTTTGGATGATTTCGTCTAAAATCAGAGTCCTACCCCTTCTGCACCTTGTGTCTCCCTCCCTCTGCTTTTGCCTAGTTTCTTTCCACGGAGCCTGTTTCTACCTGACACGGCATTTCCTTCTTTAATAGTTCACTCTTCTTTCCAGCACAAACTTGTATTTTCTTCGCCCTAGTCACTCCTTTGACTCTGTTGGCACTTAAGAGAACATGGATGTGGGGGTACGGGGGAAGGAATCGGGGAGGGGGCGCCCTGTGGGAGGCGGTGACAAGGGTAGAAAGGAGATACCTACCTCACTTCTCCCCCATCTTCTGTGTGATTTTGCCTATTGGATAAAATTGCGGTGGGGATAAGGGATGTAGCCTCCAGAGGCTGAAAGTGTCACCATGTTTCACAGTAAATGAAGAGAAAGGACACCTAGAGGAGGTCCTGTGCAAAAAAAAAGGTATCCTCCATTCTTCTTTATTCTTCCCATTGCTTCACAAAGCCCACCTTCCTGAGCAGCCACAGGAGTCCCACTGAAAGCTGGGTCGTGGGGCTTCTCTCCACTCTCTCCCCTGGCTACTCATGTGGAGGATGCACACAAGTCTTGTGAGTGCCCACCAACGTCCAAGGTCATGTGGGGCCCCTGGACTCTGCCTAACCTTGTTCTGCCAAGGTCCTTCATCAGGCTGTCTTGTCTGCTTTCTCCACAGAGGCTCTGATGCTTCTCCAGAAGCATTGCCAGGAGAGGGAAAGTGAGACTCAGTGGTAAGAGTCCTTCCCAGCTCTGCCCCAGCTTGAGGAGGAGGGACAAGAGCTAGTGTAACGAGTCCTGGATACACACTCCTTATTTCCCTTCTATGAAGCAGAGCACCAAGACAGGATAGTTCCCTGATCATTGCGGGTGGTGATAGAATAAATTCAACAGTTTGACCAACTGCACCCTTGTACAGTTTTCATGGGAAGGCACATTCGTAGGGGCAACAAGATGGACAGGGCTGTGGTCCCCAGAGGGATACATAAGGGATCACTTGTAACAAAAGAATGAGAAGCATTCTTGGAGAGAGTGGGGGCTCAGGCAGAGTTGGACTGTGAAAGATCCAGTCCCCGCCCAGGAAGCATACAGTCCAGTTGTCAGGATTCAGCCTGAGGAAGCTGGAGTTATTCCTAAGCCTGGAGTCTGGTGGGCAGCTAAGCAGGGTGTGAGTGGAGCTTGCCGGAGGAAAAGGTGCCACAGAGAGGAGGCTTTTACAGACCCCGGAAGGGGAGCATTGGCAGGACCCGAAGGCCTGAGCAGGAGGCACCCCAAACCTGACTGCCCAGCGGGTCCTGGCCCTAACTTTTCAAGGCTGGTGTCTGTCCACAGGTTGAACGCTAAAGAGCGACTGGAGGATCTGACAAGTCAGCGCAAGGACCTCTGGGAGTTCCATGTAAGCGACAATGTCCCTTCCAACCTCTACTCTTCCCACGGCTTTAGTGTGTCTGTTAGTGGTCTGGTTCCCACCCTTGCTCAGGCCCAGTGCTCCTCTCTCCTGTCACCTTTGACCCCATAACTGGCCGCTTTGCCCCACCCCTCATTTCCATACCTGGTATCCTTTGCTGGCTGTTGTCATGGCTTCTATGGATTTTGTGTTTTCTCCAAGTGGCCCACGGGAACCTCGAGAAAACCTTCATTTAGTGCAGATAGGGGCATCAGGTGACATTCCAGGCAGGGAGAGGCAGCAGTATACCAAAAGACCCTTTCCACCTCAAGTGTCTCAGGGGAAATGCATAGCCAGACTCCAGCCAAGAAGGCAAAGTAGATAGACCCTGTAAGCCTGGGGCACTGTCTCTGACATGTTGGCATCTAACCACACATGTTAAGCACTTGAGTGCAGAAGATAAGTGTGCACTTCTGATAAAGGCTGAACTTCTGGAACATTCAAAGAATAGCAAATGGGGAATGAGGATCCGAAGAGTTGTTAGAAAGAGATTCTGAGAAATATGAGGGGACATTGGTGTGAAGTGAGTCCGTAGCCACGGCAGAAACTGCAGTTAAAAAATGAGTGAACGACCCACTGGAGGGAAGGACTTTGTCAAAAGTGCAAAGAGGGATGGGCTGGAGGTGTCATCAGGACAAGGGACAGAGAGACAGGCCTCCATCCTTGCAGGTCCTGCAGCACCGACTGACCCAGGAGATCAGTGCAATGGAATGCAGCAAAGAGCAGCTGCTGATGGAGAGTGAGGCTCTCGGGCAGTGATGGGTGGTGGGACACAATGCCTCAGAGAACCCACCTTGATGTCCAGACACTGCCTGCAGGGACTTCGCTGTGTTCTCGGCTGCAGGAAGTGGAGAGGCGGCTGCAGACAGCCAGGGAGGTCCAGAACACCCCTGAGAACTGTGGGTGAGAGAAGGTCATGCCCCTCAACCCAGGCCTCAGCTCTTCCGGGCTCTGTCCTGAATCTTCCTCCCTGACACCCTGCACAATTGCTTGCTCTCTTTTCTCTGCTTTTCTCATAGGCTGAAGACGGAGCTGAACACATTTGGGGGCCAGTCACAGAGCACCACGGAAACCCAGAACAACACGGGAGAGGTAGGCACCCAGTGAATAGAAGCAGAGACTAAAGAGAAGTAAGTGGAGGCCCCTGGAGGTCTCCTGAGAAGGGGGTTTCAGAGAGGCCCAGGCATCTCCAGTATTGGGACATGCTGAGGGAGCCACTAGGAGCTGGCAGGTGCAGACAAGAGGGTGTCTGAGTAAGAGTGTCTTGTCAGCAACCTGCTCCCACTGCCCTTAGGCTGGCCAAGAGGAGCAACATCATTTGGAGCCATTGGGAGAGCTGCCAGGGACAAGGATGCCCTGCTAGGCCACGAGGGCCCACCAGTACTCACATCCCTTCAAGGCCTACCAAGAAATAAAGATGATTCCAGTGAGTCTGTGCGTGTGAAGTTTGCTGGAAGCAAGAGGCTCTAGCCATGTGGTGGGCAGGTGTCCAGGGCATCTCTGGGTGCAACATCAGCTACACTTTACTCATCAGCCATAGGCATACAGCAAATACTCAATAAAAGCTCCTGAGCAGCCCAGTGAATGAATGTCAGATAGTGAGGGCTCACCCCTTCTCCCTGGGCACGCCCAGGGGTACAGAAGCATCAACTCATCAACATAGATCCAGGCCAGCACTCCTGTGGTCCAGAGAAGTCCTAGCTCTCCCGCCCCCCCCCCCAGGTATTGTTCTCTGCAGGGTCTTTGACATCTCAGACCTGTCCCTCTCTCCTGTGGTCCCTCACAGCTGGGTTCTGGTCCCAGAGAGGCCTTTCATTGCTGTCTAGACCTCCAGGCCAACATCCTCTCAGAGCAAGTTTTCATCTGGAGTGCCCACAGCACTGGGTCTCCTGGGGGCTTTGGCAGTCACCACAGAGCTGTTAATATAGATTAGAATGGAGGTAGAAAGAAACCAACTGTGAAGACTAGGAAAGGATCCAGAGGAGGCTGGTCAGGGAAGTGCTCAGAGCATAGCCCAGGCAGGCAGCCACCAGACAGGATGAGGCTGGGAGAGTGGGTTTCCTTAGAAACGGGGCAGGGATATATCAGTTACTTTTTGTTGCTGTAATAAAAGACCATGACTAAAGCAATTTACAGAAGAAACATTACTTGGTTTATTTATTACCATTCCAGAGGGCTTGAGTCCATAATGGCAGGGACAGAGTGACAGCAGGACGCTTGAGCAGGAAGCTGAGAGATCACATTTCTACTCACATGCAGGAAGCAAAGAACAGAAGTGTGACTAGGATATGTGTGGGGGCCCAACTTGCTCAGGGTCAGAGAATCTGGGCTTGCTTTACCTCTTGATGGAGTCTGAAGTCTCTACTATGCTATAGTCATCTTAGACCCATTCAAGAAGGCCATTCCATCGTTTATCATCCTCTGCTCTTTTACTAGGAGGTGTAGCAGCCATAAGGAGGAGGAGGATTGCTATAATTATTCCAGCTATTTGCAAGCTCTTAGTGGAACACTGATTCAGAGCTGCATAGAGTTAATCTTTGAACCTTACATATTATTAGGAAGGGGGAACTATGGGGAACCAACTTACTCAGGGTCAGAGAATCTGGTCTTGCTTTACCCAGCAGGGCTGCATAAGGAGATGATTTGGCCATAGGCATGGTTACCAGGTGTTTGGAAGGGTCTACACTTGTCTGTATGTTGTGCTTTGATCTTGCAATGGGGGAGGTCTTTTGCCTCTCCCCTTGGCATATTATAAAAAGCCCTTTGGAATAAACCTCTGGGCTGCTGGGTATTGATCCAGGCCCTCCCGAAACTATCCTGTGTTTCTGTCTTTCTTCTTGTCATCTAGGTCTGTCTTTCTATCTGCTATTTTCTTATCTCTCTTTCCTCCACTCAAGAACCCTTCAAAAGGTGGGAGCTGGACTCCCACAGATATGCACTCTCAAAGCCAACCACCAGTGACATGCTTCCTCCAACAAAGCTGCAGTACCTAAAAGTCCCATAACCTTCCCAAACAGTGCCACTGACTAGGGCCCACATATCCAAATACATGAGTCTATGGGGGTGGGGGCAGCATTCTTATTCAAGTCACCCTAGGGGATAATGTGCCTCTCTTCAGAGATTGGACACATTAGTGAAAAGAACCTGGGGCTGGACTGTCTCCCCTGCTACATACAAGCTCTCTGGCTTTAAGCAAATCATTTCCCTCCACCTCAATTTCCTCATCTGTAAAACACAGCTATTGTGTGAAGGACCTAGACCAGCAGTTCTCAGCCTGTGGGTTGTGACCTCTTTGGGGGTCACATATCAGATATTCGACATGTCAGATATTTACATTATGATTCACAACAGGAGCAAAATTACAGTTATGAAGTAGCAATGAAATAATTTTCTGGTTGGGGGTCACCACAGCATGAGGAGCTGTATTAAAGGGTCTCGGCATTAGGAAGATTGAGAACCACTGACCTAGACTGATAAAACGTGGGAAGTGCTTATAACAGTTATCAGCCTATTGCAAGGACAATGGAGGTGGTAGCCATCATTATTATGAAGACCTTTCATATCATTTAGCCTTTCTCTCCATCTTGTAAGTGAATGTAACCTCCATTTTGTTTTTCAAGAATGAAGCAGAACACCAGAGGCTAGGGAACTTTTTAAAGACAGAAGCTGATTTGAGCTCATGGTCCTGGAAGCACAAGGCTGAGAAGCCATGCCTGATGATAGCCTTCTTGCTGGCAAAGTCCTGAGGTGACAGGACTTCAGATAACTGGAGACACAAGGCATACCTGTGTATCCCTTCTGGTATTTTCCTGTTCTTTTAAAGCATGGGAGGTTCACCCTAGCAATCTTAGTGACTCCTAGTTATTTTCCAAAAGCCCAGACTCTGAGCATCAGAGTCCCATCAAGTGCCCATCCTCTCATTCCTTTATGATGGCGATTAAATCTCATACAGCAGTTAAAAGAAGCTTGTTAATTTGGTGGTGTTGGGGATGGAACCTAGGCCCTTGAGTGTGCCAGGTAAGCATACTACCACGGAGCCATATCTCCAATCCTAAAAGGGATGTATTTCAGCTCATAAAAACTTGGACTCTCAAATGGTAACAGGATTATTTAATTGTCCCAACTCAATTGAATTGTTGTTCAGCCTGCTTTGACTACCCACAACATTTCCGGTACTTTGCTAGTTATTGAGAAAGTTATAGAAAATGTTGCTCTCGCAGGTTCTGCCATCACAGAGCTTAGAGACTTGGCAGGAGGAAATGTGCTGAGTACTAGAAACAAGGGTGCCAGTGGGGAAGCACCTCATCAGCAATGGGGCATTTCCCTTGTGTCTCAGTTCTGTGTGACCTTGCTGAGGAAATGAGGAAACGGTGAAAACAAAATCCTCTGCCAACTCAGGAGACTTCTACACAAAATGTAACCAAGAAGACAGTTTTCCCATTACATAAGCTTTAAGTTAGTGTGTGGGGGCCACACAAAGACACAAACATGGTACCAGCCACCCAAAGCATATTTGTGTCCATGGATATATTCTACAAACCACTGATTTTTTTTAACTGGGATGCAGGCAAAAGTCAACAGCAGGCTGATGAGAATAGAGATGCCCAGAATTGCCTTCAAAAGGCATGATTCTTTGGGACAGAATATCCCAACTATGAGTGCATTTACTTAAAAAATTTCCAGTAGATGATGTGCACTTGGCCTTGCAGAGCACTTACTCAGAAATAAAAAAAGAGTATTGATTGAGGTCAAGCTCCAGGAAAAGTGATGTCTGGACTTCCTTGCATCAGCAGCACCTGGGAACTGGCTGGGAACTCAAGAAGCTGGCTCCTACCCCAGACCTACTGAGAGGAACACTCCAGGTGAACTCAGAGATCTGGGTTTCACAGGTCCACCTGGTGGCTCTACTGTCCACATTTGAGAACCAAACTGTCCCAGAAAAGAGCTTCTGGTGTCTGCTTTTCATTTGTATTCTTGTGGTAGAGTTTTTCAAAAGATGGCTCTTGGAATCAGACATTCCTGATCCAAGCCTGGCACCCTCAGTGCAACCCAAGAAAGCAGGCATGGTGACACATGCACGTAATGCCATCTCTTGGAAAGCTGAGGCAGGAGGACTGAAAGTCTGAGACCACGCTGAATTATACACAGAGACAGATTTCCTGAGAAAGGAACAACTGGTCATTTGTCAGATTAGATGTTAGGCCATGGGCCAGTAAGAACTGTTCTGGAACACATTCTACAAACATCTGTCTTAAAAAAACAAAGTTAAACCCAAGAAAAATTATTTATATCCATAATCTGCACCTCATCTGCAAATTGGAGACTAAAATAATAGCTTCACTAGAGTTATGTAAATCGCCAGTTTTATTTTTCCTCTTTTAAAAAAAAAGTTTTATTTCTTGAGCACTGTATATCACTCCCATTTTGCCCTCCCCTCAAATTCCACCCGTCTCCCCTCCCAAATTCATGTTCTCTTTTTAATTATTACTGTTACATGTATATACATATGCCTGTGTGTAGCTAGAGCTTTTCTGGTCCTGCCTGGCCCATGGTCGAGATAAATCTCTCTCACCCGCCAGTCTCACAGCTGCTCAGACCCAACCTAAACACACAGAGACTTATATTACTTATAAACTGTATGGCCATGGCAGGTTTCTTGCTAACTGTCCTTATATCTTAAATCAACCCATTTCTATTAATCTATAAGCAGCCACATGGCTCGTGGCTTACTGGTATCTTAACCTCTTCTCATAGCAGTGGCTGGCAGCATCTCTCTGCCTTAGCCTTCCACTTCCTAGAATTCTCTTCTTTGCTTGTCCCGCCTATACTTCCTGCCTGGCTACTGGCCAATCAGTGTTTTATTTATTAACCAATCAGAGCAACACATTTAACATACAGAACATCCCACAGCACTTCCCCTTTTCTTTTTTTCAAAAAGGAAGGTTTTAACTTTCACATCATAAAATTAAAGATAACAAAGTAATTATCAAGCAAGAATTACAGCTATAATATCTAATCTATAATAACTAGTCCATTTGGCAAAATTAAAGAAGATATCCTATTTATCATATATTTGTGAGTCTAAGGTTTCATATCTAATTTATCTTTTATCAAAACTAAGGAAAATTTTATCTAGCCTTAACTACATCAAAGACCTCAGAAGGATATAATATTACCTGAGAAATGGGAGAAGGATGCAAGCAACTTTTGAGAGTTTTGCAACAGTAGACAGAGACAGCCGGCAGCCTGGATAGTCACCTAATGTTCCTTTGTAAAATTGGGGCATCTGTCTTCAGCCCTCAGGTCTAGAGTCTCTCAGTCACTTTTCTCTGTGTCCTGTAGAATATCTGGCAGTTTCCTCTGCAAAGCAGGAACCTGATGAACCATTTTGTCAAGCAAAGTTCAGTAGTCACCTTCCTGTGGGTCCTGCATGTCCAGTCAATCAAGCAGTCCAGGCAAGAACAGTTTCTTGCCCAAATGGTTATTTTTGTCAAGAAGAAGATAAATTCCATGTAGAATGTCTTCAATGCCCATCCTCCTCTCTGAAGTAAATTGGTGCTGCCAGGAGCAGACATGTCTCACTGTCCAGAAAGTCTAAATTTTTAAAACATTTTAAATGCCATATTATGTAGGTCTTCGAAGTGTTTGAAGATTACCTACCTAATTGAATTATATCTATGTATACCTAGAAATTATATCTATGTATACCTTAACATGACTATAAGTTTGACTATCATAAAAACCTAATTATTAATCTGTATTTCTTAATTATCCATTGCAATCTAAATGAGTTACATGAACATAATACCTTAAATGAGAATAGAAATATACAGTATAACAAGATTAAGTTTAAACTTGTATCAATAAACTAAAATCTATCCCAATGTAAAACATTTCAAACAAGTTGTTGCTCTTTAAAAGTAGGTTCATTAATCTACCCTTTCATCCTATCATATCTAAACCTATCCTCTTTTCTTCTTTAGAAAGAGATTGCATTTATTTATTTTTATTTTTTATTTTTTGGTTTTTCAAGACAGGGTTTCTGTGTAGCTTTGGAGCCTGTCCTGGACTAGCTCTGTAGACCAGGCTGGCCTCAAACTCAAAGAGATCCACCTGCCTCTGCCTCCCAAGTTCTTGGATTACAGGCATGCACCACCACCGCCCTGCTGAGATTTCATTTATAATTAACCTGTGTAGTTGGAGACCTTCTCTCCAGCCCCCACCAAGCCCTGTTAGTCCAACAACCCACTTATAAAATAAACACGGAGACATTTATATTATTTAAACTGCATGGCCATTAGCTCAGACCTATCATTGTCTAGCTCTTACTCTTATATGTAGCCCATTTCTATTAATCTATACTTTGCCACGTGGCTCGTGGCTTACCAGTACCTTACATCTTTCTTGTCATGGCGGTGGCTGGCAATGTCTCTCTGCCCCAGCATTCACTTCGCAGAATTATCTTCTCTCTTGTCCTGCCTATACTTCCTGCCTGGCCACTGGCCAACAGAGCTATATCCACAGCACTTCCCTTTTTCTTTCTTTCTTTCTTTTTTATTTTTTTATTTTTTATTTTTACAAAGGAAGGTTTTAACTTTTCATAGTAAAATTACAGATAACAAAACAATTATCAAGCAAGAATTATAGTCACAATATTAAAGAAGATATCCTATCTATCTTATATTTGTGAGTCTAAGGTTTTATATCTAACCAATCTTTTATCATAATAGAGGAAATTATAACTATCTAGTCTTCAACCACATCAAAGACCTCAGAAGGATATAATATTACCTGAGAACCAGGAGAAGGATGCAAACAACTTTCGGGAGTCTTATAGGGTAGACAGAGACAGCTGGCAGCCTGGACAGTCACCTTATGTTCCTTTGTAAAGTTGGGGCATTTGTCTTCAGCCCACATGGCTAGAGTCTGTTGGTCACTCTTTTCAGTGTCCTATAGAATGTCTGGCAGTTTTCTCTGCAAAACAGGAACCTGAAGGACCATTTTGTTAAGGAAAGTTCAGTGGTCACCTTTCTATGGGTCCTGCATGTCCAGTTGATCAAGCAGTCCAGGCAAGAACAGTTTCTTGCCCAAATGGCTATTTTTGCCAAAGTGAAGATAAACGCCATGGCAGGGGCTGGAGAGGTATGGTGCAGTCTGGCGGTGTTCTCTGGAGAACTCTGCTCAGTCTACCTCCAGCGTCCAGTGTCCTGGAACAAAGAGAGGCCTCTCCTCTTGATCCTGGGTCTTCAGTGTCCCCTCTCAGCTCTGCCTTTTGGCGTGACCATTACCGAAGCCTCAATGGGGGTTGAAACTTCCAGGCCAAGGCTGGAATGGCTACCCACTACAAACCTGTTTCAAATGAAAATACTGATTTTTCTCTGTCTCACACCAGAGGGGTCTTCTGATTTGGGGCACAAGAATCTCTTAACCTTTTCTTTTAGCAATATGCCTGGGTTTAGAGAAGGAGTGAGCCAATTCCATCTCCAACGCCAGCTTGATATATTTAGGAATTTGAGCATAGCTTCTCTTACTACTTCTTGCTGGAGGGGGGCACTGTATCTTATGGGGACACAAAGAAAATTTTAGGTATGGAGTAGTCCATGAGGGTGTATCGTCTGAGATAGTTACCTTGAAACTGTTCTGGATGTTGGATCATCTGGGCCATGGTGTCATCGGAGACCTTTCAGGGGGTCTTGGCTGATCAAACCTAATGTATTTTAATCTGGAATAAATCCATAGTCTCTGGCTTTCTGTGGAAACAAAAGCAGAGCCTCCTTTCCAAAGCAACATATCCTTAGATCCAAATTTTGAAGTCCAGGTATCTTTAAAATATACATATTGACTTAACTCAACAGCTTTTACAATCAAATGTTTTTCTGCAGTTAAGAATCCCAAAAACAACACAATCCAGATTCTCTGTGTAATATCCATCTTCACGTGGCTTATTTTTTATATTAACTTTACTGTCTCTTTAAAAACTTTAAACATTTAACATATAGAACATCCCACAGCACCTGTGTGTCTATGTATGTGTATATGCACACATGTATATTCAACCTACTGAGTCCATTTAGCATTGCTCATGTGTACATATGTCCAGGGCTGACTACTTGGGATTGGACACCTTATGTGGGAACCCATCCATAGAAAAAAGTACTCATCCCTTTTTCTGATCAGCCATTGACCACAGATAGCTCTTCATCTAGGGGTGGGGCCATGTGGAATTTCCCCTGTGCACATTGGGATGTAACCTGGTGGTGTCATTGTGCAGGTCTAAACCATATGTGGGGTTTTTTGGATGCATTTTGATCACAGAGAAGATTGTGTAGTACCCTACCCCAACTGATTCATCTGTAATTCAACCATTCTCCTCCTCATAAGGGACTTTGGTGTGATTGACAGGTGTTGTTAATACTCTGACCCACCTTTTGAAATCCCACTCCCTTGGTACCACCCTGTGTCCTGACATTAAAACCTCATTCTAAGGAAACACTCCTCTCCTTCCTCTCTCTCTTTTCCACTTTTCCTCCCACGAGTTGCATATCCTCCACCTCTCTCTCTTTCCCTTTGTCTCTCTCTTCCCCTTCTCTTCATCTCTCTATTATAATAAAATCTCCACATGGATGCAGCATCTGGATTGTGAATTACTGGCCATTGCTGTCACTGCCACCATGCCCAGCCCATGGCTGCATCTGTCCAGCATTTTTCCTTGCACCTGTAGGGTGCCCTTAGGGGTTCCCACAGATACAATAATTCACATCATTGATGCCCAACATTGCCAGTTAATCCCACTGCTTTCTCATGCCTGATGGCAGTCTGAGGAACTCTGGAATCCTGTACCATCCACCAATCTTTCAGGCTGGAGCACCACCAGGGACTCTACTGGATCAGTAAGATTCCTCCCTTCCCTTCTGGTCATTTTCCCACAAGTGAGGATTCATCTCATTTTGCTCACTGATACCACATGTCTAAGCTCTTCAACCCCCATCCCTATGTGATGGCATATGGAGATGGCTTTTGCTACTCGATTCTATAGCCCATAGCCATTGTTATGATGGTCTATTGGCTATCTTGTGCCATTCATTAGTTCTCAGTGACTCTCTGGGATGCTGGAGGTCAGATTCATCTCATTTCACTTGCTCGCTCGTACCACATGTCTTTTAGGCTCATAGCCCTTCAGCCCCATCCCTATGTGACAGCATATGGAGCTAGCCTGTGACCTCTCAATTCCATGGCCCATAGCTTTTGTGATGATGGTCCATTGGCTATCTTGCACCATTATCATTGGCCCTTGCTGACCCTCTGGGACATTGGAGGCCAGTCTGCTGGGCCTTATACCTCATTGTGGAAAAATGCACCCATGGCTCCCTGCCCCCACCACTGCCTTGACCCATGGCTTGGGTTCGTTGCCCTTTGGCTGCTCACCCCATGCCACAGCCCAGTGAGTGGGGGGGTGTCACTTTCTCCTGCCTGGCTGTACTGCTACTTCTCTGTCTTTCTTTCACAAATTCTATTTCCTTCCTGTGTGTGAATGGAAATGTATGATTGCTATGGCCATCTTTATTTCTTTCTGACTGACTTTTAAATGCTTCAATTTATCTGTTCCTTATCTGTTCAGTTTATTTTGGAAAAAAAAAACCCACATGAACATGGACAATCTATTTTTTCTCCTGGCAACCTCAAGGAACAGACACTTGAGATTTCCACGATGACAGCTAACTGAATGCTTCTTCACTCCTGCCTCCCACCATGTGTGACTCCCAGTTGTTCCTCCCCCACTTCGCCCCCTGTCAGCTTGAAGTAGCCTGAGAGTTCAGCACCCTTGTTTCCCCCACTTGCTCCCATAATTCACCTCTTTTTATCACAATCAAAATGGAGGAATATTAATATTCTGACTCACCCTCTGAAAGCCCACCCCCTTGGCACCACCTGCATTCTGACGTAAAAGCCTCATTCTAAGGACAAACTGCTCCCCCTTCCTCTCTCCCTTCTGCTTTTCCTCCTGGAAGGTGCATAACCTTGATCTCTCTCTTTTCTCTCCTATCTGTGTCTCTCTTTCCTATCTTTCTCTTTATCTCTCTATTATAATAAGCTCTTCATGTGGATGCAGCATCTGGGTTGTGAATTACTAGCTGCTGCTGCCACAGCTACTGCCATGCCCGCATGGCGTGCATCTGCCCAGCATGTTTCCTTGCATGCGTGTGGGATATCCTTGAGGGTCTTCTCTGCACAATAATTCATAACAGTTATATCTATGTTTAAGCTAGATCCCAGTTATAAACAGTAAACATATAAGTCTGTCAAAATAGTTCTTTTTGAGATAAAGTCTCACTATGTATCCCTAGCTGGCCTAGAACTTGCTGTGCATACCAGTCTGGCCTTGAATTCATAGGGATCAAGTGACTTCTGCATGGTAAGTGCTGGAATTAAAGGCATACATGTTCCATTTTCACCCCAGCAATATAGTCTTTTTATGAGTAACTTAGATCAGTGTGGGGCAAATGTTACCATGCTCTATGTGGGCCAGGTGACATAATAACATTGAATGACTTAATGTTAATCTTAATTAACTTAATGTTAATCTCCTTTCAAAGTTTTAAGAAATAAACCTGTATTTTTGATCAAGATGTCTGAAACAGAGCTGTAAACTTTGAATATCCCCTTTTAAATGAAACCATGGACAAGCAACTACTTGATTTATTTCCCTTCTATTTGTTTTTATGTACTCTTCTTCCAAAGACAATTCACATTAGTAGCCAAATTTAGTAATAGCATTCCCTTTAATGAATTTATATTTTAAAAATGAGTTTCTTGAAAGGAATATTTTAAATAAAATGAGTGGGATCAACATGGCTGTGGCTAAGAAGGGCTGACATGAAAGTTAGTGGAGGAGGGGGCAAGACAGCTTGACCACACAGGTGCCATGACAGGCCTACTGGCAGGCAACACCAGGATCCAGGAAAAGCCATAAGCCGACACCACGGCAGGGATCCACCCAGGGATGGGGAAGTACCTGACATCCCAAACATTCCAATGGTTAGATAAGATTGGATAAGACAGCCAGATGTCCCTGAGCCTAGGTCAGACCTATTTCCCATTTTTTCCAAGCTACCCCTAGACAAATGTCAGCCAATCAGGGTCCTGAACCCTGAAAATTCCCTCCCCCCAACCTCTGCTATGATAAAAACCCTACATAGCCCAGGCTCAGAACTGTCTGCTCTCACCACTGTGTCAGATAGACAGAGACACCAAACTCAAGCTTGAAATAAAGGCTCTTTGCTTTTACATATAGGATTTGGTCTCCATGGTAGTCTTTTGGGGTCTCCATGATCTGGGCATAATAGTATTTCCTGTACTTAGGAAAGCTTACTGGAAACCACAGTCTTGAATTGTCAGAGTTATAAAGAAATGAGGGTGAATCTATAGGAATTGTAAACACAGATCAGAACCGATCCTATCATGGGATAAGTGTAAATAATTTATACAAGTCTAAAAGATTAGTCCTGTATGAAGAAAGCTTGGACGTTCCCATTAAGGAAATACAGTGTTTAAATGACATTAAACATTTATGTATCTATGTGTATTCCCTTAAGTGTATATATGTGGGCAGGTACATGAGCCTGGGGAAGTCCAAGGTCAGAGGTCAAGTTCAGATGCTGTTTCTTGAAACAAGATCTCTTACTGGGACCTGGGCTCACCTATTAGGGTAGGCTAGCAAACCAGCAAGCCCCAAGGATCCTCCTGGCCTCACCTCCCTAGCATTAAGATAACTAGCACATGCCATCATGAATAGCTTTTTACATGGGTTATTGTATTGAACTTAGGTCTTCATGCTTGTGCAGCAAGCACTCTACTGCCTGGTCCACTTCCCCAGCATCCCTTTATAACCACATTTAATCATCTTTATACACACTGATAGAACTCTAAATTCAGGATGAAGATACAGTATACTGCTATTGTATCTGTGCTCAGGGCATTTTGTAGGATAGCAGTAAACTGGCTTTAAGTTGACTGTTCACAAAATCTTCACTTTCAAGAGGGGGTGGGTGGGGTTGATAGTAGAACAAAAATTAGCCAGGAGAGCTGAGGCTGAAGGATTTGAGAGTATTTTGCTAGTGGGCATCTGCCATATGATAAAGGAAGCAGAAAGGTGATTGAAGACTTGCTCATGAATACTACTGTCCAATAGAAGACTCAGACGCCATGTTGGACATGACAAGCTCCTCTACCAGAGGTAACTGTGTAGGCAGCAGCTGACACGTGAGTAGCAGATGTGTGCAGTAGTTGGGATGTTAAGGTGAAGGTCTGGAGGGTGAAAGTGTGAATGCTTTAGATGTTGGTGTAGGAAAGAAATTCATCCATGGAAAGTTAACTGTTGTGTTCTTGGCTATTTGACCAGCACCATGGGACGTACTCTGCTGAAAACCTGCTTCAGAAGGGTTCAGGTTCCAAAGAGGATGTGTGGAGTTGGCTGGGGGAAGGAGGGGATTGACCTGATCTAAGGGTGCATGGAGATGACTGTCATCACATTTACTGAAAGAAGAATACATCTTTTAAACTTTATAGTTGCACATAGGAGTAAATGGGAGAAAGGAGGTATGTGATCTGGGGTGCAGCTTGAGATGGGGGTTCAGGAAGCTAGCATTGACCTTAACAATAGGCACCAGTCATATGTTAATGAAGGACCAAAAAGTTCCTCTTGCCAGAAATAAGAATTTAACTCTTTTAGCAAGCAAGAACATTCTTCAAGTCCCTGAGGGAATGGGAACTTGTCTAAATGCCTGGACTTGGGAAAAGGACTTTCCTGGGAGATCAGAAATTCCATTATAGAATATTGCCATTTTTTTATGTGATTCAGTTTATCCAAATAGCTAAACAAAGCAAAAATGAAGCTAGAGAAATACTACTGTGAATCTCAGTAGACCTTAAGAATTTATAAATCTTGATTATCAAACATAACTTGTGTGGGAGTACGTAGAGTTATCACACTATATGGTTCCCCAGTGGCAGGGATTTTTCTAAAGAATTATTTTGTTTAGAGGGGCTACCATTGTACGCATTTCATCCTTCACTAAAGCCTGAACAAAATTTCCCAAAGAGAAAGGCATAATAGTGAGAATCATTAAAATGAAAGTAAAAGGCATTAGGATTCTGTACATGCACAGCTTGGGTCTAACATCTTACATCATCAGCAGGCGCTGATGCAACCCCACCCTCTTTTCTCTGTTTCCTCTCTGCTCTCTGGTCTGCTCCCTGCTTCCCTCACATGCCAGGCCTGGTACCTCCCTCCTATCCCCTATTGCTTTCTAATAAAGCTCTGTATAACTCTGGCAGTCATGGCTGTGGCTTGTGGCTTTTCTGCCGGCAACCAGAGCCATTCATCCTTTCCAAAGGGTGTTGGAAAATTGTGATCTGCAAAGTTGAAATACTGGAACTTTGCCAAGCAACAATGGTCACCATATGGTCCATGCCAATACTCTCATCCACAAGGAAACTGAGACATTAAGGTCTGTGAAGGCTTGTAACTTCCGGGAGATCCATAGCCCATAAAAGCCCAAATCTATTAGTCTTCTCCAATGCTGTGCTCTTCCCTTCCAGCTCCGAATTTCTATTTCTTTGTGGGTTATGACCTAGACAAAAGCCACTGAAGCACAGCCCTTCCTATGGCTTCTAGTTGAACTCACCAGCAACTTCCATGGGAAATAACTTGAGGGCTTAGCAAAAGTCTTTGCCAATTTAAGTGCCACTTTCCCCCTGATCCCAGGACACTCAGCAGAGACTATTTGCTGAGGCACCCACACATTTCTAACACAAATCCAGCAGGTCGTGAACATTGCACTATACCATCCCATCCCACTTTTGAAATGAGGTATTATACCCTCTGTTGTCATCCACCTTCAGGAGTTCTCTCAGTGAGGCAGTGAGCTGCTTTAAGATCCTGCACATTTCCTGGGGCAGTCCACATCTAGTGGCCACTGGCCTGAAGGTATAAATGAGCCCTGGAGGTGAGGTGTAGAGAACTGGCCTTGGCTTGATTGGGAGCAGTTTAAAGAGTCATCATATTTTCAAAACTCCGGGGAAGATTAGTTGATGCTTTCATGAAAACCTCTCCCCCCTGCTCAGTCCTGCTTCCTTCCCTTCCAGAGGAGTTGATCCCAAGATCATTATGATGCCTAATCTTGACTGTTCACTTGCCAGATTCTAAAATTTTTATAGAAACAAGTCTCTGGGCAGATCTGCGGAGGATTATGTAGATTATATTAATTAAGGTAGGAAGACTCACCTTAAATGTTGGTGGGTTCCCTGGTGGCATAAATAGAATGCTGGTGAGTGCCAACATTAAGAGGTAGTGGGCTGTTCTGGGCATGCTCTGCTTTGTTATATGTAGACCATAGTTGGGGGTGTGCAGAGGGGTTGTGAGGGGATTCCTGTCTTCCTTTGGCAACCAGCTTTTTATGTTTTCTTGAACCCTCCTATCATGGTACCAACAAGTCCTACTTCCCCATTTTTTTTGATAAGTAAGATCTGAATTCCAGAGAGATTATATCTTTTATTCAAAGCCAGTAGCAGAACAGAGAAACCCAGCTAGGCCCACCTGAGCCCAAAAGCTATGCAACTTGTTCTACCCCATGGGAGTCTGCTAAATGTAGAGGGACAACCTTTGCCCAATTTTAATTCTTTATAAACCTCTAGGCCCCTGAATGATTGCTTCGGACCAGAGTGAAATGGAGACACATTCATCCAAATGGGCTAGTGCTGTCCATACTGTAAAACTATCCAGGAGATGGAGCACAGCTGGCACTGTCCAGCAAACCCTACCACTTCCATTTCCATTTTCAGAGTGGGCTGATGGCCCTTTAGTGTAGCATGAATCTAAAAGGTCTTATTAATAAAAACAAACCCGGTGCCAGGTATTGGTGTGAATGCTGGATAATCAGAGAAATAGAACAAGCCACAGCCACCTTACCTCACCAGTTCCTCAGCTGATCCTGTTTCCTCAGACTGGAAGCCTGTGTCCTCATCCAAATGGATCTCAGCTGAACTGTGCTGTTCAAAGCCTAAAAGTTTAACCAGCCTAGTTCCTCGTCATCACTCCTTAAATACCCTTTTGCTTCCTGCCATCACTTCCTGGGATTAAAGGTGTGAGTCACCATGCCTGATTGTTTCTAGTGTGGCTTTGAACTCACAGAGATCCAGACGGATCTCTGCCTCTAGAATGCTAGGATTAAAGGCATGTGTGCCACCATTTTCTGGCCTCTATATCTAGTGGCTGTTCTGTTCTCTGACCCCAGATAAGTTTATTAGGGTGCACAATATTTTGGGGACCATAATATCACCATACTTTAGCTTTGCAATGTGAGTGACTTTTAAAAAACCAAAGGCTCTTTTCCAGACAGTCCCACAGATGACTGGCCTTCCATCAACCTTCCTGATTGGCTGGTGACTTTTGATGGTGTTGAGCTGTGTTAGTGCAGAGTCCTGGAAGCTAAGCAGTTCAAGAGGGCTCTCAGGCCTGCCGCCCCGTCTGTTTGTCACAGTGCTCTTATTTCTCATTGCAAGGAGAGGGATTTAAATTTTACATAAAATTTATAGCATAAGTGACCACCCCGCTCCAGGGTGCAAGTGTGCATCTGGCACCTACTTTCTTGTAATCTTTTGCCTTAGTGCCACCACCGTCACTGACTGTCATTGCCCTTGCCTGGCATCTCTAAGGATCTAATCCCTCACTTTGGCTCTAGTTGAATCAAATGACCATTTATCAACCACAATATGGTCGGAAACAATGAACTGATACCACTTTATTACATTGGTGATTTCCCATGAACTACAGGGTTAAGCCCCAAATCCTTGTTCCGGAAAGCCAGGCCCTCACTCCTAGTCCTATACAAGTGCGCCTCTCTTCACCACCTCTCACTGCTCTGCATCCGCCTGCTGCCTCCAAATCTCCCAAGGTAGAAATTCATTTTTATTGGTGCTTACTTTGGGTACCATACTCTGGACGTATGACAATTTTTTATTTGTTTGTTTTATTTGAGACAAGGTCTTGCTATTTAGTCCTAGCTGGCCTGGCATATGTTATGTTGTACAAGCTGATTTTGAACTTACAGTACCCCCCCCCCCCCCGTTTCAGCATCCCCTGTTTCAGCATCCCCTGTTTTGGCATCCCCTGTTTCGGCATCCGAAGTACTGAGGTTACAGGTGTGTGCCTTCATACTGGTCTCTTACAATGTTTTAATCGACACATTAAACTTGTACATATGATGGAGTGCCACCACATGGTGTTTGGATACCTGAATATACTGTATAATGTTTAAATCTTGATAAGCATATCTGTGTCTCCAGTCATTTCTTCACAGGGGAAAAAATTTCAAATCCTTTCAGTTGAGAAAATGTCCTTACCAGATTGGCCTGTGGAGCGATTTCTTGATTAATGATCAATATGGGAGACTCCAGTTCATTGTAGGTGGTCTTGAGTTGTATAAGAAAGCAAGCCAAGAACGCTTTAGAAAGCAAGCTACTAAGCAGCACACCTCCATGCTTCTGCATCAGCTCCTGGTTTCTCTCAGTGATGGAGTTTGCCTTGAGAGCTGGATGATTAAATAAATCCTCTCCTCCGAAAGTTGCTTTCGGTCGTGGTGTTTATCCCAGCAACAGAAACCTAACTAAGACAACATTTTACACTAAAGTACACATGTATTTGCTTTTTCTTTACCTCATTTAAAATTTTAATTAAAATATAGTTATATTATTTTCCCCTTCCCTCTCCTGCTCATCGCCCTGCCATGTATGTTTTCCCCACTCCCTCCCCAATCCATGGCCTCCTCTTCTTTAATCATTGATTATATAATGTATATATTGTAAAATCAATAATATATAACATATATTGTTGCTGTGGGATGTCCTGTATGTCGTGAATAAATAAAACGCTGATTGGCCAGTAGCCAGGCAGGAAGTATAGGATAGGCGGGACAAACAGAGAGGAGAGGCTGGGAGGTGGAAGTCTGGGGGAGACGCCAGCCTGCTGTCCAGGGAGCAACATGTAAAGGCAACAGGTAAAGTCATGGAACACGTGGCGACATATAGAGTAACAGAAATGGGCTGAGTATAAGTGTAAGAGCTAGACAATGGCAGACCTGAGCTAATGGCTGAGCAGTTTAAATAATAAAAGCGTCTGTGTGTTTATTTTATAAGTGGGCTATGGGACTGCCCAGGCTTGGCGGGACCCAGAGAGAAAAACAATATCTACATATGGTAAAATCAATGATTAAAGGAGAATATATATAAATACACACGTATTTATTTCAATGTGGCAATAATGTAAAAATTAATTCTTGGTAAAATTACCCTCTTAACCTTTCTACAAGGACAACATCATCCATAACGCTGATCCTTCAGAATCCCATAAGCCTCAGAAAGATGTTTCCAAGACCAGAAAACTATGAGCTGAGTTTAGTTTGATAGGTGGGTGGCAGTGTTGTATGTCTTTCCCTGGGAGATGGAGACAAACATCTCCTCACCCAAGATAGAACGATGATCGTAGATCAAAGATTCCACCCAGTTCTAGCCTGGTAAGCTATGCCTTTACTGGGGTCCCTTCGAACAGCAAGGGGTGATTTAAGGCAGCTGCGTCAATGAAAAGCCTGCTCCAGCATGGGTGGAAGCTCGTGCAAGCTGCTTCCTGGAGCTGCACAGATTGCAGGCAGCTATCAAGTAGGGTCTCTCCGCACCCCTGCAGCTCTTACCGCCTCTGTAACCTGGGGGAGGGGCTTTGTTACTGATGATTTTCTGAGTTTCCAGTCTAATGAGCCTCCTGCCTCCCTCCAAAAGGGAATATTCGACTCTAAGGAACGAGCTCCCACCAGACAGGAAGGACTTTGAGGCCACTGGAAGCTCTCATAGTGGCCATCTTGCTTGTCTCTTGATTTTTCATACCTTCCTGTTTGGAGATGTGGGTCACATAGACCCTGCCCTTGAAGCGTCCTGTCTGCCTGTATAGGGTTGCTAAGTGTAGGTGTGACCAGAAGATGGCAGCATCTGCCCAGAGACACACAAACCTTCTCTGAATACCTCGGGATGCCGTGTACTATGCTTAACGAACAGCAGAGGGCGAGAAGGCGCCGTTGCTGGGTGGGAAGGGCTGGTTTGGAGGTTCTCCTAGTAGGAAAAGCCTTTGTGACTATGGTTTTCTACATTAGTGTGACTGTTCTACATGTGCATGCCATCACATAACATTTCCAAGCTGAGACAAAGTTTCTGAGTTCTGAGAGAGAGACACAGAGAGAGAGAGAGACAGAGACAGAAATACACACAGAGAGATAGAGAGACAGAGACAGATGAGAGAGGAGAGAGAAATACAGAGAGAGAGAGGGAAACAGAAGAGAAAGACAGACACCATATTTTTATTTTTCCTTTTGCATTGCAGTAGTCATACAGAGAAAGCTTTCTGCATCAACCACTTGTTTCTCTCTTCCTAAAGTTTGTTTTTTATTTTTAATTATATGTGCGTGTCTACCCTTAGGTATGTGCCCATCACTGCAGGTGCTTGTGGAGGACAGGAGAGGACATCAGATACCTGGAGCTGGAGTTACAGACAGTTAGAAGCTGCATGACCTGGCTTCTGGGAACCAAAGTTGGGTCCTCTCAGGAGCAGTACACACTCTTACTGACTGAGACGTCTCCCTGGTCCCCAAAGTCGGTTTCAGTGTCAGCGTTTATTAGACACCATGAGCACTGAGAGTAATAATTGGATAGGAGTTGTCTCTCACAGGAACCAAGAAACATAAAGAATAAGGACAAATGCCATGCCTGCTCCTACACTGTACCTGCCACCATGGCCATGGTCCCTGATGCTATATCAAATGAGGTTGCTTCAATTTACATCAATGTAGATATATAAATTGACACCACAAGCAATACATCTTTATTTCCTTATGCTTTGATAAGTTGAGTTTTAATGTCACCTCCGAGACACTTTTTGTTGTTGTTTCTAAATAAAACTGTAAACAGAATGGAAAAAAGATTCAGTAGTGGAGCTGAGGGCTTTGTGTACTTGCATAGATGGTGTGAAGCCATGTGTTGGATCCCCAACGTCATAAAACATCAGCAAATTTAATCTCCAGTTTGCCTGGTACCCAAGCCCAGACTTGTTCTATAGCTCTGGCTTCCCTTACGACATAAGAGAATATTCACTTATCTGAAAGGAATTTAGTGTCACTTGTAACTCATTTTCCTTTTTCAAATAGAATGCCATTGAGTGAAAAACAAAACAAAACAAAACAAAACAAAACTTTTCCCAAGAGATGAACAGAAATGTCTATGCCAAAGGCAAGTTCTAGTAAAGTCGAAGGAGATATGGAATTCTGGCTCTATAGAATTCTCAGGAACCTTGCATACTATAGTTTAAAAAATATCAAGATATAAAAGGCCCAATTACATGCATTTTAAAACAAGGGTAAATAAAATGGCCACGCTTATTACTTACAATGTTAATCCATCCTCTGGCTGAGGTGGGATGCCAGTGGATGCAAGTCTCTTCTTCTCACTCAGGCTATTGTTGGCAACGAGGCCAGTGTAAATCAGCAAAATCAGGCTACCTATTAAATCAATGAGGGTTCCAAGTGCTGTTAATAAGGGAATATGGTTCTAAGCCGCAGATGCCATCAGTTTTTTCTACCCTGCCAGGGTCAGACCACTGACAGTGGTGCTGAGCTTCAGTTGCAACCTTTTGAAAATCTGTTTTGGCAACTAGAAAACTATCAGAAGAGCATCAGGCCAGTTGGTTAAGACTCTGAGCCAGGCCTTCTGAACCGGCAGTGCAGCTGCTCCTTACACTATAGGCTGGGGGAGAGGTAATGGGGAGAGCTTTGTACCTGTACTCCAATATGTAGAGGGGTGGAGGAGAGAGGACTTGGTTAGATACGGCCTATGAACAGAGGCAGAGTAGACCCCTTACATCAGCACTTTTCAACCTTTTGTGAGAGCCAAAGTTACATTTTAAGTTTTAATTACTAGGCCTTAGAGATCCATGAAACAAAAATGCCTCTGATCTGCAAGCCCCTTGCCCAAGAACAGACAGTTCCTGAAATGCTGGAGGTTGTTGTTTATGGGAGACAACAAATCATGTGTTTTTCATTCTCCTAAACAAGTTTGTTTGACTCATCTGCATGGATGTGCTTGATCACATGTGGACAGGAGGTTCACAGGCAGAAAATTCATCAGGATGTACATTTGCCCCTGATTGGATGTAGGCTGGAGGTACGTCAGGGTGTATGTTTGCCCCTGACTGGACCTGATGGAAAATGCAATGAATTATGGGTTTTTTTTCTTCTTAAGTTGCTGCAAATTGTGATTCTGGGCCATTTTCTGGGAACCTGGGTATGGACCTGGCTGGAGCCCATTCAGGTCAGTATTAAATACAACCCATACTGGTCAGTATTTAATTACAGCTTGCTTCAAATTTGGCTTTAACTGTGGTAGTGTCTTATTTCTATTGGTGGGATTAACACTGTGGGTTCAGACCCCTTTGGGGGTCACATATCAGATATTTACATTATGATTCATAAAAGTAGTAAAATTACAGTTATGAAGTAGCAACAAAATAATTTTATGGTTGGGGGTCACCACAACATGAGGCACTGTATTAAAGGGTCGCAACACTAGGAAGGCTGAGAACCACTGTCTTACATCCAATTGGTGTCCTGATCAGAGGGTTGATGGAGTTGGACTGATGGCCAACATAACGGAATCTTCCACATATGGCTTGTACTAAGCTGGATGCTGGGATCTACTAATCAAGATAGGTACTGGCCTTGCTTTATCAAGCCTTTAGTCTGGGGAGGGAAACTCATAGTACAGCCTCAAGATAGGAGACACATAGTGTGTTACAGAGGAAAGGGGACCAGTGAGATGACTCAGAAGGGAAAAGAGCTTGCTGCCAAGCCTGACTACCTGGTCTGGATCCCCAAGACCCACAGGGTGGGAGGAGATAATAGATACTTATAAGTTGTTCTCTGACCTTTACATGCTCACTCTACTTTATTGCACACACACACACACACACACACACACACACACACGCACATGCGCGGGCACACACACACATGCACACACACACACAGATATAGAGAAAACATATAAATGAATGTGATAATAATAGTTGAAAAAAAAAACCCAGAGGAAGGAGCAAAACACCAAGGAGGCCATGAGAACACTTTCACAGGGGTGAGGGGTGGGTGGGTGGGTGGGTGGGTGAGGGAGCAGGAACAATTCCCAGAGGAACGGTGTCCAATCTGAGACCTGAATAGCACTAAGAAGGGAAAATTCCTCAGACCAATTAAATGTGGTAGAGTTTATTTGAGCAAAACAAAACCAAGTAATTCACGAAACATGCAGCTCCTGGGACTAAAAGAACGTTCTGTGAATTCCCACCAAAGCACAGCCTGACAGCATTTATCTAAAGCGGGAGTGCAGCATAGTGGCCTGAACTGGGAACAGCTTAATTGGGTAAGTGGTTTCAGAGCAGCCTGCAATTAACCGAAGCTTAGCTACTGTCATTAAAGTCTGCACTGGTTTGGTATGGTGAGGACAGTGTCGGAGCCTTGTCCATGCCAATGGCTGCCTGCAAATTTCAACAGTAGTCAGTAGGTATTAGTTGGATAAGGAGCACAAAGGGAAGAGGATTTTCTCATGGGAACCATCTGCCTTCTCAAGCACAAAAGTACCTGAGAAGTGCCATACATTTGTAAACTTTCCAGCGTACTGAGGGAAACTGTCTGCCGTCATCTAACGAGAGCCCGGTGTTGCAGTTGGGAGTCATGTTAGCTCAAGAGTCCTAGCCTGGAATAGTCTCAGCCGGGTGTTTTTCCTTTTGATCTATCTGGTATCGCTTATGAAGTTGCTATCGTGTGTGTGTGTGTGTGTGGGGGGGGTCCAGGTGGCCTCACATTTCTGGTAGTTGGTGCTGGAATCCCCTGGTTCCTCAGTTATTTCCGACCCATCTTCTTAGCCTTAAATGGGCTAGACATAGTATCTTTATACTGTGATCTCACCCCACCATTTCAAGAGGCCAAAGAAGGGTGTTTGAAGACATTGGGGGAGTCTGGTTGTAGAATGAACATTCCAACTGTCGATTAAACAGTTTCCATTGCTCAAGGCAAGTCTGTTCCTACTCCAGGTCTGACCAAAGGTGAAACTGACTCCAACTTGCAATGATATCAGGGATAAGTTCTGGAAAATCTTATGACTATCTCATTTAAACTATCACCTTTTTCTTCTGGAAAAACAAACAAGTAACTCCCTCCCCCCCCCAAAAAAAAAAAGTTGTAGTAAATTCAAAGTGACTCCAAGAAGTAAATTTTTGAGGGACAAAGGGGATTGGGAGAATGTAAGGAAGGGGCCACAATATCTTCCAGACAGGAAGTAGGAGAACATAGCTAGTCTACTCAGAGAAGTTCTCAAAAATTGCTATCAGAGAATCAGAGAAGAAATTGTGGGAGAAGGCATAGAAGAAAACCATGCTTACACCTGTACCAGTCTGTGCCCCCTACGCACTTGGTTGTCTCAGAGGTGAGAACGACTATCCTTATACATAAGATCATGCTGAATGTGAGTCCAGCATGAAAATGTTTACTGCATGAAAATGTTTACTGCATGGGATTTAGACAGCAAGTTTGTACATCTGAAGTGTTATTTCATAGGCACTCTAGAAAGTAAACCCAGACTTTCTTTATGCCCATGAATTTGGTCACTGCAATGATTATGGTACATGCTGGACCCCTGCTTCCATCGTCTCTGAATCCTGGCTCCTACAGTATTTCCTTTGGAGTAAAGGAGAGATTCTGCTTGCAAATTGGTAGTCTGCAAAGACCGTATTTGGCTTCATTGTGAACACTGAAGTGAGTGACTTCGAGGATCATTACGGTAGATTTGAGCATGCTCATTATGTGGATTTGAGCATGTGAAGTTAGAAGCCATCAAAGCCCACTCACGTTAGGTTCCTGTAGAATTTTTTTTTCTCCTATTTATCTTCAACCATTAGGCAAAGGGTGTTTTACTACTGATGAATCCAGAGAGAAAAAAAAATTACAGAACAATCAACATTTTGGCAAAGCCAAGGATGGAGTCATTCAGCTGCCCTGAGGTCATTTGATAGTCAAATGGTCTAAGCCGCTGGAGTGGGACAGCAAATGCTCACTCCCGCTTTGGGTTGCTCTGTGGTCAAGACCAAAACAGGGTTTGAAAAGGAAAGCACAGCCTCCCTCAAGCAAACCCCCGCCCCCAATCTGTCGTTTCTTTTGAGGTAAGCTGGCAGCCCCCTAGCCTTTACGATGAGACTCTTTTGAAAACCAGGTAGAGGCACATCCCCTCGGCAAGGATGGCTATGACAAGTGTCTCCTGCTCCCTAAGTACACCCCTTTGTGTTTTTTATTCCTTTCCCCACTCCCCAAACTATGGAAGCAACACAGACCAAGAATTCAGCAGTTCTTAGAAGTTATGAGTTGGGGTTTATGTCATTCACTCAACCTTGATGCTGGCACGAGGTACTCTTTTGTTTTGCTTTGAGGAGAAGTGCAGGCTTTCAGGGGTGGTAGGAGTAAAGACTTGTAGACTCAAAGCCTGTCTGCTAGATTAGCCTGGGCTCCACAGAATGACATACCCCTCAGCCTCAGGTTGCCTGTGTTTTGGTAAGATAGGAAGGGACCCCCTCTGGGACAGGCAGGCCTGGGGCTGATTATACCGCAGGGTGAATTCATCGCTAAATCTTTCACTAACAAAGACAAATTACCTCATACCTTTTACAAGACCCTAAAAAATGAGGTGAGTGAATCTGTTGTCCAGCCAGCACATGAACCCAGACAGCAGGTGGCACTCCTCCAAGATGACTCCTTCTTCGAAGCAGGTTTGCATACACCAAGATGAGACAGGCAACCGTTATCATCACCTGGTTTATGAGATCTTTCACAGACCACAGTCCTCTTTGATCTTGACTGTAGTCACTTTGAGAACAGCATTGTTATTACCTGCATTTGTGAACAAGGAGACTGTGGCCTGGACAGATGCCCATAGTAGAGCCCAAATAGTTTGGGTTTAGGGGAACAAACAGGTCTTAGTTCTGGATTCATGTCTACCACTCTTTTCAGCTGAATGTGAGATTTGGTCCCTTCATCTTATAGGGATGATACTCCTCGGCTCACAGGTCCCTGACAGCAGAGGAGAACTCACTAACACTTAGGTGTGTAGGTGCATCATGCCACCTCCAAAGGACTGTTTTATCCATCGGGATTCCTTGTGGCCAAACTGCTATCTGCTTAAGTCAATAGATGAAAGATCTAGGCTAGTCTTTCTGGGGTCATATTTTCTGATCTATAAAATATCAACCATCATAACAGTAGCCCCAACTGATAATAAGCCATTGCCATAGCTGACAATGGCTGAAGCCAGCAATAAGCACAGAAATGGAGGTGATGATGTTCATGATGACCATGTTGCTGATGGTAATACCTGGACTCTCATAACATGTGCAGCTCAGAGCTAAAGTCCAATCCCACGTCCTCATCCTCTAATGTTAATTGGTAATGGGGTTTCTATTGTGAGACAGGAAGAGAGAATTTAAGGCCAGGGTGGTAAGCAATTTGAAATCCCAAGAGATGGGGTTTCTGTGGTGCCAGGGCAGATTTTTAAAAGACAATAGAAGTGTGGGAGGGCTGAGCTAATGCCTTCCGAATGGCAGGGATGGGCTTTGATGGGAAGTATCTGGGAGAGGCTGGCTTTACTAATGTGTGCACAGTGTGGATGTGGGACTGAGTTGTGGAGTTCCTGGATCTGAGATGTGAATGGAAGTCTTATGTCAGCTCCAGTTTGGCAGAAATGACTGCTCTGGTGACAAGGAACCCTCAAAGCTCTGTTACCCATTCCTTTGTCACTGTAGCCTCTGTTGGGAAAAGCACAGGGACTAGTTATCTATCTCAGTAGTAGAAAAAACACCCCCCACGTAATTTCATTACTCCATTTGCCCATAGTGATGATAATCCTTAGCTCATAGGCTCCTGAGAGCAGAGGAGAACTCACTAACACTTACATGCATAGGTGCATCATGCCACCTCCAAAGGACTGTTTTATCCACCAGAATTCCTTGTGACCAAACTGCTTAAGTCAATAGATAGAAGATCTAGACTTTTGTTTTATTTTATTTTTTGTTTGTTTGTTTGTTTTATTGTTCTTATGGTGATGGTTTTGTTCTTGAGACAGGGTCTAGGGTCTTGCTATGTATTTCTGAATGGGCTGACACTTAAAACAAACAAACAAACAAACAAACAAACAAACAAACAAACAAAAACAAAACCCAGGTGGCCATAGCAAACAAAAATCTTCTGGCCCCAGTCTCCTGATGGACTGGCTTAATTTTTTTCTTCAAGGATTTCCTGTGTGTGTATGTGTGTGTGTGTGTGTGTGTGTGTGTGTGTGTGTGTGTGTATGTGTGTGTGTGTGTAAATGCAGATATGTGTGAAGGTGTCCACAGAGGCCAGAAGGAGGCATCAGATACCCTGGAGTAGTAGTTACATACATCTGTTAGCTTCCAGATGTGAGTGCTGCCATCTGAACTCTGGTCCTCTGGTAGACCAGTATGCCTTTTTAACTGCTGAGCCATCTCCCCAACTCTTTCATTTATTCTGTATCCTAGCACTACCTCTTGACCAAGGTGCTACTCTATTAGGGCCTCATTTTTATCTGTAAACAGGTAGAAGACTGTCTGCTTGGGCTTTTGACTACAGAGGCCCATAGAAGATAATGTAGGTAAAACAACAAGCTGTCTTAAGTACCAGCCTTACCACTGATTGGCAAGTCCACTAGAAACAGCTTTAGGGCTCTGACAGCAAGAGAGAGGAATCCACCTCTGTGGCTTTTGACTGAAGGTTTGGGTTTGAGTCCTGGGTCAATCGCTGATGAGTTCTATGACCTAAAGGATGCCACTGCTCTGACCGTCTTCCTTGCATGATTCTGGAAATGATCAATATTTAAATGTCCTAAGAAACATTAGTCATGTCATTGACCTTTGAATGAAAGAGGACCTAGTCTGAGAAAATCCGTGTCTTCTCTTCTCTCTTGGAAATCCTCAGTGCACATCATGAGTATGTCTGTAAAGCCCCTGAGATGTTCTGCAGCAAGGTCCTTTTATATTTGGGTTACACCATACTTGTCCACTTGGCCATGAGCTCTCTTTCCTTCCATTGCAAAGACCCACCTTCCCATGAATTGTTCCTCAGAACAAGCTGATCTCTGGAGGGTCTTTCCAACTTTGATGTTTTTCTTTCTACATCATTACCTGTATCTAGTGCTTCCTTAGCTAACTACAGCATCAGGTATGAGAAAAGTTGCAGTTGTCAACAGCAGCTGCCTCTTCAGTACTAATAAGGAGGGCTAGGCAACCAACAGATCTATCATTATCCAGAGCCATGAGAGGAAGGTATGCATGTGTCAGTGTGTGTGCAATGATGACATTAGTGTAGAAATCTAAAGCCACGCTTTCAGCATTTTTACTGCAGCCAGTGCTGTCCCCAGCCCGATTCCCTGGGCAGCCTATTCTTTAGAATCCTATCCCCTTTTTCTCACCCAAATGGAAATAAAAACTTGGAACCAGAAGCTTTTCATTGCCTCTGAGTAGCTGAGCCAAATAAGAGCAATGGCCTGGAAACCAGAAAGTCTGGACTCAAATTCTGCCTGTGTGAACTCGACTTTGATTTGCCGAGCATCACCTGTCCAATCAAACCTTGCTCATTCATTTCTTCATCTAGAAAGTAAAGGCATTGAGCCGTGTGAGCTTCGGTGTTCTCACCCAGCGTGGCATGTGGTTACTTTCTCGATAAATGGCATGCAAACCCGGCTTTGACTCCACAGCAGTCCCACAGTTTGTCACCAAGTCCCCTGTAGTAGCTGCCTGGTCCTATGTGGTTTGCATTAGAGACTTCATCCCAACAAACACTATCAGGGGGTGGGAACAGCTCAAGCCCATCTGGCTCTGTAAATGGAGCTGGACCTCACCCCTCCAGTGGCATTGCCCACAATGATGTCACCCTCATTTTTTTTTAGGAAAGCATTCTCTTCAACTCTTGGGACAGCCTGTGCCCACCAGACCAGTGGCTTGGATTGTAGGGATTTGGCTGCTTTTTCTTTCTTCTTTTATTTTATAATAAAAGAAATGTCATTGACACAAACCCTAATTCAAGTTATGTGAAGGATTTTATTTAAATCCACAAAGTCAATGAGAACCAGACCTGGGCCTGCAAATAAGGCCAGACACAATGGCTTAGATTCGGGTACCGGGATCAGCTTCGATTCTGAGGTTAAAGATTGTTCTTTCTTTTGTGGCTCTGTCAGGCCCTTAACATCACTTAAGCCTAATTGATTCAGGGGAATTGAAGGCAGTGAATGTGTACATTGGCTGCTGTTCCTTTCAAAGAGTGCGCACATTCCTTAAACTATGGAGCCCAGAGACTCTCCCGGAGAAGGCCTTAAGCACCGAATTTTGAGGTTGTTACCAGTATCCCCTTCCTGTTCCCAAAGGATATCCTCTAATTAAGACCTCATGACCTTACATGGATCATCTCAGACCCCTCAGGGTCCAGCTCCATCACTTTCAGGTAGAATAGACTCAAAGATGAGGTGTATCTCAAAGATTTTACCATTGTTTGACTTTGGGCCAGACTTTCTAGCACTCAGGGACTTGCTAGGTGTTCTTTCTGTAAAACGGGACAACGTTTCCCCACCAACCTGCCCTTCCCCCACTCTTCTGGGACACACTTCTTTATTCTCCAGTTTGCTGGGCAATGTGTATGGACAATTTTAATTTTATCTGATTTCACCATGTTCTTTGGTGGTGTCTTTGGCCTCTTTCCCCATCCTCTCTCAGACAGAGTCTAGTTAGGCCAGGACAGTTTGAAATCATGGTCCTCCTGCCTCAAATTTCAGAGTCCTGAGGTTTCAGGTATATTCTGTTCTCCCTGACAACTTTCTTCTTCAGCTTGGTGACTTGCTGTAGTCATCCTTCCAGACTTAACCAGGTATTTCCTCCTCAGGTAGTGTCTCTTGACATTACAGGTTAGATGCTATCTTCAAAGATCTTGTGTTTACATTTTGCAGGAAAGAATATCCAAAGTTCCTACTCTCGAGATGCTCACAGAGACAGTTATGATTGTGTGTTTCTAGACTTTCTCCCCCATCTAGTATTAGTATCAGAGTTAGTGAATATGCTTGAAAATATATCTGATTTCAAGATACCAGTAGTTAAAAAAGGAAGAGAGAAAGAAAAGCTCCTGCCAGTGAGTCATAGGAAGAAACACACACACACACATACATACAGAAAGAAGTGCAGAAATCTCTAATATTAGCCAATTCACTTTAGATATTTTTACCTCATTTAACCTCTCCACTTTCAGATGATATATATGGTAGCAATGTAATTTGCAAGAGCAAGGGGGCTGAACTCAAAAATGTCTAAGTAACCCACCATAGCAGTTATTAATAAAACCTTTATTAATAAGACCTTCTAACAATTCGTGCTACATGAAACCTTTGGGAGGCAGGCACCGAGATGGCATTAGTAATGTGGATGGTTCACTGGGGAAATGCTTCTGAAAGACAGAAAGGAGATGGAAAATTTCTGCAGGGAAATCCTTCAGGCTTCAGTGTTGGTCAGGAGTACGCAGAGTAAGCCAAAGGCTGTGATTCAGATCTGATAGAGTATCCGCTGATTCACCAGGGACATTGGAGAAGAGTGATCCATTACAGATGCCCCATACTGGGTTGAAAGTGTCCCATTCCAGTGTCCCTGTAATGTTCAGAAGCTGCATCAAGTACCGAAAGCACCAAATCTAAAAATTCTCAGGTGCCTGGACTTCTTGTCAAATTTGTTAGGATGTTTCCATTAAGCCATGACTTGAAAATGGGTCACTCTGACCATTTCTAATTCTTAAGGAGCCTGGCACACATTTCAAAATAAAGTTTCAAAGATAAAAAGCATGACTAAGATCAGAATGATATCGATATAAATAGGACCTTAAATTTTAGTGCCACATATATGAAAAGATGCAAGGTGACTTTCTGGTTCACAATCTTGTACCCATTACTCTGTTTCCCCTTTCTCAGAATTGTCTTGGCAGGACCTACAGGGATCATATAATGCACAAAATAATTGAAAGTTATTAAAACCCCCAAATGATTGAGCCTACTGATTAAGCAACTGTACAGACGTCCAAGTCACTTAACAGGCTGGAATGCTTGCCAAGTGTTGTAACCTTGGGCTGGAAGGCAAGGGATTTATACAAACAGGATTGCTTCTCAGGCTTCCTCTACCAGGGATTGGTCTGTGCCAAGTCCTGATTAACTATGACTTCATTCTAGACATCCTGGGACCTCAGCCTTTAAGCCACATATACTTGAGTACCATCAAGTGGATGGCATAAGATCCAACACAGTGTAGACTCTGGGGGTATTTATAAAACTATAAAGCAATAAAAAAAATTGCAAAGCTTCTTCTAATTCTCTCCTGTCTCTCTGTCCCTGTCTCTGTCTCTGTCTCTCTCTGTCTGTCTGTCTCTCTGTGTGTCTCTGTCTCTGTCTCTCTCTCTCTCTCTATATATATACATATATATATATATATATATATACATATACATATATATATATATATATATATACATATATATATATATATATATATAGTCCTAGAGCTTGTCAGCTCTGTAGGCATTACCTAGGTCTTCAGAGTGACAGGTTGATGGTTGCTTCACCTGGAGGAAAGCTCTTCATCCATGAAGGAGCTCAAGCAGTGGCAAGAAGTCCTCCAGCAAGTATCTGGTGGGTGCAAGTCCTGAAAGGGGAAGGGGTGTTCCTTGGTGGCTCCGAAAGTCAGCTTTGAATATGGGTGGGTGTAGACAATGCCATGGGAAGTAATTCCCTACAACTCAAGCCTGAAAACACATGCTGTCAAGTCTGCACACATACTTTCGAGTTCAAAATTTAATTGTATCACTTAAGTGTCAAATGCATCACCAATCTCCCTTTGTAGTTTTCTGTAACCTAACCAGACTGCCAAACCTTTCTAATCCGATCTTTACATTTCCCTCCAGATCCCATTCCTCTCATCCAAGGACATAATGCACACGTGGATGCCACCTAAACTGTCTCTCACTATGAAACATCAAGATGTGGGTTTCATAATTAAGCATTTGTTGTCTCATAGTAATTCAGGTGTGAATTGCTATGATTTGGTGTTGTTCCTATGCTCAAAGATGACTCTCTCATACAGTCCAATTGATGTTGGGAAGTCTTAGTGAGACTTCAATACGCCATGATGACTAATCAGGTTGTCACTTATGGAAACATCTGTGGAGGATTATTTTGATAGTGAGTGGCACCATTCCCTCACTGGGCCCTGAAATGTATAAGAATGAAAAAAGCTAGCAAGTGGAAAAAGTGAGGAGGAGCCTTTTCTCTTGCCTCCTGCCTGTGGGTGTGATGTGACTAGCTGCTTGAGTTACTGCCTAGACTTCTTAGTGATGAACTGGAACCTGAAGTTGTAAGTCTCATAAACCCTCTCTTCCTCTCACTTGCTTTTTGTCAGGAAATTTTTATCACAGAAAAAGAAATCAAAGTAGAGCAATGACCTAAGCTATCATGGGAAACCATACACAATCAGTTTGGCAATATTTTATAGGTGGTTCAGGTTAGCCATTCTGGGGAGGGAAGTACATAAAGGTGTAGGTATCACTAGGCAGAGATCATAGCCAGATTGTTTGGGAGGCCAGTTGCCATGCCCTTAAATTTCAACATGATATTCTATTTGTCTTGATTCACTTTGTCTTTCCTCTCCCTAGTCACCTCCCACCCATCTTGCCAGACTCACCTGAGATTCTGTCTTGGGTAAGGTTTCTCTGGCTGTGATAAAACATCATGACCCAAGAAACTTTGGGAGGAAAAGGTTTATTTCATCTTCCAATTCCAAAGAATGGTAAATCATTGAGGTGAGTCAGGGCTGGAACTCAAGGAGGGCAGGAACCTGGAGGCAGTAACTAAAGCAGACACCATGGAAAAATGTTGCTTACTGATTTGTTCCTTAAGTCTTGCTCAGCCTGCTTTCTTTTCCTTCCTTCCTTCCTTCCTTCCTTCCTTCCTTCCTTCCTTCCTTCCTTCCTTCCTTCCTTCATTCTTACTTTCTGTTGTTTGGTTTTTGAGACAGTTTCTCTATGTAGTCTTGGCTGTCCTGGAACTCACTCTGTAGACCAGGCTGGCCTCAAACTTAGAGATTCGCTCACCTCTGCCTACTGAGTGCTGGGATTAACGGCATGCACCACCATACCCAGCTTTAGTCTGCTTTGTTATATAACCCAGGGTCACCTGCTCAGGGGTGGCACCACCCACATGCCCCCCATCAATTATTATTTTTTAAATATTTTTGTTAATAATTTTTTATTCATTTTACATACCAACCACAGATCCCTCTTTTATGCCTCTTCCTGCTCCCCCCATAGCTTCCCCCCAGCCTATCCCCCATCCCCTCCTCCCAAAACTTAAGGCTTCCTACCTCCCATGGGGAGTCAGCAAAGCCTGGTACATTCAGCTGAGGCAAGTCCAACTCCCTCCCCCTGTATCGAGGCTGTGCAAAGTGTCTCAGCATAGGTAAATAGCTCCAAAAAGGCAGTTTGTGAACCAGGGATATATCCTATTCCCAGGGCCAGGGGCCCCTTAAAGAGACTGTGCTACACAACTGTCTTGTTTATGCAGAGGGCCTAGTCCAGTCCTATGCAGGCTCCACAGCTGTTGGTCTAAAGTTCATGAGTTCCCACTAGCTTGGTTCAGGTCCCACATCAATTATTAATCAATAAAATGCCCCACAGGTTTGCTTACAGGCCAGTCTTATGAAGGCATTTTCTCAACTGAGGTTTCTCTTCCCTGTCAAGTTGACAACACCAAGCAGCATAGATGCCATCAACTTTCTTGGATATGCATATAATAGAATTAATTTCCTTATCTACTTTTCCAAAGCACTTTGCACATGCTGTTATGTAATATAAGAATTTGCACCTCATTATAAAACAGAAAGAGTCTCTATCAAGAGATGTGAAAGAGCAACAGCTACATCATTTCTAGCGCTTCCAAGACTAAGTTAAACATTGGCAAACAGCAGGTACTTGTGAGACACATCAATTAATTAACTTTATCTCCTTCCATCTTGTCATTGTTAACTTTCGTTCAAGGGTCAAAATTAATACTAATGCAGAGTGCAAATCATGCCCTTAGAAAAAGGGAGAAGAGGAGATGACTACCAAGTTTTTTTTTTTTTTATCTTAAATGTCTGTTTAAAAATACTATCATTATATATAACTTTTAATAGAAAACAGCTCCTAGGAGCTGGAGAGACGGCTCACCAGTTAAGAGCACCGGCTGCTCTTCTAGAGGACCTGGGTTCAGTTGCTTGCACTCTCATGGTGGTTCACAACCATGTGTAGCTCTAGTTCCAAGGGATCCAATGGCCTCTTCTGGCCTCAACAGGCACCAGGTACACATATGCTGCATAGACATACATGCAGGCAAAACACATACACATAAAATAAAAATAAGTCGATCTTAAAAAGAGAACGTTTTCCCGGTGGAAAATTGAGGCAAAATGAACATTAGCAATCATTAAAGAAAAAAGGGACCTTAGAGGTTACATTGCCCAAACCTGTCCTTTGACAAATGAGAAACACAGAAGCCTTGTTTCAAACATGCTATTTCATAGTACAAGCTAGTACAGAGTGTCAATTAACTTTTTTAAAAAGGAGAATTCAACAGCTTGAGTAGAATTCGCCCTTATTTTTGTCACTTTCATAGTCTCTAATCTCATTGCCTTAAACTCCCATGGGGGACAACAGCACCTGTGCTGGCTAGTTTTATGTCAACTTGACACAAGCTAAAGTCATTTGAGAGGAGGGAGCCTCAATTTAAAAAATGCTGTCATAAAACCAGGCTGTAGGCAAACCTGTAGGCATTTCCTTAATTAGTGACTGATAGGCGAGGGCCCAGCCCATGGTGGGTGGTATCATCCCTGAGCTAGTGGCTATGGGTTTTATAAGAAAGCAGGCTGAGCAAGCCATGATGAGCAAGCCAGTAAGCAGCTCCCCTCCATGGTTACTGCATCAGCTCCTGCTTCCAGTTTTCTGCCCTGTGTGAGTTCCTGTCCTGACTTTCTTCAAGTCAAATAAACCCTTTCCTGCCTGTGGGAGCTCACAGAGGCTATCTAGTGAGAAGTTACTCAGGGTCAGAGAATCTGGGCTTGCTTTACCCAGCAGGACTGTGCAAGGAGATGATTTGATTACAGGAGTGTTTACTAGGTGTTTGGAAAAGTTTACACTTGTGTTTTGATCTAGCAAGGGGGTATGTGTGTGTTCTTTTGCCTCTCCCCTTGGCATGTTATAAAAAGCCTTTTAAATAAACCTTCAAGACCGTTGGGTATTTATCCAGGCCCTCCCAAAACTATCCTGTGTTTCTGTCTTCTTCTCGTTGCCTAGGTCTCTCTTTCTATCTGATATTTTCTTATCCCTCTCTCTTCCTCCTAAGAACCCTAGAAAAGGTTGAGAATGTGGGAACTGGACTTCCACAGTCTCCCAATACCTCTGCAACTTGCTTTTTGGTCATGGTGTTTCCTCATAGCAATAGTAACCCTAACTAAGAAAACCATCTAGTAAAAGCAATAAGGAAAGAAGGGTATCAGCCTCAAAATAACTTCATTAAAAAGCACTTAGCATATGGTATCTCCCAGGTATAGGTAGGCAAAAGTTCTTTTAAAATTAATGGGGAAACTCAAAGACTTTACTGGCTTCTTGAATGCCAGTGTTCTGTTTTCCATGAAGGATCCCAAATGCCAGAGACAGCTGTGGATTCTCTGGAAAAGTAGAATTTAGTGCAATGGTGGAGGCTTTGTGCAATACTGTGGGTCACATTTAATGATAAACTGGCTTTCTTTGAAAAGGGGAGGTGGGGGTGGTGATATGGGTCAGTTTCGAAGGGCAATTGTGACCAAGCCTCATAGCCTGAGTTCAATCCCTAGGACCCTTAGGGTGAAAGGCAAGAACTGATTCATGCAAGTTATCCTCAGTTTCACATACATTCATGATGGCACACACAACCACTCCTACAGTAATACAAATAAATGTATGAATAAAATTTTTAAAAATTATAAAGAAGTAAAGGGAATTAGAAAGGATACAGAGAAAAAGCTCTGACTTTTGTAAATTCAGTTGTAAATTTAAGTGATAATTTCTCTCTTCGGATTAAGGTTCATTTAAGGACCCTGTTTTTATTTCTCTGTGACCTCTGTCATCCAAATTTGGTTCAAGTAGTTCATATTGTCAACATATACAGCAAGACCAACGTAAATTTTCAGATGTTCCTGGGAGAGGTGGAGAAGAAATAAGGCTGTGTGTATGAAGGCAAGAATATTGGAAAGCCTTTGTTTTTGTACCGAACTTACCACTAAGGTAGACAGGGCACTTGGTGTTAGCATAGAAACAGTGGCATGCACCTGGTGGTTTGAGTTTACAGCAAGAAGGTCCCTGAAGACCACTTCCCCCAGTCCTATGTCCCATGTTACCCTGGTGACTAATATTCTGTGCAGATGTTTTCAATCTTTGCTTGTTAAATCTACCCAAGGCTGATAAATAAATGGTTTTAGCCCCTTACACAATAGGCTGAAGTCATTCTTAGATTATTCATTGAGAGTGGAAATAGTCATAAAATAAAATAAGGCTTGTGCTCATCCACATTGTTATTGGGACTAAACACAAAGGTTCCAGTCCTGCTGAATGTCAGAATACCATGGCCCATCTGCAGCTCTATCCCAAATCAGTGGACTGAGTTCCTATGAGGGTGGGACCCGGGCATAGATTTATGTGCATTCAGGGTTGAGAGTCAAACAATCTAATGTTAGCCAGGGCTCAAAGAGGATATGAGAACAAATCAAATATGTGCAGAGAATAGTGCAAACCCTGAACCTAGAGTTCCCTGCCTTAGTTAATGTTATGTTACTTAGTTATTGCTAAGTACTTCTCCCAGCTCCCACTCATTTTCAAGACTCTGTTCAAAGGATGTTTAATGCTAGCTTAGATTAGACTTCTTAAAATTTCCTCATGAAATATCTTCCTTGGACTATAGTTTATGTACCATACGATTTGTTCACTTAAAGTTTTTAATCAAATGACCTTGAGATCCTCAAAGACACTGGAAAAAAATGTACATTTTATGAAAAATACATATAATCTGCTGTGACTGCATTCTTTTATTTTGAATGTTTTCAAAAGCACACATATTTTATGATATCTCAATACTTTATTCCTTTTATTTTCACCTTTGTTATAAGTTGACCAACTATAAATTATATACTTAATGGATAGAAAATCATGTTATTATTTTAACAGTTTTCTAGTGCACTCTTTAGACACACACACACACACACACACACACACACAATCATGATATCAGCAAACAGACATAATTACTTCTTTGTTTTCTATTTACATTCCTTTTATCTTTTGACTTAATTACTCTGGCTTGGACGTTCTGTGTTGTGTTGAATAGAAGTGGCAAGACAGGTCTCCTAGTATTCTGAACATAGGGAAGAGCCTTCAACTTTTCACTATAGAATGTGTCATAAGTGGACTTATTGTAGACTTCACTATGGTTTGATATATTTCTTATATGCCTAATTTGTTGATTTTGTTTTTAAGCACCATAGTTAAATGTTGAATCTTGTAACAATGCTTTTTCTACATCCATGGAAAGATGATATAGGGTGTTTTTTTCCCCCTTTGATTCTGTGAATGGGATTGTTATGTTTATTTGTGTCATTGAGCCATCCTTAAATTCCAAGAATAAACTATTGTAAATGAACCCTTTAACATACTGTGTAATTCAATGTGGTAGTGTTTTGTTGTTGTTGTGTTGTTTTTTAGGAATTTTTATGTCTAGGTTAGTCAGGGATCTTGGCCTACAATTTTATTTTCTTGCAACATCCTTGAATGGTTTTGCTATCAAAGTAATGCCAAGCTTGCAAAATAAGATCAGAAGCATTCTCTCATACTTTTTTTTTTTTTTTTGGCAAAGAATTTGAGAAGGACTAGTGTGAGTTTTTTAAATATTTGGCAGGATGCAACTCTGAAAATGTTGAGTCCTGAGATTTTTCTTTATTATTGATTTAACGTACTTAGTAATAATCAGTCTGTTCAGATTTTCTGTGTCTCCATAATCCAGTCTTGGCAGCTTGTGAGTATTCAGGAATTTATCCACTTTTTAATGGTTGACTGATACCAATTAGCTTGGGATTGTCATAGACATTTCTGTTTTCTCATATTTCCTCTTTTGCTTACTTGGTTTGTAAGATGAGTAGCCTAGGTTAATGTTAAAGTCTCAGTGCAGCTCAGAGCAGCCTTGAACTCATGATCCTCTGTCTCAACCTCCCAAATGCTGAGATTACAGGCATATAGAACAATTTCTGGTCTATTCCTTAGTATTTCTGTAGTTATCAATGAAAATGTCTCCACTTGCATTTCTGATTGCATTTATTTGCGTTATCTTCCACCTTTCTTAGTTTTCCATTCAAAACCCCCTTTTAACAGAGAAAATTTGTACAAAACCCCAAATATTTAGGTTTATAAAACTGTCATATGAATCAGACATTTAAGACAATAATAAAGAAAGCTATTTTAAAGCAATCCTTTGGTATACATAGAATCACATAATTTATTAAAGATGAAGGTGAATTTGCATCATGGGATGTTTTCCCCTTTTTTAGTTTATGTATGTTTTCATTGGTTTCTATTCATTACAGATGGTACTGGGTTACATTTTTGTATGAGTATATAACATATATTGAGCATGTTTCCTGGAGCATTTTCATGTTAATATGTAAATTATTTTGAGTGTGTTTCCCTTCCTCACTTCCAACTCTGTTTTTTTTAATCCCTTCTCACCCCTAAACACCACTTATTCTCCTAAATGATTCCACAGCTACTTTCATATAATATATACATACATGACTCTCTGTATCTATATAAAATCTAAAAAACACAAATGAGAGGAAACAATAGTATCTGTGTTTCTGACACTGACTTAATTTGTTTAATATAGTTATCTCTAGTTGAATCCATGTACTGCAGATGACATAAATTCATTCTTCTTTATAGCTGAAAGCCATCCTATAATTTATTTATTTGTTATGTGTAACACATTTTCTCTATCCATTTCTCTTTTGATGAACACCTGGGTTGGTTTCATAACTTTGCAATTGTGAATAATGTAACATCTATGTGGAGGTGTTAACTTGTAGGCTTTTGGTAAACAACCAGGAGTGATATAGCTGAGCCATATGGTAGAGCTATTTTTAGTTTTTCAGAGGAATCACATTGAGTTCTGTAGTGACTACTTCACATTTCCACCAGCACCACCTTCTGTCTACCTACTTGCCAGTATCTGTTATTCCTTTTTTTTCATAATTATTAATTTCATCCTAACTGAGGTGAGATGAAATATCAATGTAGTTTTAAAATTTTTTTTAATATTTTTCATATTTATTTATGCATATAAATGTTTGCCTGCATGTATGTATATCATATGTGAACAATGGCTGTGGAAGACAATAGAGAGTCAGAGCCCTTGGAACTAGAGTTGCAGGTTGGTTATGGAATAGTACTTTAACTAGGCAAAGATGTGTTACATTTGTTTATGCTGCATTTGTTTGATGATGTTAAGATGTGTTGCTGTCTCACCTTACCTGCCTAAGGCACCTGATTAGTCAAATAAGAAGCCAAATGGCCAATAGCTGGGCAGTCAAGGCATAGGCAGGGTTGATGGGCAGAAAGAATAAGTAGGAAGAACTGAGAGAGAATGAGAGGAGGGAGATGGCTGAGGGCAGCCAGCCAGCCAGCTGGACCCAGAGTAGGACATACAGAGTGAAAGAAAGGTGAAAAGCCCAGAGGCAAACCGTAGACGAAGAGAAACAAGTTAAAAAGGTATGAGAGGAGTGGGACAAGCATAAGGTAAGGCTAAGCATCCATAAGTCTTAGTGTCATGATTTTGGAGCTGGTTGGTGGCCAAAAAGATAGCCTGCTACACAGGAGGTTGTAAGCCACAGGATGTGTGAGTGCTGGGAACAGAACTCAGGTCCTCTGAAAGAGCAGCAAGTGTTCTTAACTGCTGAGCCATCTCTTTACCCCCATCAAATATAGTTTTGCATTTCTCTCATGGCTACTGGGGATGAATATTTTTTCATGTTGGCCATTTGTAGTTGTCTTTCAAGAACTGTGTACATTTCCATTGGCATATTTATTGATTGTGCTATTTGAGCATTTGTTTAGTTTTTATAGTCTAAATATTGTCCCTCTATCAGATGTAAAGTTATCAAAGATTTCCCCTAATTCTACAGCTTATCTGTTCACTTGATTGTTTCCTTTGCTACGAAGCCTTTTAATTTCACAAGGTCTCATTATTTCTTGAGCAACCGAGGTCCTATACAGGAAGCACTTGTCCGTGCCTCGTTTTTGAAATGTTTTCCTTGTTTTTCACCCAACAGTTGGAAAGTTTCAAGTCTCCCATTAAGGTCTTTGATCCATTGAGAGTTGCTTTTATACAGGAGGAGAGGCAGCAGTCTAGTCTCCTCTTCCTGCCTGTGGACTCCAGTGTAACCAGCATCTTTATCAGAATGCAAGTGGCATATCCTAAGACTGTATCCCGGGTCCTCTCTTCTGTTCCACAGATCTATGCATGCATTTGTACCAGTTTCACATTGTTTTACTTACCATGGCTCTAGAGTATAACTTGAAGTATGGTGATATTTTTTAGAATTATTTTTGCTCAGAATTGCTTTATCTATCCAGAGTCTTATGTGCTTCTGTATGAATTTTAGTATCTTTTCTATTTCTATGAAAACTGACATTGGAATTTTGATAGAGATTGCATTGACCATGTATCTTTCTTTTGATAGTATAGTCACTTTTACACTATTAGTTCTTCCAATCCATTTTCCATCTTCTAGTGTTATCTTTGATTTCCTCCATCAGTCTTGTCAGCGTTAGTTTTTATCAACTTGATGATACAGATCTAGACATATGTGGAAAGAGGAATCACAACTGAGGAATTGCCTCTCTCAGACTGGCTTGTGGGCAAGACTGTAGGGTATTTTTTTGACTGATGATTAATGTGGAAAGGCCCACATTATGGGCAGTGCTACCCTTGGGTTTGCGGTTCTAGGTGTATAAGAATGCAGGCTGAGCAAGCCGTGGAGAACAAGCCAGTGTGGGTGTGCAGCACTCCTCCATTGCCTCTGCTTCAGTTTCTGCCTCAGGCTCCTGTTCTGAGTTTCTGCCTTGACTTCCCTTCCTGATAGACTGAAATTGAAATAAACCCTCTCCTCTCCGAATTCGTTTTGGTCATGATTTTTTTTTTTTTTTAAAATCACAGTGATAGGAAACAAACCTTCTCTAAGTTCTTATTGTAGAGGTCTTTCCCTTCCTTGGTTAGGTGTATTCCAAGGAATTTGTTTCTGTGGCAGCTGTGAATGGGATTATCTTCCTGGTTTTTTTCTCAGCGTGTCTGTTATTTGGATATAGGAAGGTAACTGATTTTTGTGTGTTAACTTTGTAACCCTTAGAGTTCCTGAAAGAGTTCATTAGCTCTAAACATTTTCTAGAGGAGTTTTTAGGGTGTCATGTACAGAACCATTCCATCTACAAATAAGGATTCTTTGCTGAGAATTTCTTCTAAAAAATCTTCAGTAAATGATAATTTTTTGTTAAAATTTTTTATATTGCTACATAGTTTTTCTCCTCTTTACTTAAAAATCTTTTCATTAATCTAATTAATTAATTAATTGCTGTGGATATCGCTCTGTGTAAATAAAGTTCTGATTGGCCAGTGGCCAGGCAAGGAAGTATAGGCGGGACAAGAGAGAAGAGAATTCTGGGAAGTAGAAGGACAAGAGAGACACCGCCAGCCGCCGCCATGAAAAGCAACATGTAAAGACACCGGTAAGCCACAAGCCATGTGGCAAAGTATAGACTAACAGAAATGGGTTAATTTAGGATAGAAGAAGTAGATAACAAGCAGCCTGCCACGGCCACACAGTTTGTAAACAATATAAGTTTTTGTGTGCTTTCTCGGTTGGGTCTGAGCGACTGTGGGACTAGCGGGTAAGAGAGATTTGTCCTGACTGTGGGCCAGGCAGGAATACTCTAACTACAATTAATTTTGAGTGGGAGTACATACATGCCATGGCCCTTACAGGATTGAATAACCATGGATCCCAGCAAGTTTATGCTATTTAGAGTTCATTGAGATCCTTACATGTGTAGATTAGTTTTGAAATCAAAGAAAGTTTCAGCCAGTTTCTCAGATAGATTCGTGTCTAAATTCTGTTCAGGATTTGGTCTGTAGGAAGCTTCCACCACCCAATGACAGGTAGATGACACAGGGTACTTTTAAATATATCTTAACACTGACCTATTTAGAAAAGAAGTCAAACCATCAGCTTACATAGAAGTATGTCATTTTAGCTAATCTCAGCAGCACAGGCCTCTAATACCAGCTACTCAATAGGTAGTATGACAAGTTCAACAATTTCATAGGCTACAGGAGTTGAAGGCCAGTCTAGGTAACTTAGGGACCAGGAAGATGGCTCAGCTGTTAAGAGCAAGTTCTACACTTGCAGAAGACCCAGATTTGGTTCCTAGCACCCAAGTTAGGCAGCTCACAACCTCCTAGAGTTCTAGCCATGGAGGGTCTGATGCTATCTTCTGGCCTCTTCAGGCACTGCACTCATGTGCCCAAACCCTCACACAGACACAGGCACACACACTTAATTAAAACTTAAAATCTCAAAATTAAAGCAATACAGCTGAGGATAAAGCTTAGTAGCACAATGCTTGCCCAGGATATACAAGGCCCTTTGTTTAATACAGTACCACCCCCACAAAAACACAAACACAAACAAAAACAAATAAACAAAACCAAAAACCAAACCAAACAGAAAACCCACGTCTTAAATCCACTTAGATCTCTTATTATTATTTTTTTTAGCTGTGTGATCTTACATAGTTATTTAACTTTAATGAATCTTAGTCCCAACCCCCTTAAAAGAGAAGAAAGGACAATAAGAGAATTCATATGAAAATCAGAAAAAGTACAGATAAACTTCCCTGGACCCTTTTTGGCATGGGTCCGGAGCTCAGTAAATGTCAGTCTACTTTTCATTTCAGATGGCAACTGAGCTAGCTGGCAGCTTATTTGGGGACTTCACTTAGAGGCAGTTAACCCAAAATCTGAATGATCTGGGTTGATAAGATTATCTAGGTTGCTGCTAAATCTTCCTGCCACTTTGTCCTGGGGACAGTGAGACACCTAACTCTAAACGAGCATCCTTGGGAAAGCAGTACTTTACAAGGTGCCTCTGAAAGGCGCTTTGTGTTTGCAGACAATACCAGGAGTGTGCCTTCCAGATAGACAGTACAGCAAGGCAGCACATTAATCTTGCCTCAAATCCTATTTCATGTCTTCCGGACTTTGTCAAGGGGAGGTAGGTGGGAACAATTGATCTATTGAGAATTGCAGGCTGATCTCCCTCTGAGACCTCTACCTGGGTGACTACTCTTGGACAGAAAACAAGTGCTCCAGCCCCAGCCAAGGTGGTTTCCTGTTCCCTCTCTGAGGCTGGCTGCAGTTCAGTTGGGAAGTGTGTGCGCAAGACTGACCCTGGAAAAGGCATTCAAAGTGCCCACCCCTTCAGGGCTTAATGAATTGTCATACAGGAACCAACTTCCTCCCACTATAGAGCGAGGAGAAGGCTGGCAGCTGGTGGCTTTTGGGCTGCCAGCTTAGCCCTGTGAGGAACCAAATATGCACCTGTGCCAGAAAGCTGGCAGCTGGGGTACAGATGACCTGGGGCTTCATGAAATCAAGGCCGTGAATGAATCTGCTTAGCACCTCTTCCCTGACGAGCTTTAAAACTGTAATTTTTTTTTCCTTTTTAGCTCTACAAATAGGAATTGTATACATTTAATGCACACAGTGGGTTGATGAATTGTGCTGTTCAATGATTACTGTGATCAAATTAGCATACTTATCACCTTACTAGCTACCCTGTCTTTCTTTTCTCCTGGGCTGTGAAAATACTTTCCATCTTCCCTCTTAGCACATTTTAAGTACATGGCGTCAATGAACTATGGTCCCCTGGCTGTATGTTACTTCCTGGAAGTTACTCATTTTATACCCAGACTTGGTCAACTTTGACCCTCACTGTCTGCTCCTCTCCGCTCGCCACACAGAACACTGCTCTACTCTGTGAGCTTGAGTACTGAGATCATGCGACCTTCGTGTTTCTGTGTTTGACTTGTTTCACTTAGGCTAATGTCTTCTAGCTTCATTGAAGTGGTTGCACCTGTCAGGATGTCCTTCTGTCCTGGTTCCCTTTCGGCTGCTGTGATGAACACCATGACCAAAGGCAAATGGAGGGAAGGAAGAGTTTATTTCTACTTACATGTTAGAGGCTGTTATTGAGGAGAGCTAGGACAGGAGCTCAGGGTAGGAACAGAGACCATGGAAAGGTGGCTTACTGGTTGTTCCCCATGGCTCACTCAGCCTGCTTTCTTTGGTGGCCCAAGGCTACTTTCTACCACCCAGAGCAGGCTGGGCACTCCCACATCAGTCGTCAATCAAGAAAACGCCCCACAAACGTGTACATGCTGTCTTCCTAGATGACTCCAGTTTGTGTCAATTTGTAGGGTGTACACACAATTCTGTTGTGCTTGTGTGTGTGTATGTGTGTGTGTGTGTGTGTGTGTGCGTGCGCATGCGCACGCACGCACGTGTACACATAAGTGTGCCAAATTTTGTTATCCCATTTACTTCTCAGTGACCAACTGGATTGATTCAATGGCATTGCTATGTGAACAATGCTGTAGTGAATAGACTGGATGAATTGGCTTTGGGTGTATACCCAGACTGGCATGGCTGGTCATCTATCCGCTAGTCCTATTTTTTGATTCTTTGAGAAATTTACACACTATTTTCATAATGACTGTACCAGTTCACATTTCTTCTAACAGTGTGTGAGGACTCCTTTCTCCGCATAGTTCAAATACATGCTATCTTTTGTCCTTTGCAAATAGCTGTTCTGACAGTTGTAAGATGGCATCTCATTGAAGTTTTTAATTAGCACTTCCCTCAGGGAATCAGTTGAATATCTTTTCATTTATCTGTTGCCATTGGTTTGTCTTCTGCTGAGAAACATCTCCACCCTTTGTCCATTCTTTTTTTTCCGCTCTATAGACCAGGGTGGCCTCGAACTCACAGAGATCTGCCTGGCTCTGCCTCCCGATTGCTAGGATTAAAGGCATGCACCACCACTGCCCGGCAACTTTTGTCCATTTTTAAATCCAGGTTTTTCTTTTTTGCTATTGAGTTGTATGAATTCCTTACAAATTTTGAGTATTAACCCCTTATCAGATATGTGGTCTAAAATATTTCCCCTAATTCTGCAAATCACCTTTTCACTCTGTTGATTGTTCCCTGTATAAATGACATCAATGGAATGGGATCTTCAGACAGAGAAACAGAACACCGAGGCTCTTGGCCAGGAAGCAGCTTTACCTATGCTAGTACTGGTTCAGCAGATTCACATTCAAAGGATGAGTCCTGAGCATGGTGCGACTTAGGTTTCTTTACAATTTTGTTTTGTCCTTTTGTCCCCCTAATAAGGTAACACACATTTTCACTGGCGATTGTATGTCTATAAGGCTGTGATATCAAGGATACATGAATGTGATGGGGTTGCCATGACAGTGTGACACTGAGGCTTCAGGAATGTAATAGGATGTTATGGCACTCAGGTCACAGGGATGCAATAAGGTTGCACATGCATGTGCTGACACTTGTTTCTAGAATATTCTCTTTATTCGAACAACTTTATTGAGCTAGAGCATGCATACACTTAGTTCACCAATTTAAAATATCCAGTTGAGTGGTTTGGGCATAGTCCAAGTTTTGCATCATTGAGCATTGGCATTAACTTGTGGCTCAGGGACAAGCAATAGATCAGCTCCCTGATATACCAGACCCCTATAAAAGGAATGGGCTAGATTGCTACTCCTGCAAGGTCATCTTTTTCCCCATGCAAGGGACGGTGACAGCATCCTTATGATTTTTTTTATTGGTATCTGAGTCTTTTGGAGGGCAACTTGCGTTAATGTCAGTCACGTGTGTTAAAGGAACTCAGGAGTGTTTCTGCCCAGGTTTCTGTTTGACCCCCACTTCTTATTAAACCATCCTTAATGTCAATAAATGTTTTCCTGTCAAGTAAATATCGATAAGTAGTTCAGTATTCAGCAAAACGGGAGCATCCCCAAAAATCACTAGAACTGACTTGGTGTCATTAATTTGCTGGATAATTTTAGGAAAGTCTCTAAAATGTTTGGCTCTCTGTTTCTAGGTCTGTGAAATGGGAGAAAAAAATCCCTGAAATTCCTTCAGTTTTAAATGTCTATATATCAATTGTCAGGTAGATAATTTTGTTTGGTGCTATAATTTTGTGGTTTTGTTGTCTTTGAAGGAGTTGGAAAATAGTTCTGCATAATCCAAAAGTTTTCTGAGAACAGCAGGCTGAACATATGTACAAGGACCTGTTGCCTAGGATGAATCTAAAAGCAAAGATTTTAATAAAAGGGTCTATGACCTTGGAATGATGAATGCCCTCTTGAAGCAAAGTCTGTGACCTTGGAACAATGTTTAATTACATAGATGAGCACTCTGTGCCCCCACCTCCAGTTCTTTCTGGCACAAAAACTATATGCATACTAGGCTTTGCCACTGAGCCATAGCCCCAGTCCTTTTAAATAGTTCTGTTTTAAAATCTGTAAAGGGTAGGTATGTCTAAGTTCCCAGACTTGCCTAGACTACCCATGAAGTCATAGTCCCCCTGCTTCAGTCTCCCTGATGGCTGGGATAACAGGACTCTTATACGACCAGGAAAGCTGTATTCTATATGTTCAAGACCCATTGGGCTAGAAACAAGATCTTTTTTTATTTGCTGTTTGGATCTCACATTGGAGTTGTTGTTCATGGACAGTCTATAAATTCTCTTGTTGAAAGAACAAATGCATGCTAGTTAGCAGACATGTGGGAAAAATAATGTTAGTTGAGGCAGACCAGATGAAGAAAGACTATCACTGAGCATGTCAGAGGGAGTTTGAGTCTGAGAACAAATAAAAGCTCCAAGAACATGTGAAATGTCTTTCCCCTCAGCAGACCAGGCCACAAGCAATAAAATCTGTGGACAATAAGGGCGTCAAAACAAAGAGGGAGAGCTGTTGAATACAGTAACACTCCCTTCTTTACTAGTTTTGGATTTAGCAGATGTGTAAATAGACAACATGTTAATTTTTTAAGTATCTGGAACCAATCTGCTTTTATAAAACATGAAAGCTGTGAATTAATCAATGTAGCCATCAGACAGAATTGGAGTCCCAGAGCAGCTCAGACCAGGACTTGTTGATGCTTTAGCTCGGCCCCAAAAGCTCTCTGCCAGCTTCTCCCTGCCGTTAAGGCTGCCTTCTTCTTTCTTTTCTTCCTTTCCTCACTTCTGTCTGTCTTCTTCTCTTCCCCTGCTTCTCTCTGACACCCCCATTCCCCTCCCTCTCAACTCAAGCCAATGATTTCTGGCAATATATCAGGGAGTTGGTACTATTCATAAAAATGGTTCACGCCCCTTGGCACATAGTGACAGGCAGCAGGCAGGACAGCTGCCTTTTGTTCTATCTTGATCCTGAATCTCAGGGTTTCATGCTGCAGCTCTCTCCATAAATACACACCTGAGGCTATGGGAATAGTTTGCCAAAGCCATGTTTCCATGGTTACCCTTCATTGGGTTCTCTGCTGTACTGTCACTCTTGCCTGTGGGGGCCTGACTGAGATCAATGGCCAATTGTCCTTGATACTGCTAGTCCCCATTTGGCAAACCTGGAGTGCCCCTGAAAGTCAGAAGGAAAAAAAAAGTGACCAGGATGTTGAGTCTGCTCTCTGCTGGTTAATTTTTCCCTTATCGAGCTGTGTGCAGGTGAAATACACTTGGAGGAGACGAGACTAGGACACTGTATCATTAGGCAAATGTGTCATAACCTCTGTGGAGCTGTGCTGTGTGGCCTGGTTCCAAGGGTGCTCCTTTGTCTAACTGGGAGGACAGTCCCTTTTTATTACCCTAGACCAGTGGTTCCAAAACCAGCTTTTCTTAGAAAAACTTGAAAGCCTTTTAAACCATAAATTATCAGGCCCCATCTGCAGGATTAACACATCCAATTTCTTGAAAGGGACTGGGGAATTTTAATACCCTTAAGTGCTGGGGATGGGTCTAGTTGGTTAGGGAGCAGTGTTTTGAGGCTCTTGGTCCAATGTGCTTTCTAAAGGGCATGGGGAAAGGTGAGAGGGGACTCTCTTTTCGGGAAGAGAAGATGGCCCACCCCTAATGTAGAGAATAACAGTGTTCTGGATGCCTCTTCCCCTAGGAGCTCACTAAGCCATTAAAACTGGCAACAATTTCCTGTACTCTAGCCATGTGAAGAGAAGGATAGTGGGAAGAAAATCTGGGCCTTCCTCACCTGAAATAGCCCCTTAGCCTGGTTCACCTTCAGAGACCATCTCCCCAAGGCTTGAAGCTCCTCCCAGCAAGGCTTGATTTTTGTTAATTCTCATACTAGAGCTATGAACCATGGGGTTGCAGGCTTGTGGCACACCAAAGGTTGTCATCTAGGGGGAGTCGCTAAGACAGTGTAGGTGCTGTGATGTAGTTCTAAGCAAGGTCAAGGGACATCCTGCCTTCTGGAGGGCAGAGGGGCCTAAATGTTGAGGTCAAGGACATGTGAGAAGGGAGATGAGAATGGTGTAAAAGATGAGTGGAGGAAAGTGACCCTCAGAGATGCCTGTTTCTGAACAGTGCTACTTCTTTCTAATCCGCATTAAGATGTTAGAGCAGCTCTTGACTTCACGTGACTATGGCAACAGCTGATAACCATGTACAGCACTCCATTTCTCTAAATTGTGGGTGTTTGTCTGTATGTCTGTATACCACATGCTGGCCTGCTACCTGGGGAGGCCAGAAAAGGATGTCACATCCGCTGGGACTGGAGTTACAGATGGTCACAAGCTGCCATGTGGGTGCTGGGATTCAAATGTGGGTCTTCTGCAAGAGTAGCTAGTGTTCTTAACCACAGAGCCATCTCTCCAGTCCTGACTTGCAGTACTTCTTATTATTAAATAACCTGATTATAAACTCAGCCATGTTCCTCATTTAATAGGAAAACACCGAGGGATGCCTAGCAGTGATAACTTGATGATGCTCAAACAGGAGGGTGGTACAAGGAAGGGGAGAGGCAGCTTGGTCCTACTTTGTAGAAACTAACAAATATGTGCACAAATTCAGAACATCCCAGCGCTTTCTCAGCACAAAAAATTATTAGGCAGAAGTCTCCTCATGATTATCTACATCCACAGAGGACAGATATTATGGGTATCATTTGCCCTTTCTCTATACAATGGAAATTGGCATTCAGTATTATCTCAATAGAATATTTCATCTTTATTTGTGGTGATACAAATACAGAACCATGTAATTTTTAGGAACTCTGAACATTTCAGTCCTCATTGAGGAATTCTTATTTTTCAGATAGTAATTTATAAGCCAGTTATATGGTATGTTTTTTTTAAATAATATGTTAAATATACATATTAATCAGGGAATTTTTTTTTCTGCGCTGGGCATGGAACCTCAAACACGCTAGGCAAAAGCTCTGCCACTGAGCTACACCCATAGCCATATATATTTATTTTAGTGTGTGTATACATGTGTTCATCTGTGTATGCATACATATGTGTGTGTGTGTGAGATGTGTTCAGGTGCCTACAGAGGCTGGAAGATGGCATCAGATCCCCTGGAGCTGAAGTTAGATTGTGAGCCAATAGATGTGGATGCTGGGAATGGAACTCAGGGTCTCTAGAAGAACATTGTAACTGTAATTAATGAGGCAATTCCATCATCTTGCAATCAAGAGAAGTTTATTTCTGGGATAACTTACAGCCCATAAGGGGTTGGTTACAGGATCTGGGAGAGATGAGGTACCATCCAGCAGAGAACTCCTGCTTGGTCTCCCATCCAGCTTCCAGGACCATGAAATAGGTATCCAGAAGGGCCCAGCACATATGTATGCACCTTGAATCTTAAGGGGCTCCCTCTCAACCACACCCCAAGGGCAGGTCATAAGCAGGTGTGGCAGTAATCTGCTGTCACTCTAGGGGTAGTGTTTCAAGGTCAAAGCTGGAGCAGCTAATCACTACAGAACATCAAGTGCTTTCAACCACTGAGCCATCTCCCTAGCCACCAAGGTTATTTTGTTGTTGTTGTTGACTAGCTGTATCTGTTTATACCATGTAATATAGATTTTCCATTTGGAGGAGTTATAAAATATTTGCCTTTTAAGACACTTTCTTCTGAGAAAATAAGTTTTATATAAATGGATAAAATGTAAAGTGATATATAGTATTATTATGAGGTACTCAGGATGATGCTTTGAGTGACAGGCTTGACAGTAGCATGTCCAGAACCTCTGTAGAAGTCTCTATCACATGCAGACAAGAGTGACAGATTGAAAAGGAGCACAAAGGTCGCTGTGGTTTGGATATGAACTGTTATCCCCGGGCTCATGTATGAACAGCTGGTCTCCAGCTGGGGTCCCTGTTCTGAGAGACTGTGGAACTGTTAGAAGGTAGGAGCCTCACTGGAGTCACTAGTAAGGGCCTTGAGGTGGATGGCCTGGCTCAGCTTCCTGTCTCATCTCCGATAACCTCAGGAGATTCAAGAAACAGCCGCCATAGGCTTCAGTCATCATGGAGCTGCTTGCAATCATGCTTTCTCGACCATGGTAGACTGTGACCTTCCAGCTGTGAGGAGAAATAATCCTTTCCTCATGCAATCTGCTTATTGGCAGGCATTTGGTCTCAGCAAAGAGAAACATTAGTACCAAAGTAGACCACCAAAGTTTTTTGAAGAATTAAGATCTTAGGATAAGATAAGGTAAAGCAGACAGAACACAGGATCCCTTCTTGTGTTTTTAAAGGGTATTATTATTATTATTATTATTATTATTATTATTCCACAGTTTCACTTAGAATCCTGGTCAGCATGGAGCTTACTATGTAAAGCAGGGTGTTCTCAAACTGACAGAAATCTACATCCCTCTGCCTCTCGAGTGCTATGGTTAAAGACATGGACCACCATGCCTGGCATTATTGTATTATTTTTTATTGTGTGGTTGTCTATGTATGTGTGTGTACTCAAGTGCAGGGAGCTGCAAAGGCAGGAGTGTCAGATCACCTGGAGCTTGAGTTTTGAGTGGTTTTGAACTACTCAACATGGATTAGAAACTGAACTTGCATGTTCTGCAAGAGCATATGTGTTCTTAACCACTGAGTAACTTCTCCAGTCCATGTTTCTGTATTTTTTAAGATAAGGAAGATAAAGCCATGAAACCCATAAGCAAATGACCATTTCCCTATGATATTTACAGCAATGACCTTTATGATCTGAATGCTATAAACCACTCTTAGCATGATACTCACTGTCATAAGATCATCTCCGCCTGTGATTAGAATAGAACCCGTGCCAAGAGCATTCCTGCATGCTTGCTTTCTACCCTGATGATCCTGGGGAGCTGCAGGCTCCAGACACTCTGATGCTATTGTCCAGGAAACATTATCACCCCAGAGAGAAGCTGTTAGTTGGGAATAGAGTCTTTAACTATACAATAACTATGTAACAAGTCTTCAAGTATCCTCTGATGAAAAGAGGGACTTAGCAGGAATTTATTACCTTCCACCCTGATTCCCCATCTTAAATCCCCAGCTCTGCCCATAATTCATCATCATTAAAGTCATTTATCACTGAAGTCTTATTTACATGCATCTCAGAGACCATGATTCCAAGGCTTGCATGTTCCCTCATGTCTTTATGTCTCTTAGGATTGTGACAGAAGAGCCACAAGAGGTCTGGGTTCAAGTCTTGACCCCATTACAAGCTGGCCATTTGCCTCAGGGCCAAATATGTGATCTCTTAGAATCCCAGATGCCTCCCCTCAAAGGGACTAGTATCTCCCTAATGGAACCGTTGTATGCATTAAGTAAGATAAAGTATGTAAACGTGTTGTGCATAGACCTGGCAGCCATTAAACCTTAATGAATCTCTTCTAACCATACTTCATTACCAAAAGATACAAAGATAGCTTTACTTGCTTTCACTTTCCATTCTTAGCCCTAATTTTTATTTTCCTATACATTAATAATTCATATACCACAATACTCTTAAATACATTTTAGAGCTATGCCTGGTGTGTGATCAGAAATGGAAATGCTAGATATTCAGGTTATTTGGATGTGCATCATCCAAAAAGTCTTCATGAGTCCGATGGTAAAGTTTTGAAAGCTTGAAAATTCATGCTGCTTGATTAAAGGTTTTTGTCTCTCTTCTCCCTGTCCTTTCCCATTCTGTAAATACTCTGCTTCCTCTCTTCTCCCCTTTGTTTTGTCAGAAATATTTTCCCAGAATTCCTTTCAAATACAAAGTAGTTTTAATGCCTTTATCTTCAATGATTTTCATATGCAATGTTTATCTGCTCAGTACAGCAGAACACATTATCTTAAGATATATCATGTCTTGAGATATTCAAGTTTTGTTTCACATGTATTATTTATGTTTCCGGGGCTGCACACAGGCATGTGTCAAGACACATGTGTGGAGGTCAGAAGGCAACTTTCAGGAGTCAGTTTTCTCCTTCCACAGTGTGGGTTTCAGGAATTGAACTCAGGTCATCAGCATTAGCATCAAGTGCCTTTACCTGCAGAGCCATCTGATTGGCCCAAATACATCATCATTGGACAGTTTATTTCCTTATGCACAAAAGTGACAAATCCTTCTTAACCCCTCCCCTGCCCCGCTTAGTGAAGTTATGTTGAGGTTCTCTATCAACAGTTAGACAATTAACTTAACTTGGATATAACTGACTTCACACTAACTTGTTCAAGAATTTAACAAGTTTCAAAGATAAAGAAACAGAATACTTTATTATAAAACATAAAATAATTAAATATTACACATATACTTTGACTTTTCTCTATAATCCATGTTTTTTAATTCAACATTTTTCCTCAGAATATCACTTACTCAGAGAAGTAAGTGAGAACACATAAGAATAGGCTATTAATAAATTAATTCTTTCCCATAAAACAATAAAATGATAATTATATAAAGAAAAATAACTTCCCACTTTTCAGAGAGCAAGGGAATGGTAGTATGGTATTATTTTTTTTCTCTCCTCATATCAAAATGGCTACCAAAGGGCCAAGCCAAGAAGGCCAAGCTGTTACTTTTCACTTCCATGGCAACTTTTCACTTCCATGGCATCCAAGAACTCATGATTCCCACTAGGATGGGGACAAAGAATGCTGTTAAATTTAACAGACCACTGTCTAACTGGTTCTGCTGAGCTGGCAAACCCCTGTTTGAACCGAGACTCTGAGAAGCAGTAAAAATGAGTGTACATTCATCCAAGAAACTGGGGGGATGGAGTAGTATCATATAAACATGCCCTGTAGAACCACTTCTCAAAGAATTACAGGGGAACATAGTCTTATAAGTTACTCTGGCTTTGGCAAACAGAATGGTGTTTTTCCAATTGAGAACAATTTTAAGCTTGTTAATGCCCATCAACAGCTGGCTGCAAAAATCTCATCTGAGACATGGTGAAGTACTGTGATCCATGGAAGGGTCTTGGTGAGTTGTAATTTATTAATGTAGCAAGAAGACAGATGGATTTTTCTCTGGCCACTGTGCTTTATTTATTTTTTTCCTGTTGACCAAGTCCTGGGTTGAATTGAAACTTGTCAGTTGGTGGGCGAAAACCACAAGCAGCCTTTAATTTTCTAAGCATTCTGATAATATGTATGGAGCATTATAAATGGTAGGCTTCCCTCCTTCAAGCATGCTATTTTACCAGTTAGCGCCTATTTTTACCAAAAATGATCATGTCACCAGTTCTTGTTCCCAAAGAGCAGCAGGCACCAGCCTCCCTTGTCCCCAGTCAATAAGCACCAAAAGTTATGAGGTTGATGTCACATGAAGGGCATCAATATTTGAGTTTTTTCCCTTCAAGTGTGAATTTTAATTACATGGAGATCTTAAATAGCCCATGTGACCCTGCTTCCAGAATGCTACTGGGAATATATTTCAAGTTGTTAATTTCAGTCTTGGAGACTCTCTAAAGGCAGAATATACTTGAAACCCAATAAACAACACACAGAAAATAAACATCAGATACAGCTTGCCAGTCCAGCAGCAAGCACCCATTGAGCACCATTTGTTGTCAGATTTTGACACTATAAATTCCAAGCAACTGCTGGGCAAAGACTTCCATTCATGTATTTGATGGTTCTGAGTGTCAGTCTGTGACCTGAAGCCTTCAAGGGCCTTTTAAAAAACAGATGTCTTTGCCGTTGACTCCTTTGATGTTCAAGGGTATGTGTGTGGAGAGGAGACTCATCCAACAAGATGTTCAGTTGGTCAAAATGAAAACTTGACATGTCTCAGTGTGATGCATCTCATCTTTCAAATGACAGTACAAATAGAAGGCTTTGTTTGTTTGTTTGTTTGTTTTTAAAGCTGGATTTGTCATCGCTTCTCATTGTCAAGTGCTTTAAAGTACCATGTGCTTCTAGGGGTCGACTAAGGAGGCTGGTGGCAGTTCCTGTGTGGTTTGTAGTCTTGATCAAAAGACCTGGAGATGGGCAGGTAAGGTCCTTGTCTGAGGAGGGTGCATGGGCTCTGGATCAGCTCTTCTTTGTACATGATCTACAACACTGTTTTCCATAAAATTTGTGGTTGCAGACCCCGTGCTGAGGGACCAAATGACACCAGCTGAAGAAGTCAACACAGGTTGGATCATCTGAAAGGACAGAAAGCATTTAGCACATCAGCTAGGGCTTTGGCCTTCTTACTAAGATGAGGGCCTATGGAACAGAGATCTAGGCCCACCTCCATGTCCCTCTGTGTGTGCTGCCCATGATACATTTGAACTTTTCCAGGGAAGGATTAATATGCCAAAAGGGACTGTATCTGTTAGCAAAATTTAAATAGGGGACCAGTGTTAGAAAAGAGGTCATAGCCAGTAGGAGATCATGATTGTCTGCATATAGCCTGGAAGTTAGCATGGACATGAGGTCCCAGGGTAGTACCTTTCCAGGGAGCATCTTCCTTTTAGTTACTCTCCTCTTATCTTTGCATACACAAAAAGGACCCTCAGTTCTCCTGACTCCTCTTGTATGGGCCATGGCTTGGATTTTCTCTGTGACTCATCTGCCTATAGTTTCCTTGGTTCTTGTACCCAGAATTCCCCTTTTCATGCCCTTTTATATCTCACACTCATTCCCAGGAATCCTTTTCTGACACAAGCTAGTTCCTGTCATGCCTCTTACTTGGGGCCTTCCTTCTCATCCCTCCACACTCCAAGGTATGGTATCCCTGTAGAGGCTGAAGCTTTAGGAAGTGAAGTCTGACTTCCTGACCTCATCTTCTCCTTTCTTCCCCAACCCAGCCACACAGCCCCCTTGCTGATCCCAGAAGCACTGGTGATCTCTGTCTACCATTTTCCCAATTCACCACCCAGTAGACTTGCCCTAAAATTCCAGGTTAGCTTCTTCTTTCCTCTGCCACTCAACAAACCAGCCTACTCCTTGGCCTTCCAGGGAGGGTCCTCACTATCTTCTTTGTTTTATCCATCTTCATTATACCATGTGGTTGCTTAGTCTCTGTCCTCTACAGTGCAAAGTCTTTGAGAGCAGGTTCTTGGTCTCCACTCTTGGTTGGTTTCTTCCCAATACTTAAAATAGTGTCAGACACGAAGCAGTTGCTAGACATACATTTTTTTTTTTAAAACTTTATCAACTATTTTTATTCTTAGAACACTATCATCACTCTGCACTGGTTTGGGCATCATGCTCCTCTTTACATGTATCAAAATGCACCCTAAACAATGAGCAGCTGTTGTGAGCAGGTGAGTATCAGACACTGGGAAAACAGAGACTAACATGATCTCCTCTCTCCTGTGCCTGTCTGAGAGATGTTCCCGGGACTGACCAGAGTACTAAGGGGTTGCATTTCCTTCTAAAGCAGTCTGGCTATAGAGATGGACAGGAGGAAGAGGGGGTCTGGCAGAATATGCCCCATCACTTTAAAATACTAATTCTCCTCCATGTAGAATCCCAGTGTTGATTAGAGATGATCCTGTTTTAGCAATCCCTACATGACAGTCACACAAGATAACATAGGAAAATAGGGAAGAAACCAATGCCCTGACCATGCAGCCAGACAGGAGGTGATGCAGGTAGAGTGGCAGGGGAGAGGGAAGGGGGTAACTAACAGCGCCAAATATTATTCACCACAAACTGGAAAAAGTGGGCTGAGAGATTAGGCAGGCTCGGGAAATCTGTGACTGGATTAAAAACAATAGAAACCCCAGCAGCTATCTGCTGGACAAAGACTCTTTAGCATGATGAAATCTGATCTGTCTGAGAGATACTCTTGGTATTTGCTAGATTACTTTAAATTGCCTAGATTTCTCAGCATGATTCTGGATTACCCATCAGCACCCATTGTCCTACACTTGTACCAACTAAGACAACAGGACAATGCAGAGTCATTTTAATGGGTTGTAAGTTCTGTGTCTTACCTATTAAAATGTGAGCTCTTCTAGTGCAATTTTTATTTACTTTTATACTTCCACTGATTAGCAAAAATCACATTTTTGAGGGAGGGTGTCATGTAGGCCAGGCTGGCCTCAACTATGTAGCCAAAACTGACTGAACTATTTATTTTTAGGTTTTTTGAGGCAGGGCTTCTTTGTGTAACTTTGGAGCCTGTCCTGGAACTCACTCTGTAGATCAGGCTGGCCTTGAACTCACAGAGATCCTCCTGCCTCTGCCTCCCAAGCGCTGGGATTAGAGGCGTGCGCCACCACCACACAGTTCTCACTGAACTTCTAATTCTCCTAACTTCACCTCCTAAATGCTAGAATTACAGGTGTGTACAACTATGCATAGTTTTATATCATGCTGGGGATTGAACTCAGGAATTCATGCATGCTAGGCAAGCACACTACCAACTGAGCCACATCTCTAGCCTCCAAATACTTTGTCTTAAAAAGAGAGAATGGTTACATGACCATTTCCCAGGAATGAAAAGCTGAAAAATTTTTATTGAATGAAATGTTGCCTTCAGATCATGCAAACAATATGGTACTGACAGGAACAGCCTCAGATTTGGACTTGTACAAGTCTACAAATGCAGCCCCGTGGATGCCGATGGGACCAGGATACCATAGAGTCAAGTAACATACAAGCGGCACAACTGACTATAGTGAGCTGTAGAAAAGCTCTCCTAAAACTGGTGAAATTGGTGGGGCCTGGAATCCTTTACCTCTCTTTTCAGGAGCTGGACAGAAGTTTGTATTGCAGGCTCTGAGCACCGGAGGCTTCTGATGGAGCAAACAGCTTGAGGAAGGCCGGCCTTGCTGCACACAGTGTACCGATCGGGTCTGGACCCCTCCCCCACAGGTTACTGTGCACTGCAAGGAGGGAGAGAGAAAGGAGTTATACCTGCTCAGCCGGACAGTGTCCTCTCTAAGGTCAGTAGCCTCAAACAGAAGGAAGCGTGATATTCATGACCAAGATGCCTGTGGATGTCGCAGTCTACAGCTAGGTCTAGACATACAGTCCGAGTCTATTCAGCCCTGTGTGAGCTGTGAGGTCTTTCAGAAAAGCCTTGGGCAAATGCTCTTGCACCTGAAAGTGTGTCCCCAGTTAAGGGGACCATAAAGAGGTAGGCTCCAGAAGTAGCCTCAAAACCACAGAAACACATCCAGACATGGTTAGGGATGGAGAACAAGAAGTCCAGGCAATCTCAGCCAGATGCCAGAATGGATGGGGGTAGCTTGAAGCAAGGGCTATAAAGAATGAACTAACCAGAGATGCTTTGGCATGACGCCTAACTAGATTCTGAGGTAGCATAGTACCTAACAGCCAGGGGATCTCACTGTCCAATTAAGCAGAATCTAGGCTGCAAGTTTCTTTTTGTCCCCAAGAGCTATACAAAAGGTTGATGGATCTTTAACAAAAGAATGGAAATGTCAGGGGGAAAGGCAACCCTTTAACTAGATTATTGCTGTTTTGCTTTAGAATGGACAGCAGACAGATGAGAACACCATTTTGTGCAAATCTCACTGTATGTCCTCGTGTTTGGGAGGAAAAGGTAAGTTTTGGCAGATGGAAGATGCATTGAGGAATTACCCAAGCACTCAAATGTAGATGTATGATTGCCATCAACTTGTCTGACTCTGAAGTAGCCACAAAATGAGAAAATCCATGAAAAGCATTAACAGAAAACACAAGCAGGGGATGGCAAAATGTAGTTCTGTGTCCTTCAGAAACATGCTCTGACAACCAGGGATCAGGGATGGAGAGCAGTGTCCCCAAAATGATGGTTTCAGGAGTGGCAACAACCAACATGGGCACAATGTCACAGGCTTCCTATTCAATACTTATTCCAATTTTCTAGGTCTAACAACTGTGTGCCATATTGTACTTGGAACCTGCCCAGGCTCATATAAAGGATGGCATGGGTTGACTGATGCCAACCATCCCAACTCTATACAGTGGGACAACTGTTGATGGTCTGAGAACAGTGCTCCTATGCTACATCTCACTTGAACATCTGCTTCCTAAATCTGCACGCACCCACCTGTTGCCATGGTGAGGAATACCACCCTGCCACCACGTTGTACATGGGGCAAGCCCTTCTGTTGCAGGTTTCTTCCAGTTCCAGGCTTGGCTTCTTAATGTTGCGGCATCTTCGCTCTGGGAATGTTATCAGTTTCCCCTGCAAAGTTTTCTCACTGCACTTCAGCTCTCTCTTCCTCACACCCAAACCACAGGTTGCAGAACACTAAGAGGCCAGAAAAGAGGTATAAGAGTTCAGGGTTCCACAGTCAAATCTGCTGAGTTGTGTGTTCACTCAATGTCAACTACACAGTACAGCAGCCAGGTCCCTCCTGTTACAGACGAGGAAATCAAAGGCCAGAGCATTGAAGTGACCTTCTCCTCTCTGAGTTACCAAGAGAAATCCCTGATCATCAGGGATGAGGTGCCATATAGATGTGTGGAACACAGGCCACTGATTTTCTCACTTTGTCAATGCCCCAAGCATTATATAGTAATAGTTGAAAACACTTTTGATTTCTCATCATCCTCTGTGCTTCTGGCTGAAGGACCATAACTGGGGCAGTATTGGAGTGACCAGGACTACTTGAGACCTCTCAGAAGAGTGAGGAGTTTGAACCAAGAAATGAAAATGATTGAGACAGAACAACTTTTGAATGAATAACTGCCTGTCTTTGGTTTCACCTGTCTCTTTCTTGGTTAGATCTGCTCTAATACTGTGTTACACTAGAGGGAAGAAGAGGCGTCTAAAAGAGAATGGACTGTTTTAAACTACTGTGTAATGTATGGGGTCTTGATGAAATGAACATGTCAGTGCATCAGTATGGAGGTGACGTATTAGCTCCATTGTAAAGATGAATAAAGGGATGCTAGCCCAACATTACCCTCTCAGTACATATTGATGGCTGAATGCAAGGAGGGCATGTTTTCCATTTGGTTATTTTTGTGATAATGCTTTTATAAAAGGATTGAGAGGAGACGGGGGCATATTGTTAGATTTCATTCATGACATGGGCCAGTGCTTCTCACCTAGAAGAGAAGTACATTGAAAGAACAGATACATGGCCATCAAGCTTGTGTGGTTAGTTGATGCGCATTTTCAGGTTTGCCAGATTTAAATAACCTAGGAACCCAACCTCTGAAATTTTCAGAGTGGTTTAAATGAAATGGGAAGGTCCACTCTAAATATGGATGCTACTAGCACATGGGCTGGGGTCCTAGACTGAATCAAAAGAGAAAAGCAAGTGGAGCACCAATGCTTATCTGCCCCCATTTCCTAAACATGGAAACAACATGAAGAAACAGCAGTAAGTAGGCACCTGGCACATGTATGAACAGAAAGGAACCATGTAGGTGCCTGTGAGTGAAGGAGCATTTATGAAAATAACCCCCAGTTGTGTCCCTAAACTCATACCTCACTCCATGAAGAGGTGATCCACTGGAGCCGGTTGTTTTTGGGGCATCGTCCCAGCACACAGCCCTCTTGTGTCTCAGGTCTAGGGCTGCCAGAACACAGGCTCTCTGAGAGCGTCTCTGATGCAGAGTTTTTACAAAGGACTTCACGCCTCCTCACTCCTCGTCCACAGGTCTTGGAACACTTGAGGAGAAGAAGAAGAAAAGGCACCATTTGCATCCACCTCAGGTGGATTTCGTTTGGGTAAACACCGAGAATATATTTATAACTGATGTACTGACACATTCCCTTCATCAAGAACCTATACATTACACGGTAGTTTAAAACAGTCTGTTCTCTTTCAGACGCCTCTTTTTTTTCCCTCTAGTGTAAGACAGTATTAGAGCAGATCTAACCAAGAAAGAGACAGGTGAAACCAAAGACAGGCAGTTATTCATTCAAAAGTGGTTTTGTTTCAATTATTTTCATTCCTTGGCTCAAACTCCCCACTCCTCAGAAGCTGAAATGGGATATTTTAGCTTCCACTTCAAACATCTGAATACCCAGTGGCTGCTGCTTCATCTCCCAGGCTGAAGATGAACTATGCTCATCATGAAGCAAAGCAAAGGGTTTTCCAGACACAGAATATGTTGGATCCAAACTTGACTTCCTCTCTCTGCCATAACCTTTGTCTAAGGTATATTACTGGGGCACCATAGAGAGCAAAGCAGGAATATGTACACACTCAATATGGATATGTACAACAGCATCAGAATAGTGAGATCCTTACCTCCTAAGAATGTTCTTTGGGCATGGTGCTAACATGGCACTTATCAAACATGTCTGAGTAAATTTGTACAATCCAAATATTTACCCTGGGCAATTTTTTTCCCTAAGAACTTTCTTTCTTTCTTTCTTTCTTTCTTTCTTTCTTTCTTTCTTTCTTTCTTTCTTTCTTTCTTTCTTTCCTTTTGGCTTTCCTGAGAATTCTATGAACTAGAAAAGATGTCAAAGAATCATCCCTGGAACAGCTAAAAACTTATCAAGGTTTCCTAGAGGACTGTGGCTCTACACAGGGATTTTCTTAGAGGGCTATATCCCCATGTTAATCTTTGTGGTCTTCTTTTCTTCTCAGAAGGATCAAATGATGTGGCCACTAGTACCCAAATAATAGGCTGGGGCATAGTCCAACACGGGTTTACAGGACCACTGTAAATTCTCACTCATCAGTGTCCACAATCTTAAAGGAGACAACATCATGATCAGCACATTGTGGACAGCAGGAACTTTGTAATTTGTTCAATGTGATAGATTTTAGGTTGTAAATTGGAGCCTGCATCACACAACTGCCCATCAACCTTCTGAGTTCAATGCTATCAACCTATTCAAAAGAAACATCTAAAAACTAAGGCCAAAGTACTTAGCTGCTAAGAAACAAACATGAGCTGGTACGTGAGTCTGATGCCTAACCTTGGAAATAAACCATGGAGCCTATCCTTGCTCTTTCATATATAATTCCTGAACAGTTAATAAGTCTTAATTTTGTTTGTAATTATTTTTTAGAAGAGAATACTGTGTACATTGATCACAGCAGAATGTATCGATTTGTTGCTGTGACCCATGTCTAAGAGCTGGGTAGCCTGTGGAAACAAATCTTCTTTCATGTTCATCATGAAATTACTCAAGACAGATCTGTTTTTTACAATTGAGCTTTAAAAGGCGAAAAAAAACAATCAAAATATTTCCATGTGAAATTTGGAGTACTTTAAGATGTGCTGGACACTCTGTAGTTCCTTTGGTCCATGCCCATCACGTACATGTGGCTTCATCAGCCCTTTGAATTCTCCATTTGCAATCCTCAAAGACTGACCACATCAGATCCAACTTAGACTTAACCCCGCATAAACAAATATTTATTTTTTGCAAATATCCATGACCACGTTCAGAGTATCTCTACCTACTTCTAGACCCTTATTTCCTAACAAATATAGTCTCTATTGAAATAAAAACATTCCCCTCACCTTTTCTGGGGATTTGGTAGTGCATTGTTTAACTCAGTAAGAGATAGACTTCCTTTGGTACAGAATAGACTTTAAGGGAATGATGACAGACAGGGGCCATTTGTCACTAACTAGCATCATGGTACAGGTGATATGCTTTATACTATCCACCCACGCAGGCTAAGATAAGACTCCGAAGGCAGTAGAACCCTGGCACTTATCTTGTGTTTTAGGGAACTGTTGGTGCCCTGGAGGCCATTCGCCTCTGTGCTCCAGATGCCAATATGGCCCCTTCACTTGCAAGATGCCTCTGAGATGAACATACTCCCAGAAGAGAACATATGAGTTACAGGACATGTATGAGTTGTGCACAGCAAGCAAATTCCCATTCTATGCTTCTTCTGACCCCATGATGCCTTGCGACAATTGCAAAGTTGGTGCCCGGTTCTTTTGTGTTCTTTTAGCTCTATAGCTTTGCCACTAAAGTTTTTCCCTTTATCTTGTTCTTTTCATCCCATTTATTTATTTATTCTCTGGGTATAGAGGTCATCAGGTGACTTGCTGGAATTGTGTGGGTCCCAGAGCTTGATCTCAGGTGGTTGGGCCTGGTGACAAGTGCCTTTACTCATAGATCCATCTCTCCGTAGTCAGGACCATATTCCAATCCCTTTCTAGCTGCATTTATAGACTCTCCTAAATGGTCTCCATGCTTATTTCTGGGCCACTAAGGAAGAGTCCAAGCCCCGGTATAAGAGGTCCAAAACTTCAGGTCACATAAGAACCATTACTAAGGTACTAGCTGAAATGATGATTCCCAGGCACCGCCTCATTAATTCACTATGAACATGAACACAGCTGAGCACCTCTCAGGCAGCCAAGTCACCTGTATTTCCACCACCTTGGTTTTTCATGCAGCCCAAGACTAGTGCTTCCAAAGCGCTCCTAGTTACCTGAGACCAGGGCCCAGGGATCCACTCTGGAGGGCAGGCATGGCTGTTGCATGCTTGAACCTGAGTGGGCGTGCTCACTGGGCAGAGAGAATGCAGCACAGCTTCCTCCTTCTGGAAGGGCTTCTTCTGCACGCACTGTATCTTCCGGCTTTGCTGGCCCCCGGCACAGGACTTGCTACATGTACTCCATTCACCTGGCAACCAACTTTCAGGGAGACCCAAAATTACTTCCTGTGGAATCAAATCTTTGTAGTACTACTTCTCAAGCAGCTACGGAGAAAGACTAACTACCCAGGAAAACCCTCTGATGCATTTTATAACCAACCAGGGCAACCCCCACTAACTGTTCTTTTATGGATGCTGAATCACACACACACATCCATTGGTGGGGGCAGCTATAAGGAGACACATTTAATCACCCCAGGTTCTGGTAAAAATACATTCTAGCCTTCTACATGGAAAGAAATGTATTTTACTTTCTGAGCAATTCATCCAAGCAAATTTACTGAGCTTTTAACTATGTGTTGGGGACCCAGGCACTGGAGTTGGAAAGATGAATGAGACCACATTCTTGCCATAAGAAAGCCTATGGCATAGTGAAATTGTGGGTATGTGAAGGTTTTCTGATAAGTACTGTGATATAACCACAGGCTAGTGGAAGAGTAAATAGCATGGGAAGGCAGGTGTCTCCAAAGGAGAGGGACTGTGCTCTGCAGAGGAGACTGTTTCTAAGTGGCAGTTCCCCACACTCCTTCTCTAGTTGGTCTTAAAATTTACTGATAGGTCAGAGATCTAACCTCATGCCATTTATCTAAAGATCACCAGACACAGTTTTCCAGAACCATGAATCCTTTGCAAAAATTATTTCTGACTGACTGAAATTGTATGACTTACAGATATAACATTAAAATAAAGGCCCCCAGGTCTAGCTGCTACACTTTTGACTCACAGCAAAGATGTCTACAATTACCTTGAATATAAATATGCTAAGTATTGATTATTTTAGAAAATAAGACCAACTCAGTAGCCAGCTGTGTTTTGGTTAGACCTCAAGAATTCCATCACCTTGCTTAATCTTATTCCCCCCCTTTCTCTGGTTCCTTCCATAAGCTCTGTGTGTGAAATTAAAGCCCTGCAGTCTAGAGAATTAGCACAAGAGTGCTAGATTCTATGTGTTCTTAAAAATACCGCAAAATCCAGACCATCCTATTTTCAGTCAAAGACAATCTATCTAATAATTCCTCATATTTACACATTTTAATACCTTACAAATCTTAGAAAACATACTTACAAATTACTAGTTTCATCATTTGCCTCCACTCCCCAAACTGTGTTTTTCTATCACATTCAAGTTTCTCTCCTTATGTGACAAATATGACGGGTTTGTCCGTGTACTAGAAAGAGCATCACACAGACACTTGGGGGTGGCACCCCTGGCCTTCCACGTTTGATTCCCAGGCTACATTTCCACCTGGCTTTCCTGTCGTCCACTGCTCCTCGAGAAATATGGACTCTAGGTGGTCCATCTGGTCCCTTACTGATTTTTAATACCTGACATCTTATAGTACCAGGCTTTGCATCTCAGTTTTTCTGTGCTTATCCATCATTTCTAATCCCCCATGCAAGGAATGATGGGACCACATGCTGTCACCCCCACATTGCACTTCTCAGCTCACAGCCTGACCCACAGTGAGTCCTTAGGACAGGGTCCATACATGTGGAAGTAAAGAGTTAGATCTGGTAATTTCTTTGTCCTTACGGTTCTCAGTCAAGAACCTTCTTTCTAGTCTATCCTTGGGGAAGAACAGTCCTTGAGAGTGTCCATTCTCTGAACTGAATATGCGGACACTGAGTGAGGGTGGAGAACAAAGGGATAAAGCAGAAGAGCCCACCCAGGACACCAGCTTCACTCTGCAGACCCTGCAAGGGGCCCTTCTGATCCCAGATAAACTTATTCTTCATAGAACATCAGTCAGCCCTGCACACAATCCTCAGGGGAGTCCAGAAGTTGTGGATGACTTCAGCATGCTCTTACACAGGTGTACAAATGAAAGAGTCCCTGACTTTTGCTGGATGGTTTAACCAGTGATAGGAGAAAGTCCTGAAACCAGAAACTGTCACCTTGCCAATCAAGTGTTGTGATTCTGTGTACACATTAGTACATATATTACTACCTGAAGATTACTGCACATAGCCACTACCTAAAGATCAGACTAGCCCATGAGAGTCAAGAACACTTTCTCTTCATTGTATGCTAAGGCCACTGAGGTAATCCTTACAACTGTTTACTTTATGGAAAAAGAAGAAAATCCACAGAAGTCCCCTCATGCCCTATTTCTTTCTTCTCTTTGTATCATGGTTCAGTTAGCTTCAGAATTTCAGAGAGAAACTGGACAGACAGGACTAGTGGGTATCTGAAACCCCCAACAATTATGAGAAAATGAAATATTATATAATTAAATATCTATTAGTTCATTCATGCACCCACACGCAAGCACACACACACAACTGTGTTACCACAAAGTCAGTACCACTTATTAAAATGAGTCTGAACCCTGGTGACTTCACCACTGTTTTATATAAATACATTTGGCTTAAGATAAATCACCTAAGAGCTGACTCCAGTGGGCCAGGAAACTCGCTTAGACTCATCTTCCAACAGTGGCATGGCTAAAATGAGTCTGAGAACAAACCCACTGAGCGCCCAGAGTAACAGTCATCAGTGGGGGCATCACCACTTGGCTTCCATGTCTCTAGTTTGTATCTTACTGCTGTGCAATTTGCACGTGAGATTTCACGGTCTGCACTATTATCACCCTTACATTCTTGGATGACCTATGTAAAAGTGAAGTATACAGCCACATTGAAATTTAACTAATATAAGGTTGTGTGTCATTTAAATATCTGCTTGATTCCATTCTGAAAAGAGGATGGTTTCTTCAAAAGTTAAAATGGGGCTGGGGTGGGGCTGTGATGCTTGCTCGGTGATAGAGCACTTGCTTAGCAAGCATGAGGCCCTAGATTCAAGTCTTACTGCTGCTAGGAAAAAAAAAAAGACATTGTTCTATCTCAAGCTTCCATAGCAAAGCAAGAGTGTCTAAGGCAAATACATCCTTTTAGGTCCTATGATTCAATTTCAATCATTTTCTTTTCCTTATTTTTATATTAAACATTGTGTTTACTTTTTAATCCCTTCCCATCAGAAGTATGAACAGGGGCTTTTCACTGTTGCCCAACAGTACGAAGATGTAGAGAACACATACAAACAGGGAGACATTTGCAGATGACTTACTAGGCTGGGCAGGAGAAAGCATTGCACGTCTTGGGTTCTGTTGCTGGCTTAGTTCTGACACTGCAGAATGAGGAGTTGACTTGAGTGTTTGGATCTCGTAAGCAAATGGCCTTGATGCTTATGTAACCTAGTGAGAGGCCAGAGGTTACACCGTGAGAAATGCAGATAACCCACTTAATACTTAGTTTTGGATTGATCAGTGTTCTGGTATCTGAATTAAGACACTGCATCCAAATATTTTTGTGAAATAGTTCCTTGGGACACAGTTACAACCCACTTAAATTCAAATCATTTATCCCCAAGATAATAGTAATTTTAATATATGTTTTTTCATTTTCAAGTGGATTCTAGATCCATCAAGTGATAAATACTATTCAAAACAGAGTAACTATGAAATGAAACACTCCAGGAAGCTTTAACATAAATTGTACAGATCTAATGGAAAACATTTCTATCTATAAACCACTAGGGAGGGGCTGAAGAGATGCTCAGCAGTTAAGAGCACTTGCTGCTCTTGCCTATAATCTAGAGGATCAGGGTTAGATTTCAGGCATCCATTCAGCAGCTCACAGCCATTTGCAATGCGAGTTCCAGGGAGTTCTGATGTCCTTTTCTGCCCCCGGTGGGCATTGCACACATGTGGTACACATGCAAACTGATAAGCAAACACTTGTACATAAAAATAACTAAGCCACTAGTGAATTATATGTGAAAACCCTAATATTATACTTTACCATGAAGCATCTTCTGTTTCTATACCCAAGTGATACATGTACAGGCAATAAGTTAAACTCTAAATATTCAATCACATCTACAGGCTAGGACCCTGGTTTATGTAAACATTTGTTTTAGCAGAACTGTACAGCCTGGTTCCAAATGTTCAACACTTCCAATCAGAGGCACAAAACGTTCTGTAAATACTCATGTTTAGCTCCTTAGACAGAAAATGTCACCTTGTTTTGAAATTGTTCTTTGTTTTCCTTTATATGACTTTCCTTCAAATAGCATCTGAGACATGATTCAAATTGTCACCCTCACTTTAATGATTGACAGTCAGCTGCTCTCCTCAGCTAACAAAAGTTTGTTTTCTGGAGACATGGATCTAAACTGCATTGGGGTTCCCCAGAGTTCACAATGTCCCTCTATAGACTATATAAAACCTGTAAGCGGAGATGAGCTGGGAGGCAGAGATAGGAAATCGCTTACCTCCCCCACAGGAGACTGAGCAGTCAGACTGCACCGTGCGCCAGGTGTACTGGTACCTCTTTGTGGTTAGCTGAGTTATGTTCATGACTTTGGGAAGTGCATACTTCCATGTGATCCCCGGATTCTTGCCTTGTGTCAGAATCTGGATAGGGTGGAATAAGACTTGAGAGATCAGTATACCATCCAGAGATCTTGTTGAACATTTAAAAGATATTTGCAAGTCATTTTGGTCTTAAAATCAGATCATTTCTTGTTCTCAAGAATGTTAAATGTTGAAATCAAAAGGTTTCTTATGACATTTGAAAGCATTTGCCTTTCTAGGATCAAAACTGGAGTAGACAGATGCTGGAAAAACCTAATTTGATGTTTTCTGTAATCACGCAGAACTCAAGGAAAGGTATCACCATCAACAAAATAAACAAGCCATTAAGACGATGACAAGAAGCCCAGCAAGGTGAGTCAGTGGGCAAAGGCACTTGTGCAAGCCTGATGACCTAAACGCAATCCCCAGAAGACACGTGATGGTAGAAGGAGACAGCAGAATCCACAAAGTTGTCTTTTGGACCTCCCCCATCCATGCCCACATGCACACACACACACACACACACACACACACACACACACACACACACACACACACACACACACAATTGAAAATAAAATAAATCATAACAGAGTCAATATATGTAGTATATGGGATTCAACCTAAAAAAGGCTGGGACTCAGGACGAATCTGATCTCATACGGTGTGACTCCAGATGAGCAGCAGGGCTATGGGTCTCCTTTGGTTATCAGATTCTCTGTCAGCCTTTGTCTGTACATTATCTCAAAGCATTCCTTCAATAACTCCACAATGCTTTCATTTGTTCAAAAAAAGAATGTGTACAAGATCACTAATGACTAGAGAATGAATTTAAATAAGTCTTCAAAAAAAAAAAATGTGTGCTTTTTCCAACGCCATCCATAGCCTTTTTGATGTGGGCAAACACTCTCTGGGTGTCCTCTCTTTCAAACCATTCCCTTTTTTTCTCTTTCTCTCAAGCTCAATTCATGAATAAAAATAACTGGTTTTCTCCTACCCCAAGAGTCTTGTGGAAAACTCTTCACCACCAGAACTGGGCATGCATGCTCCAGAGGCAAAGCCTACAGCTAGTTAAAAATAGGAACCCCTCTTCTCTGTCTGTTGGCATCCCACCCCAATTAAAGTTGGCTGGGTGGCACTGTCCCACTGTACCACACTGCTCTTTAGGATGCTACCACATGGGTTTCATGTTGCTATTAGCTTAAATGCCTCCAGAAGTATTGTGTCTGCCACCGAAGCGATCATGACATGAACATCACTTGGTAGTATAAACCAAAGGAATAGCAGAGTCTTCTGGACAGAGTCATGTTAACAGATAGATCTAAGTGCCCCAACGTTATCGGAAATGAAACTATTACACAACACAACAGGCAGAAGCATTAGGATGAACCAGCACTGGATCCTCACTAGTTGCCAACAAAAATGTTCTGCTCCCCTTGCTTGGCCTTTCTACTGTGTTTCTGCTAATTTGCTGGTGTCAGATTAAGTAAATACAGGCAACTCACAGTCAGACTGGAATTGGAAGAGCAGATCATTATTCAGAAACTGTGGTGGGCCGGGCGGTGGTGGCACATGCCTTTAAATCCCAGAACTCGGGAGGCAGAGCCAGGCAGATCTCTGTGAGTTCGAGGCCAGACTGGTCTACAGAGAGAGTTCCAGGAAAGGAACAAAGCTACACAGAGACACCCTGTCTCGAACCCCCCCCCCCACCAAAAAAAAAAAAGAAAGAAAAAGAAACTGTGGTGGTTTCATTTTGTCTGCTTGACACAATCCAGAATCACCCAGGAAGAGAGTCTCAGTGAGGGATTGTCTAGACCAGGCTGGTGTGTGTGTGTGTGTGTGTGTGTGTGTGTGTGTGTGTCTATCTCTCCCCTTTCTCTTCTCTTCTCTTCTCTTCTCTTCTCTTCTCTTCTCTTCTCTTCTCTTCTCTTCTCTTCTCTTCCCTTCCCTTCCCTTCCCTTCCCTTCCCTTCCCTTCTCTTCTCTGTCTCTCTCTCTCTCTCTCTCTCTCTCTGTCTCTCTCTGTCTCTCTCTGTTTCTCTCTTTCTCCCTGTGTATGTGTGTGTATTTGGGGGATGGTCTTGAGTGTCTTAATTGATATGGTGGGAAGACCCAGCTTAAAAATGGGGAGCTTGAGCCGGGTGATGGTGCACACCTTTAATCCGGGAACTCAGGAGGCAGAGGCAGGCAGATCTCTATGAATTCAAGGCCAGCCTGGGCTACAGAGTGAGTTCCAGGACAGGCACCAAAACTACACAGAGAAACCCTGTCTCAAAAAACCAAAAAAAAAAAAAAAAAAAAAAGTTGGGAGCTTGGTTCTTGACTATATAGAAAAAGCTAGCTGAGCACTAAGCATGATGCATTCATTCTCTGCTGTTGACTGTGGCCGAGTGACTAGTTGCTTCAGGTTCCTGTCTTGAGTTTAATCAAGGATGGACTGTAATCTTGAACTATGATCTGAAACAAACTCCCGATAAGTTGCTTTTTCTCAGGGTATTTATCATAGCAGCAGAGACGTAACTAGGACAGAAGGTGATCTTTCTGCTTATTGGTATTTCGTCTCACTTGCTCTTTCTGTTAAAGTGATAAGACAAACCTTAGCATTCTTGGCTGCTACTGTCTCTGTGCAACAGAAAGGAAGAGATCTTGGAGGGGGAATAATGTAGGATAGCACGAGTCCACAAGTGGCAATAAAAGGACATGTGAGGTGCAGAAGAGTTATGGCAAGCCAAGGGAGGTCTGAGCAGGGTGATGCCTCAGTTCCATGGAGCCACACTCAGCTGCTCACAGCAGAGGCACACCTTGTATGCTATGGAGAAAGAGATGTGCTGACTTGTTGCCATTCTTTAGTGCACCTATTCCTTCCTTCATCCAACTAGTTGCTGACTCCTACTGCTACAGGGGAATGGACTTCTATGAAAATGTGAAGAAAACAGAAATATAAAATAATGTTAGTTCTTGCCTTTTTTTTTTAGCCACAAGGGTGAACACTTTGGTGATCTGAATGGTTTAACAAGGGTTTGGGATTTAGATTCCTGGTAGAGAGTACTTTCCAAGAAAGTACAAAGCCCCAAGTTTGCTCTGCAGCACTGGGAAAGGAGGCAAGCAAAGAAACAAGGAGCCAGGTATGTAAAAGAGGTGCTAGTGTCTAATGTGCATAAAACCTTGGGTTCAAGCCCCAATACCACATAAACAAGGCCCATGACTGTAATGCCAGCACTGGAGAGCTGAAAGTAGGAGAATCAGCAAGTTCAAGGTCACCCTTGGCTACAGAGTGAAATTGAAGCCACCATGGGATACAAGAGATCTATCCGCACCCCACCACCACCACCAGTCAATCCACAAGGGAAAAACGGTTTAACAAATTTTCATTGAGCATACATAGTTCCTATTGCCTTCACTTTTTGGCTATATTTTAGGAGCCAACATTAGCTTACAGCTTTACCTCTACACTGAAAAATTAGGCTGAACAGAAAAGCTCCCACCACACTCAGGAGAAAGCAACCAAGATGCCCACATTTCCCAGACCACCATCTCAGCCAGTTATTCTACATAATCAACACTGCTGACAGACAGGAAGAGACTTACACAATGTCCTCCCATAAGCCTGCTCCCGTCTCTGATGGTGGCCCTCCCTGTTATTTCTATGATGATCTGCCTGGCTGCTGTCTGAGACCTCTCCCATCATGTTGCAGTCTGCCTTTTCTGCTGCTCTGATAAACATCATGACCAAAAGCAACTTGGAGGGGAGGAAAGGGTTTATTTGGCTTATATTTCCAGGTGTCCTCACTGAGGGGAGTCGGGGCAGGAGCTTCAGAGGGTACTGAAGTAGTAGGAACCATGAAGGAACATAGCTACTAACTTACTCACTGGCTTTTGTATACAGCCCAGGTCATTGGTAACCTCAAACTTAAGTCAGCCCAATGTGTTTCAACCTAACACATGTCAACAGTGGTTGCCATTCTCTATGACATCCTAACCCCTGACCTCCACATTTGTCTATTTCACTGTTGACTCAGCCTCTGAATCTGAATATTTGGGAGATACAATTCCAACATTAGCTACAATCTCTTTCCCTGTATTCAGAAAGGCTAGTTTTCCCTCAGGCTTTTCCTCCTTATGAGATGTCCACCCATCCTTCTAGGTCTACAGGCCAGCACAGGATCATGGAGCCCCCATAGACTCTTCTTATTCTCACAACTCACAAGCAACAGGCCAGGCCACAGCATAGTCTTTACATCCCATGTGCCTTCTGACCCACTACCACTCATGTTACTGGCACTGTCCTTGGCTAAGCACCACTGTATCATGTCTGACTCACATGGACAGGGAAGAGAGAAGTGATCTTCTCCAGAGAGAAGGTGAGACAGATACACATTTAAAAGTAATTCTGCCACAGTCACCCAATAAATCAAAAGCCAAGGGCTTTAAAACCTGCAGAGGGAAATTACACATATATATGAAACTTACGGTAATTGAAAGAATATCTAAAATCACTTGACTTCCTCAATCACTTGTCTATCTAAAATCACATAACCACTTAAAGCAGCTTAGCTGCTATTATTTAGCATTATCAAAAATTCTGGGTCTTACCATGTTTCATATTCAGTTTATTTACTTATTTAGTTGTTGAAGTACACTTTCAAGTAGCCAATCCTGGCATTGGACTCATTAGGCAACCGAGGCTGGACTTGAACTCTGATATGCCTGTCTCTGTCCCTTGAGTGCTAAGGTTATTTTGTTTTTGAGAACTGGAGCTCTACTACATAGCATTCTCTGATCTGAATTTGTGATCCTCCTGCCTCTGCCTTTTGAATGAATGCTGGGATTCCAGGTGGGTACCACTATGCCTAGACTTATTAACGGAGTATCTCGGGAAGGACCTGAGCCATGTGACAGACAGAGCAAACAAAGGGGAACTTCCTTGTGGCTTTCTAATCCTCGTGAAGAGACAAATTGCCCACCTCCCTTTCCTCATCACTGAATAGAAAATATGAAAAGATATTTAGAAAAGTAAAATATTTGAGCTAAGAGCAAGAACACTGAGTAGACTATTTAAAAGCTATAGGGAATGAATATACCCCACATTACCCAGACAAGCAAAATAGAAAAAAAAAGAAAGTTGAAAAAAAAAAGCACCAATGTATTACAATGTGTTAACAATTTTCACAGGAGACAAAGACCTTTAAATCAGTAAGTCACAGACACCCATAGTGACTCTCCATGTACGTTCTATTAGTTTTCCAGACACTAACACATAAGATACATTCTTCATATTTATTTGTGGAACATGTGAGTGTGTTTTACAAAGGCATTAAGTGGCTTAAAAGCACCCCAACTCTTAAGGACTCAAGGTTCAACCTTGCTGTCTGCATAGCTATAAATCTGCATGCAGTTATGTGAGCAGCCTTGTATGTTAGAAGCAAACACATAAACCAGTAGAGGGCTGGCCGAAGACTTTAACATAAGCCCTTAAAAGCCTTTTGAAAGAAGGACCGACTTCTATGTCAGCAGGGCAAAGCACATAAAAGCCAAGTACACAGTAAGGCTGTGGCTTTCGCTTCTCAACAGTGAGGCACTCTCTGCCCTGGTCTTTATCCTGTGTGGAGGAGGAGAGTGGCTGAGAATGGAACACGGAAGGAATCCCCTGCGCTTCCAACAGTTCTCTGGAAATGGACCGTCCACTTTGCCTAGGGTAATCTGTGGGTTTTTTGTATTTTCAAAAACCTGAGTTTGGTGAAGAAATCAACTCCACATTTCAGAATCTGTGATCACAGCACAAAAAGGAAAATCCAAGGCCCCTTGACTTAAATAATTAAGAATTCAGCACTCCTTTGGGTCCAATATAGAGCGCCTTTGAGTACAAGGCTTTCTGCTAACGTTTAGGTCCCACAGACACCAGGCCAGTTGGACCGGAACTTAATCAATTTAGAGAAACAATTTTAAATCTTTAAAATCCATAATGATCCTTTGGTTAACAGCAACTTCTATCTTCATGGAGAGAGACCACAGCCCCCAATTAAGTGACTTTGTCCTCTTAACTGCAGATAACTACTGTGAAGTGCAGGGACCTGGGAGAGAAGTACATAGACCCACTTCCTTTCTGAATGCTGGGGCATAGCCTCAAACAGTGATTTCATAGCCTGAACAGGACAATGTCTGTCATTCACAGCTATCTAAAAACCTGCCTGGTAACTCTGTCCACAGCAGTAGGTTGATTTTCTCAGCATGGGGTGGGGGTGGGTGACAGGGACACCCTCCCTATGCCAGGGGCAGCACATCCTTGCCTCCATGGCACAGCGTGACAGCGATGCCACTTCTGAACTGCCCGGTGCTGCACTGCAGGCTGCACAGCCAAGCTGTTAAATGTGCAAATTTGGAAAGACGGCCAGTGATTCAGTCTACTTAACTGGACTTAGTCCAGAGAACTTTCCAGCCAACTGGGGACTGGGTCTCTAATTTATAGCTGGCAATCGACCCCCTTAAATACTTCCAGGTCCTTAATAGAACTGTTTAATGTCTACCTTTAACACACAAACCACCTGCCTTCAGACACAGCACTCAGCAGCTTTGACCACAGGGTGCGTGGTTATAAAATTCACAGTTCCTTAAAATGGAAAGCCCCGGACAAGGCTGGAACCTACCAACTTCCCGCTAAAGTAGGGGGAGTCCTAACACAGACTAGGCTGGATCCTACCAACTGCCCGCTAAAGTGGGGGTAGATAGATAACTGGCTTTTTTTTCTTTTACTTCTGCTTTTTGATTTCTGTTAAAATTTACAGATTTCTTCTATGAGGTTTGTGTTGGTTTCATTATTGAAAGCCCGTTTCAAAAATGTGTAAGTTTTCCTAATCTCTTCACGAAAATTCAATAGAGATAGGCTGTAGAGACTGGCTTTTACTATATGCAAGGAGACATGTTTCTCTCTTCTACTGTGTAGTTGATTGTGTGTGTGCCTGAGGGTGGGTATTTGTGAAAGTGTCTGTGGAGGCCAGAATTAAACGCTGGGTGCTGTTCCTCAGGTGCTATCCACCTTGTTCTTCAAGATAGGGTCCTTTCATGGCTCTGAGCTTGTCATGTCAGATAGGATAAACTGACTGGCCAGTGAGCCCAGAGTCCCCAGCTTCACCTTCCTAGTACTGTGAGTCCTGGGGATTGAACTCGGGTCATCACACTGTGCAGCAAGCATTTTTATCAATGGAGCTCTTTCCATAGCCCCATAATGAATTGGTTGCTTTAAACATAAATGAGAGCAATGCGTCTTGAATACTTCTTGTTTGCCAGGCAAAGGTTTCCAAATGTATTCTTTACTTTAAAGTTGATATCAATAACATACAAAGACATATCAGCCATCAGTTTGCAGATGAATATTCTAATATCAGGTGCCATAGCTGGCAGAGGATGGAATATAGGGTGTTGTCTGGCTGTAATACAACTTGGGTAGTCACCTGTAGAGCATCTTGAAAGGTTGTGGGCTGACACACGGAAGCTCCATGAGGGCTCTAAGTCAACCTGTGGACTTTCATCCGAGTCTAACAAAGAAATAGTGCTTGGTGATCCATCCCAGAAGTATGTGCCATGAATTAACCTGAGGCTCCAGCTTCAAACAGACTATGGCAGCTGAGAAAAACACTATGTTGTATGCTGGTGGTCCTCGGGAATGGCTGTCTCTCACCTACACTCCACATCGGCTATTCTGAATCCATTGTCCATCTCTCCCTTGTCTCCTGCGTTCTGTTTCGTCACTTAATGCATGCTGTGTGACTATTCCTCTTTCACCTATACTGACTCATCTCAAGGAACACTTTTCTCCATTACATTAATTACAGCTATTATACATAGGGGAGGATTTATAGCTAGAATCATCCCAAAGACAGGAGCTAGACGGAAATAACATAGCTTATTGATGGTACTTATACACAGTCATCTTGCTAATCAAGGTGCTTGTCCACCTGGTCCCTGACTCTACAGCCAGAGAGTGCAAAGGGAAGTTATTTACTATAGTAATCCATTCTCATTCATATTCTCTCTCCCAGTACCTTCATCCTTCCGTCAGACAGGCTCTCACGGTGCAGCCGTGGCTGGCCCGAAACTGCCTCCCGAATGCTGTGATTAAAGCACCACCACGTTCAGCCCATAATAATTTTGTATACATATCTTTTCCAGCCTTGAAACTAGCCTGAGGTCAGCTTGTTTCTCACTCACTGTGGCTAACTCCCAAAGCTGCTGTAGGTTTAGCTTTGGCATTCTATCAAACACTAATGGGCTTGCAAATAGTTGAATGTGCCTTTTCCGCAAGGCAGCCTAACACTGCTGAGGGGGAGGGGACATTCTTTAACCTAAAGGAAAGTCTTTTATATGTTAAGTTTTTCTAAAAGAGGAATGAGCAGCAAGAATCTGAGAGATCAGATTTCAGTTAAAGACTAGCAGCTTGGCTATCATGCCATCCTGGACTACTCTGTTCAGGAGATAGGGATGACATCACTCCACAAGGAAACACTCCTGAGGAATCCCCCTCCACCTGCAGGAAGGCTTGCTAAAGGATGGCTCTTTTTCTGCTGTGTGTCTGTGTTTGTTTGTGAGAGAGACACAGAGGTAGACAGCCTGGGGGATAAAATAAGAAAGAATGAGGAACTAGCAATATTTCCTTAGCCAGACACAGCACAGGCTGGGATGCAGCTCAGCGGTAGGGAGGAGGTCCAAAGCACAAAGCCCTGGGATGGATCTGCAACATCACAAACAGTTAATCAGTAAAGCAAAGAATTCCTGTTTTAATCCTTACTGCCAAGGCTTCCTAACACTGACTATTAAGCATGTCTTTCCCACAGTACTTAAACAAAGACCCAAGCCACTGACCTTTAGTAATCTATATCTAAATCTCAAAATGGGGAAAAATAAGTTTTCATCCATACCCCCAAAGCTCAGCAGTAGCAGTTAATGCAAAGACTCACAATTGGTCACAGGGCTGAGAGTGACTGCCCAGTGCTTAGCCCTAAATGGGACAATCTATGTCAACTCCTCCATGGTGCAGAGAACCTGACAGCAAAGGGGACAGAAAGATCATAAGGGATGGAGCACGGGGAAGAGCGCTGTGGAGTGCCGTCTTCTGGACATGACGTGACTCCTGCTCATGACCTCACAGCAGCCATGACTATGTACAGAAGACCTGCACAAGATTGGCTCCATCAACATTAAACCATGGAGAGGGGAGGGGTATACCTCTGAGGTATACCCTTGCTTTTAGTGGTTGCTCGGAGAGGTGATGGAGCCATTGTTCCAGCAAACTACTTCATACTCTTGCTCATGAAAACAGCTGTAGTTAACTCAGTGGGATTTATCGGGAAGAAGGGTTTCAGTGGGTGTGGGGATAAGAAAGGGTAATGAGGTGGTGGGTATGATCCAAATACACCATATACATACATACATTGTCAAAGGACAAAACAAAACAAAATAAAAACCAACTTACATACATCTGTCTGCTTCCGATAAAACCAATTTTTTTTCAAAGAAGCTATGTATAAATTTTGACCCTGATTATCAATTATTTTTTATTTCTATCCCTTCAATATATAATTCTTATATCCTCAGCCACACACACTAAAGTATTTGGGGATGCAGAATTATTACAGGCAAACCCAATCACATAACACCATCAACCACATACAATACCCTCAATACTATTGAAACACAAGCTCTCTTTAAGCCTTCCAGATAACTGACAAGTTCATAAGTTTAATGAGAGATTTTTCAGTCTTTCTGCCAGACTTACGCTGTAGAGAATGAGTTGAAATAGATGGAAACTGTCTGGTTTCATAAAAACTGTATCTGCTGTGATCTCAGAAAGCAGACTCCTGCCAAGTTTGTATTGATTTCTTTGGGAGCTAGGGCTTGTGTGTGCACAGGACTGGCCTTTGCTCTAAGCAACGCAGAAATGTAAATTTTGTATGTGGCTGATTCTGCAGGTAGAAGCGGGAACATGATGGATGGATTTAAATAATGCCTAAAATTACTGAAGGCTTGAGACAGTCCTACAGAACAGGATCAGCCTCAGCAATGTCCCTTGGCCACTGTGGAGACCTGTGAAGGAGTGACACCCACCTGTTGTAAATGGTGAATCCAGATAGTGTCAAGAATATGGAGAGAGGGCAAGGGTGTAACAGAGACTGCATTTCAAAATGGGGCTGGCTCAAGACTTCGTGATACAGTCAAAGTCTGTTTTCCATTTAGTTTAAACTATGAAGTTGCCTATGAAGACATCTATAAAATTTTGACATGTAAAAATAACCAAAAGCAGGAGGTACTTTTATTTGGTGTCAAGCCATGTACTTATTTCTCAGGGCTAACTGACAGCAGTCAATTACTCCCAGGATTGTATTACTTCTCATTCTACCAAAAATCACCCAGAGAGAGATATGTGGAAAGATCTGGTGAACCCACCATGCTGGGGAAGCAAAATTGTTTCCTTTACTGCAGGATGCCTTCTGTGACCTTGTTATTCAACAACATCTTATATGCATATCACTTATCCTCACAGAAGCTAACACAAGACTATGAATCCTCAAGGGCATTTTAGGAATCAAGTGTGTGACTGGGGCTGGAGTTCAGTGTTTAGGAGCGTCTGCTGGCCATGTGGGCTCAGTGGTGCTTGTCTTTCACTTCAGGACTCCCGGGGCAGAAGTAGGTGGATTTACGTGAGTTCAGGCCGGATGGTTCTGTCTTGTAAGCTCCAGGCCAGCCAGGACTACAAAGAAGACTGGAGTTCTATCTCCAGCACCCACGTTGGTCACTCTTAACTGCCTGTAACTCCAGCTCCAGAGGATCTGATACCCTATTTTGGCCTCCTCAGGCACCCACACACATATGCACATGCTCACATACATACTTACACGCATAAATACACATATTTAAAAACAAAGAGGTACATGAATTTAAATGTTGTTTGCTGTTGTTATTTTACTCAGTCTGGTTCTCAGGCTGGTTCTTAGGGATCATCAACTATCATGGTGATAACACATACTGGGGGATTTGAAACAGAGTGGGGAAGGGTGTGTTGGAGGGAGAAAAGGGAAGGGATAAATGTTGTAATAAAATTATAATATCAAAAACAGCAACAAACAGAAAACCAACAAGTTTGAACATGAAATGTCATTTGCTCCATGCTTTAAATTTTTTTCTCCTCATATTCTAGAATGTTATGAATACTATGTCAGTGGTGGAAAGCCACAAAGAGAAATAAGTCACTAGGTGACAAAGCAGAGTTTCGGGTACTGAAAGGACTTCCTGGACAAACTGGAACCCAGAAAATCTAAGCTATACAATTAATATCATATAGGAATCATTTAGCCTGATTGCCAAGTACCTCTACAGCTGTTTTCTGTCTTGCCCACGAAGCTTTGCAAAGGTATAGGATCCATGTACCAAAGTTCTGTTCTTTATATTTTTTTTTCCACAGCTGATCAGGAGAGATAGAGTTGCTGAGGGAGAGATAGTCACCCAGCTTTGGGTACATGCCCACTGGCAGGTCGCCTATGTCCCAGTGGATGGCCCCCCATCCATGTACATATGAGCAGCACTATTTGGACTAGGGATTAATAACAAAAGAAAAGAGCAAGACGTGAAATTGTGATGAAGATAGGACGGTGGCATTGGGCAAGTTGAAGGGATGTATGTAATGATGGGTAGATCTGATGAAATGGTATTATCGAAATGTATGAAATTTCCAAAGAATAAATAAAAGTATTGCTTTTGAAAGACCTAAATCTATAGTGGGTTATAATGAAAAAGAAAAAACAAAAACAAAAACAAAAAAAGAGGACACCAAGGTAGAAGGGAAGTGGCATATTTTTTGGTGTGGGTTCCAGAAGGAGTGGTAGGAGACTATTTTGGGTTGGGGATAGGATCAAGATGTATCACACATGTTTTACAAACTGTCAAAGAATAAGTAAAAATATTTTAAAAGATTTAAGATGATAAAGATTGGGCAATGTAATTTGCATTTTAATCCCTAGTGCATCGTCAGTATCTAAGACAGACCTAGGTAGTGAATAGGAGCCAACAGGTGTTTAATGTATTTAAAACCAGACAGCAAGAGGAGATCGAGAGGAACAAGTCATGTTGATGATAGTCACGGGGACTCATGCATCTCAAGCTTGCTGGAGATGGGGCATTGCTAGAATCATGGCAGGTAATGATGTAATACACATGAGTGAGAAACAGTGGTGTCATGCTCACAGTGCTGCCCTTGGTGTCCGGCAACCAGGGCTTTCTGTTGACGTTTACACTGTAACAAGGACTTAGGAAAATGCCATGGTTTTAATCCGCTAGAAGAGGATTTTTGTTCATAGACTTCTTTCTGTGGATGGAACAGCATTTTTCTTTTTGGTGCGTTCCCACATTCTGATTTCAGCATCCCACAGGATTGTAAAACATATTCCACATTTTTATATTGGAGTGAACATATTTTTGGCTCCCGAAGTATTCATTTTGGTTCAACTCATCATATTATATGGAAAAGAAAGTGAACTTTATTTAACTTCCTTTAAAGAATAATGCCATGGATCACTTGTACATCAAGATAAAGTCTAGTTTAGGGAAAATATAATTTATTACTTACTATAGTCTCTCTCTCTCTCTCTCTCTCTCTCTCTCTCTCTCTCTCTCTCCTCTGAGTGTGTGTGTGTGTGTTGCATATTTGTGTAGGTACAGTTATGCTGGAACCATGATCCTATATGGAGGTCCGAGGACAACCACGGCTGTTGGTCTTTGCCTTCCCCATTACTGAGACAGTCTCTTGTTTGCCCCTGCACACACCAAGGTGGCTGGTCTATGAGCTTTTGAGAATTCTCCTGTTTCTGCCTCACATCTGGCTGTAGGAGCCTTGGAGTTATAGACACTCATCATTGCATTCAGCTTCCTGACAGTTCAGGTGACCTGAAATTAGGTCTTCACAACGAACACTTTACCCACTAATCCATCTCCTCAGCCTGATGTATTATAACTTTAAGTTAAAAAAAAAATAACCTCAAGCCATTACTTTTGGAAAGAATTAAATGTGATTAAAACTAACCAGAAGTATTGGGCTGGTGAGATGGCTCAGGGGCTAAGAGCACTGGCTACTCTTCCAGAGGTCTTGAGTTCAATTCCCAGGACCCACATATTGGCTTATAGTCATTTATAATGGGATCTGAAGCCCTCTGTTGGCATGCAGGCATACATGCAGTCAGAACATTCAGATATATAAAATACATAAATTAATGAATCTTAAAAAACAGACAAAGAACTAACCAGAAATTTGATAATGCTCTCCGAGAACAACAAACTCAAATGAACGAGATCTATTTAAAAAGATAAAACAAATAAAATATTAGGTTATCATATGTATTTCAAAGCTTCATAGATATTTGTAAATTTAATACAAATCTGTAGCTGCTTTAAAAATTACAGTATGTCTTTAATTATTGAAATTATTGAAATTTCCATGGAGGTGGTTTGTCTGTCAGGTTATATTTTTAGCCTATTAATTTACACTTCATTGAATCTAGTAGTAAAATAGGACCATAAGGTAAGACTTTGAAAACAAATAGCCAGAAAATGTAACTTTTCTTCATGCTGGTGACTCTATAACATTGTATGACTACAAATATTACTATAGTTTGTATTCTCTTTATGTGTAGTAAGAATTATTTTTAAGGGGCAGGTAAGATAGCTCAGTGGGTAAAGGCCCTTGCCACCAAGCCTGAGGACCTGAGTTCAATACTCAGAACCCATGAACTAAAAAGAGGGGACTGACTCCTAAAGTTGTCCTCTGACTTCTACACATGCACTGTACTATACTCAGGCATGTACACACAGACACACACACACACACACACACACCACACACATTTAAAAATTACTTTTAAGAACATGGCACAGTCAACTGAACATATAGCACATATTTATATGACTTTATGACTTTATTTAGATCTACTTTATTCAACAGTCTCCTGATAAAATGGCTGTTACTGTTTAAGGAGCTGTCTATATTAGGAACATACAGATGGATGAACTTGACCAGTTTTAGAAAACTCCACATTTACTTTAAAATTATTTTTAAAGGACTGGAGAGATGGCTTATCTGTTAAGAGCACTGGCTGTTTTTGCAGAGGACCTGGGTTTGAGTCTCAACACCCACATGGTGGTTCACAACCATCTGTAATTCCAGTTTCAGGGGATCTGATGCCCTCTTCTGGCCTTCTTAGGTACCAAGCATTTGCATGGTACACAGACATGCATGCAGATAAAACATTCACATTCATAAGATACAAACCCTTTTTAGACACTGGTTAAAATCTTGTACCCATGGAAGAAACCAAATAGTGAGTAGTTTTTGTCAGGGTTAAATCCCGCAGCTGACTGAGCTATGGAGCTGTGGTGAGATCAGACAAAGCATAAGAAAGAGACACAGCTCAGGCTGGTGAAATTCTTAGTAACAGCACATCAGAGTCTGCTTAATTTGATCAGTGCACACAATGGGACCTTCAGGCTTTACAGATGACAGGATGGCTCAGCGCAGTCACACCACCTCTCACACTACCTGCCGTCTCTTGTCATATGTCTCTGTTGTGGCTTTTCTGCAGAGCAGATCTGTTTAATAGTGAAGCTTTAATTATAAACAGAACTGTGAAAAACTGGGATGGTTTTGTGTTCATGAACCAAACTGCAGGGGGAAATGAAATTCAAAACATTGTATGTCTTGAAGTAGTAAAAAGACCATTTCTCATCAGGAAATGACTCACTCTTGCTTCCGGCTGCCCATGGAAGAAGCCCTGAGAGCCTTTTAGCTTGGTTTCCTTTTATTATTATTATTATTATTATTATTATTATTATTATTATTGTCTTTGTTTTATTCAACACAATTTTGCCTGTGAAAATTTGCTTAGTGATATCCTTCTCTGGTTGTTCCAGAGAAGGATAGTTCAAGGCTCTATGTCTTACATTAATTTTAACATGATTAGGCCAGTTTCCAACAGTTTCTTAACTGGCCCTAATTTTGCTTCTAAAATTTTGTGCCACATATTTATGTGAAGCAGTGTTTTCAGCCTTGATGATTATAAAATCAAAATATTGATCAACTCTCTGAACAATAATGAAGATCATCTAGACCTTGTACTACCAAATAGTCCACCAAACTATAGTTCTTTATATGAAGTAATGTTTACTGGAGGAGGATCTACAATCACTAATTTACTAAACCAGCATAATCTCCAATGGCAGATAAACATTTGTCCTTATACCTACAAATGAATGTAGTTTTCACTCCTCATCAAGAATACTTCTCTTTGCAATAGACAGAGGCCATCAGAGAAAACCACAACCAATCAAAATGAAGACTGTGAAGCCCAGTCCCAATGGGTGCATCTACAAAGCACTACTAGACTTAAGGCTCTGGAAACATGGTGGAAGAGGGGGTGGAGAGACTGTAAGAGCCAGGGGATCAGGGAGTTTGCTGTAAGATTATGTGTCCTAGGAATGTTAGAAGCTACATCCATAAGTTCTTACCAACATGACTTCCCAAATGTTAACTGATCAAGGATGACACCAATGGACATGCCAAAGCCAACAGAAAAAAGCCCATGAGGCCTCAGTCCTGCACAAAGAACTATGCAGTCAACTGAAAGGTGGGAATGGGAGAGGTACTCTTCCCCAGGGAAGAACATACAGATGGGTTATCTAGTGCCAAACAATCATCCCTGAAAACACATGTATAGGTAGCATTATACAGACTGAACAGGTTATGTTTAGGAATATAAATTCATGCAGTAACAATTAGTGAAAAAGAGGCCATGAATTTGAAGGAGAGCAAGGGGGTATATGGGAGGATTTGGAGAGAGGAAAAGGAAGGGAGAAATGTTGAAATTAAATTATAATCTCAAAAAAATAAGTGAAATTATAATATATGTGCAGCAAAAACCCAGCTCAGTGGATTATTTTTTAAAAGAGAATCCTAAATTTAGAGGGAGGAAGTAGGGTTGATCTGGAAGCTGTTAAGGGTGGGAGTGGAAGATATGATCAAAATACATTGCACAGAATTCTCAAAGAATTAATGATTTTTTGAAAAGAATGAAAAAAAAAATAAGGATATCCACTTCATGAGTATGTGTCTTAGTTTGCTTTCTGTTGTGATAAACACTATGATCAAAGCAACTTAGGGAAGAAAGAGTTTATTTTCGTTTTGCAGGTTATAATCCATCATTAAGAGAAGCCAAGGCAGGTATCTGGAGGCAGGAACTGAAGCAGAAATCATGGAGGAACATTGGTTATTGGCTTGTTGCTCAGCTCTCTTTCTTATATAATCCAGAACATGATCACCTCCCTAGGAATAGAACTGCCCACTACAGGCTGTGCCCTCCCATATTAATCCTTCATGAAGAAAATGCCCCACAGATATGCCCACAGGATGATCTGATGGAGGCAATTTCTCAGCTGAGGTATGCCAAGTCATGCTGATAAAAACCTAACTATGACAGCAAGCAAATTTATTTTTACCTTTAATAAATGGTAAAATTATTAATATAGCAAAGAACTATTTTAAAATAATGTTATAATTTATTATCTATAATTGTGTAACTGGCATACCTGTTTTATATACCTATATCCTAGGGTTACTTAAAGTTTTCTCAGGTGAAACAGAATCAAAAGTGAAAAAAGTTTAAGGACCCTTGGTGTAGGAGATGTCAGGAGGCCAACTAATGACCAAGTTCTGTGGTTAATCTTGCAAACTCAAGTGTCTGCCAGTGCCAGACATTTCTTAAAACATATTTTTTAAAACCACATTTTTATAAGAAGTCACATGATATGAAGGCATTGTTCCATTATGCTTTATTGCTATGTGAAATGAGAGATGGATCTGGCCTCTGGCCACCAGTTTGCTCACTGTGGTGTGAAGTGTAGGGTTAATTTCTTAAAATACGTGTGTCATACATTCAAAGTCAAAAAGTGATGATGTGGGCACCAAACTTATGTCAAGTAATTCTTACAAGAGCCACAACAGCAATCATGATCTGCCCATTTTACAAATGTGTACATTATGGGACACAGAAAACAAGAAACTTTCCCTAGTTCCATTAGCAAGTCAAGCCTGCACTTCTAACCTTCAGATGTTAAGTTGTAGATGGTTAGCTTTAGAACTGTCTTCTTAGCCCATCAGCAAATGTTTAAGGGGTCACATAGCAGAATCCATATGGTGTGAGTGTTAGCATTAGTTGTCAATGTACATAACCTAAAATAACCTGGGAAGGGAGTCTCAATAGGGGACTGTCTACACCAGGTTTTCCCATGGGCATCCTTATGGCAGATTTTTCTTTTTCCTTTCCTTTCCTTTCCTTTCCTTTCCTTTCCTTTCCTTTCCTTTCCTTTCCTTTCCTTTCCCTTAACTTCAAAATTTGGATATAAGGATATGTTGCTTTGGAAAAGAGTCTCTGCTTTTGTTTCCACAGAAAGCAAGAGGCTATGGATTTGTTCCAGATTAAGATACATCAGGTTTGATCAGCCAAGACCCCCTGAAAGGTCTCCAATGACACCATGGCCCAGATGATCCAACATCCAAAATGGTTTCAAGACAACTGACTCAAAGGATTTACCCTCACGGACTACTCCATAATCCTAAAATTTTCTTTGTGTCCCCATAAGATACAGCACCCCTCCTCCAGCAGTAAGTAGTAAGAGAAACTACACCCAAATCCCCCAAATTACCAAGCTGGCTTTAGAGATGAAATTGACTCACTCCTTCTCTAAATCCAGGCATATTGCTAAAAAAAAAAAAAAAAAAAGTTTAAGAGATTCTTGTGTCCCAAAAGAGCCCTCTGATGTGGGACAGAGAAAAACCAATATTTTTATTTAAATCAGGTTGATTATAAATGTGATCTCTTTCTTAAAAAAAAAAGGACATATGATACAGATATAATAGGATGAAAGGGTAGATTAAAGAACTTACTTTTAAAAACAACAACTTGTTTAAAATGTCTTACATTGGTATAGATTTTAGTCTATTGATACAAACTTAAAGGTTAATTTTGTTATACTGTATATATATATATATATATATATATATATATATATATTTTTTTTTTTTCTACTCTTGTTTGAGGTATTATGTTTATGAAAGTCATTTAGATTGTAATGGATAATTAAGAAATACAGATCAATTAGTCTTCTATGATAGTCAAACTTATAGTCATGTTAAGTTTTTTAGGTATACATAGATATATTTCAGATAGACAGGTAATCTTCAAACACTTCAAAGGTCTACAGAATATTTAAAATATTTTTAAAATTTAGACTTTCTGGACAGTGAGACATGTCTGCTCCTGGCAGCACCAATTTACTTCAGAGAGGAGGATGGGCACTGAAGACACTTCATATGGAGTTTATCTTCACCTTGGTAAAAATAGCCATTTGGGCAAGAAACTGTTCTTGCCTGGACTGCTTGATCAACTGGACATGCAGGACCCATAGAAAGGTGACCACTGAACTTTCCTTAACAAAATGGTCCTTCAGGTTCCTGCTTCACAGAGGAAACTGCCAGACATTCTACAGGACACTGAGAGAAGTGACCAAGAGACTCTAGCCCTGTGGGCTGAAGACAAATGCCCGAACTTTACAAAGGAACATTAGGTGACTGTCCAGGCTGCCAGCTGTCTCTATCTTCTCTGCAAGATTCCCAAAAGTTGCTTGCATCCTTCTCCCGGTTCTCAGGTAATATTATATCCTTTCTGAGGTCTTTGGTATGGTTGAAGACTAGATAGTTATAATTTCCTCAGTTATGATAAAAGATAAGTTAGATATAAAACCTTAGACTCACAATATAAGATAGATAGGATGTTTTCTTTATCATTGTAACTGTAATTCTTGCTTGATAATTGTTTTGTTGTCTGTAATTTTCTATATAAAAGTTAAAACCTTGCTTTTTGAAAAAAAGAAAAGGGGAAGTGCTGTGGGATGCTCTGTAAGTCAAATGTGTTGCTCTAATTGGTTAAAATAAATAAAGGACTGATTGGCCAGTAGCCAGGCAGGAAGGATAGGGTAGGTGGGACAAGGAGGAGGAGAATGCTGGGAAGTGGAAGGCTGGGTAGAGAGACACCGCCAGCTGCCGCCATGACAAAAAAGATGTAAGGTACTGGTAAGCCACAAGCCATGTGGCAAAGTATAGATTAATAGAAATGGGCTAAATAGAAGAGTGAGAGCTAGACAATGATAGGCCTGAGCTAGTGGCCATGCAGTTTAAATAATATAAATGTCTATGTGTTTATTTTATTAGACTAACAGGGCTTGCCAGGGGCTGGAGAGAAGGTCTCCAACTACAATGGGTTATCTCTCACTGTTCTCTGCTTCCCTACTGTACCCTCACACACCTCAGGACATTCTTTTCATAACCATACTCTGGCTAGGTAGGAGTTAACAACTTCTCAGTCTGAAGCATTAAGTTAATTTTTTTTTTTTTTTTTTTTTTTTTTTTGGTTTTTCGAGACAGGGTTTCTCTGTGTAGTTTTGGAGCCTGTCCTGCCTCTGCCTCCCAGGTGCTGGGATGAAAGGTGTGTGCCACCACTGTCCGGCATTAAGATTATTCCTAATTACCTCCTGTCTTGAAGTTCCCACGCACTTGGCTGGTCATTCACATGCTTCAGTTTTCACATTAGATGG